>NC_140449.1:26031207-26503707 GCF_963576455.1 Neolamprologus multifasciatus
TGCATAGAAGCAAACCTAGTTTGAAAATAGTTTTTTTTTATCTGAAAGTGCAAGAAATATAATGGAAAAAGCCATAATACAAAATGCATCATTACTGTCAGATCACAAGCTTGCCATCTATCACTGTAATCAAATTTCAAAAATGCAACTTGTTCCAAAACTCTGAACTAAATTTCTTATAGCCCAATAGCTTACTCTTCTTTGCCCTGCAGGTGCAACACACAAACATATATAATTCTGTCTCCACTATAAGGGAGTAGCTGCTGGCTCAGCTGACCAATTTTCATATGCTACCAATTCGTGATTGTGCTATTATTGTTTTGTTTTTTTTGTACTGATGGTATACAATAAAACTGCGATTTAGAGGAAAGAAGAAGAAATAACACTTTTTATGATCTTGTGTTTTGATCCTTTTCCCATACCCTGCTGGAAAGTTTTAAATTATTCCGAAGGAATACAAATCTCTAGCTCCACATGACCATTTAAAGCCATTACAGTTATTAGGTAGTTTTGTGTAAAAGCCAACATGATTTCGGAGATTGTTTCACAAGACTTTTACATTCTACTGCAATGATTAAAAATAATCTTCTTTTTTTTTTGTCTCCTGTAAACACTTGCCGTCAGAGCTTAGTTCAGAACGAGTCACGATGTTGGAGGATGTTGGTGAAAAAGAGGAACACGTTATGAAGATCTTGATGGAAAAATCAATTATTCTACACGGGTACACAGAGGTTGTTTGTTTTAGGGCTTTAATGTAAGAACAGGTTCTAAACTAGACTCTCTAGACTTGCCCTCTAACACCAGAAATTAATTCCAATAACAGATTTTAAAGTCCTTAACTCTTTTCTTATGTCAACCTTTGTTCACTGGGAAAAGCAACATGTCACAGCACCCCCAACGACAATATTCACACCGGTCCTGTAATTCCTTCATAAAGATAGTCAAGGCACTACTATCTGCGAGCACAAAGCTGCGTGATTTTACTGTGGCCCCTCTGCTCCATTGACATGTGTGCCATTGAAGGCTGAAGGACATGCTTAATGTACTCACTTTTACTCAGGGTATGTATTTTCAGTGTTCAAAAGCTTTTATGTTTGAAGTTGCTTAAAAGGTCAAGCCACTGGTCATTCATCATTTCAAGACTCTACAGACTAAGGTTATTTAGATTGCTACAAATAATAATTTGGAGTTAAAATAAGAAAAATAAGAGTTTGAATGAGCAATGCACAGTATTATTCTCCTTGTTAGTTTTACACTGGCATGCATTTTAAATCATTTTCTCACTTCAGTGATAAAATGATATTAGTTTTGTCACTGACATAGACTGTGTGCTAATGTTGAAGATTAATGCACGTGCCTTTTCTAGTTTTGGTGCTCATCTTTTTTTATTTAAAAAATGAGCACTTTACACATAATAATGCTTATGTTGTAAACCAATGTGTAGCAAGTCAGTAGTATGGTTCATCTGGCTCGTCGCTCGCCTCCACAAATCTGACTTGAAAACATCCAGAAATAGGTTGGGTTAATGACTTTTATCAATTAAATTCAAGTGTATTTATACAGCACCAAATCACAACGGCAGTTGCCTCCGGGTGCTTTATACTGTAAGGTAAAGACCCTACAACAGGGGTAGGCAACGCCAGGCCTCGAGTGCCGGTGTCCTGCAGGTTTTAGATCTCATCCTGTGTCAACACACCTGAATCAAATGATTAGTTCATTACCAGGCCTCTGGAGAACTTCAAGACATGTTGAGGAGGTAATTTAGCCATTTGAATCAGCTGTGTTTGATCAAGGACACATCTAAAACCTGCAGGACACCGGCACTCGAGGCCTGGAGTTGCATACCCCTGCCCTACAATAATACATCCAGTTATTTCACCAGGTGGTTAAGTTGCCTTGTTATTACCTTCTGAGAAAAAGTAGTTTCACATATTCTCTACCTTAGCTTAGGGAACGTCACTGTTCTCCTGAACTAGTCACAAAAGTAATGCAATCAACTTCAGACTGAAAAAAAAAATGAAAATGTCAGAATATAACGACCTTAAGTGAAATAATAGCATCATCCACACCTGGTTTACTGCTTTTCTCTTTACACTCACTTAGTTTTCTTTAAAAACTGCGCACCACTTCAGCTCGCAAGTTGAGCAGGTGGCCAAAAAAACACAAGGATGGACGCAGCGGCCTGACTCTGACTCGATGCCCTTTGCTGTGTGTGTCTTCTGCATTCTTTCTCTCCTTACTTCCTGACTGTCTTCACTGTGTAATCTAATAAAGGCACAAAGAAACCTCAGAAAATTATGATTTTGTTTAAAGTGTATTACATGTGTGTCTGCATAGGACTGAATACTATCTGGTAGACAGTCTTGCAATGAGAACTACGGGATGATATAGAGAGGTGCAGAATAATGTTCAGAAGTAAAGTGACAGTGCTTGATCAATCCTGGAACCTGATTTTCACAATTTACTTTATGTGAAAAACCAAATGGAAAATAAAAAGATAGAAGATGAATGGAGACTGCACTGAATGTAGCTAATATAGTGTACATTTATATAACCACAGATGAAAATACCAGCAACCTCAATTCACCTATTTAAATTTACAACTAATTTCATGGGCTTCATATTTCAAGGATGAAGTATAAGATAAAAATAGAATCACCTCTCAGTATTTACAAAAGACAACATCAGCCATAAGGAATTTAAGTAGCACCATGAATATAGAACAAGAAAATATATGTTTCTATAAAATACTGCAAGTGATGTGACCATTATATGCACAGGTGTCAGTGATGATAATGTAACACTGCAGAGATATACTGCACAGAGATTTGTTTTCAGAGAAGGGCAGAGGAAGGAGCCACGTTTTCAGCGAAGCATAGAAATGATGTGGTTTAAGTTAAAGACAGACATAAATGAGACAAATGGTTAAACATTCCTGAATTTATCATATTTCTACCTCTAACCACCACTGTAAAAGCACACCTAAAATAACTTTCATGGGTAGCAGTTTAAGACGTGACTCCTGAGGTATGAAATCTAATCACAGCCCAGAACTCAAATCAGTCCAGTCAAATATGGCAAAATCAGACCCCTCACACACATACGCGCACTCACAACTGCAGCTGTTATAGTTTTCACTAGCAATAATCCCTTAAAAGTGTCATCATTTACTGCTGCCTTTTCCACAGACTTAGAGTGGCAGTAAATAAAGTGGTTTGTTGTGTGAAATCTGTGCAGTGTGCCGTTCTTTATCCAAGTGTAGATGTCTGTCTGTTCATGCGTCCCATGTGCACGGAGAAAAAGTGATGCACCATGAGCATGTGCGCGCACCGTGCCCAAAGACATTCACACGTGTTTGTCGCTTACACATCCCAAAACATGTCACAACACTATTTGACTTTTAGTATTGACATGTGAGGGCCTCACAGACAATGCAGGTTTCTGCATCATCTCTCGGCCCCTGCAAGCGCCCCTCGCTCTGGCATAGGGATGGAGGAAAAGGCAAACCCCCAGGGGCTCAGCGACCCCACTCCTGCTGCTTGAATTCTCATCTTTGCATTGAAACTCCCTTTCCACTTCCGAGCAGCTGTCGATCAAAAGCCACAGATGGGAAGTGTAGAGAAAGATGTTGGAGAAGTCAGATGGGATCTTAAGGTGGTATTGTTTAGTATAATAAGAAAAAAAATATTCATTTATCCCATACTTGGGAATGTTTTTATTTTTAAATGTGATGGAAATTTTTAAGGAAAACAAAAGGTTAAAATGTAAAGAGCTAAACCAGTTCCAACATCAGGAATTGTAAAGTAAATATAGCTCTCCAGACTTACATGTGCAGTACAGTTAAATATGAATCCTGTATTTTATTTATTTAACAAGCAGTTGCACAGAGACCAGCGAGCAACATCTGGCTAGTTGGAGCAGTTAAGTCATTGTGCAAATATTGGACTTTGGGGGACTGCTGATCACTGCCATTGATTCTTGCCTCTCCAGTCAATTAGATCAATGGGGCATCTTTAGACATACTTAGCCATGTGTCAACTGTCACACTCCACTATCCACTTTCTACTCCACTTACACTACTCCACTTTCATTTGTACTCAAGCACATGCTGTCAGTGCACAGATGGTAACCTATACAGTCCACTACAGCCTGCAGACAATAATCTGAAACTGATTAACAAAATAGGCATTGAGAATTGAATGAACCTATTCAAAACAAAATCTGCTGCCTAGTATTAAAGCACGATTCCTCAGATTTTCCTTAGAAAACAATTATCAGTAGGTAATTCATTTGCAAGTGTGAAATCATACAAATTAGTCTGTTTTACATTTAAATGATGCATATTATATTATTATAATTCAACAGCTAAGCAAAAGTCAAGAATTCACGTATGCATATTGATTGCCTTATGAACCTTAGTAGTATGAACATGCAGAAAATAACGAGGCTTAAACGACTTTTGTCTACTAAGTATTACCAAGGGGGGGGAAATGGTATGAAGAAACTGGAACACACATTTGAAATCATGAATTTCTCTCTCGCGTGTGTGCGCGGGTTGTGATTTTCAAGTTAAGTTACAAGTTAAAGTGTTTTTTTAAGACCATGTCATGTTTTTTATGTGCAGTAATTGTCTTATTAGACCTCAATTGCATCTACGAGCATTATATCAAGCATGAATGCACAAATTAAATTGTTATTTGATTATATAATTATTAATACAGATATATACGAAAAAGATGTTCTATTCATGTAGATTATACATTGGGTACAGATTACCTCATACAATTTTTTTCACTTTTCTTTATTTTATAAAAACATTACCACAAACAGGATGTAATCTTAAAGTGAAAAGATCTGCATCTACAAAAAGAAAAATCGTATCAGTTTAAAATTTGGCTTTGAATACTATGACTTAAAATTTGTCTTCTTTTCCAGAAATCTACAGGTAAGACCTGCTAAGACCACACATCTGCAACATTCAATCTTCTCCACAGTTTCAAAATGACACTTCAAGATAAATTTAGATTTAGTTTGAAATCCCAACAATCAACATCCAGAACATGTGCAATTCCCCTAAAACACACATTTAAGAATTTCATCCTGTATAACCACAAGATCTAAATCACTGGAATCCTTAAGTTTTGTTTGTGCATGAGTCCACTCTTCATTAGATCAAATTACCATTGATTTGTCATTGCTTCGTTGCATATATCACTGACAGTCTTACCAAGTCTGATGAAAGGGTGTATTAAAGAATATAAAGAATGAAAATTGATCACACGTGGAACAAGACTCACTGACAACAAAAGCGGTAGGCTAAAGAATCAGTGCAGTAATGAGTTTTCAAAGCACAGACTTGCGAACATAGACCACATGCCAAGACTGGAGTGCTGCTACCTTGTGACCTCTGTGCCCTTCCAACCAGCCAGCGAGCACACACACCCACAAATACACACATTTCAGCCCCCTCCCAACTGCGGCCTGCATCAAGACCCTGGGAGACTGACCCCACCCCGGCCCCCCAAACCCTCCCCTGCATACCCCTTTCCCCTCTTCTCTCTCCCCTCCCACTGACCCCCTCAGCGAAGGACCATTGTTTACTTTCACTCTCCTCCACGGCCCTGCTGGTCCAAGGGGGGGGCAGCCAAATCGTTACATTATTGTCTGGTCTTCTCTTGTACCCCCTTCCCTCCCGACCCGGCCTGACCCCATTCACAGTACTCAAAGGCACCATCTGTATCACCCAACAGTCAGGGAGAGAGAGAGAGACGGGGCAAGGAGAGGAAAGAAAACAAGGCGGGGAGAAAGGAGATGACGGCTTAGGAGGGAGAGAAGGAAAGGGAGAGAAAGGGAAAGAGAACAAGAGGCATCTGCCTGGGTGTTGCACTGTCTGTCGGAAAGTATCTGTCAAATAGTTTTCACAGTGTGAAGGCTTCCCTGCTGCTTTTCTTTCTTCAAACATTGTCCTTATTGATTTTTTTTACTGCCTTCTTTATAGTTTCCTTCAATTTCTACTTTCTACAGCCTTCTAATCCTCTATGCTTTTTTCCCACTCTACGTATTTCCTCCCTTAAAGTTTTCTCAGACAATCCTATATCACTGTTCCCCTGACCCGCTTCTCTGCTTTCCTCCCTCCTATCATCAACCCCCCCCCCCCTCCCCCCAGTTCCTCCGAGTACATCCTTCATCTTGCTGTAGTGTAGCATGAGCATTCCAGGGCCTCTTGTATGGCTGCATGTGTGAGGAAGGCGGATTTTTCCCATGGGGCCGCAGGTGAAAACTGGGACTCACTCTGTCCGTCAAGGGACGCCATCTGTCCCTGTCGCCACACCACTTGCTAGAGGGGAGCCCTGTCACCCCTCCTCCTGTCCATCCATCCCACCCTCTGTCCATCCACTTGCCATCGTCACATTGCATCCTCCTTCACATTGGTCCACTGTGCTGAATCACCAGGAACCCCCCCCTCTCTCGTTCTCCCTCCATCCCATCACTAATTCACCCCCACCCCCCCTTCATTTCCCTCCCACTCTGCCTCCTTTTGCTTCGCATCCACCCACCTCTCGCTCCCCTTTCTCTCTTTCTCCAATCAATCATCCATATATAACACCAGTGGCAAAATTATTAAATTATCATACGTTTGTGATGAGCCTTGTGAGAACAAGGGATACTGTTTTAATTGCCAGCCCATGACCTCTAATTATGCGTATCAGTGTATTAGTTAGATATTTAGAGAGAATGAAGTCAACCAACTTTGACATTTTTCCAGTAGATAAAGCAATGATATGCATTCAGTGATGGTAATTTAATATAGATGTTAGACTTACTGCAATAGCACATCACACAAGGACATGACACTACCAATTTTTTTTAAATTATCTTTAAAAAGAATCATCTTGTAATATTAAAATAAACGCTAATTAATTGGAAAAATAACACAAAAAAAATCATAGTGTTTTGTATAAGAATTAAATGCAGCATAATTTGTCCATTAGGCATAATTTGGAAAAACAATACATATATAAATAAATAACCAACTGGGCTAGAAGCATGGGAACGAGAGGTAGTCCTTCTGAGGTGCTGTATGGCTTGTTCCTGTGGACCTAGAACCAGCTGTCATGTACACGTCCCTCTAAGCTCTGATTTTGACTGCTGTGATGCCCAACGGTCAGACGAGTGCATGAGGACTTTAAGAGCACACTTTCACGTGGGAACCTGGTTGAGGCGAGCAGACAAACAAACGCAAGGGCAGCTAAGTGTGAAACCTCCAAACTGTCACAGACAGGGTGAGAGAAAGAGTGGATGAACCCCCCCCCCCTTCCCCCTCTCTTCACTCCTTCCCCTCATCTCTCCCATCCTACCATCAACCCTCCTCCCTCTTGAACCACTACAGTCTCGATAACTCCCTCTGCCCCGTTAAAGCATCCAGACAAATATGCACAAAGACGCGCAGTCACTTAGCCTCCCCCTTCGAACATACAGACGTGCACACATGCACCTCCACGCCTCCTGCCAATCAAAAACCCAAGTGTCACGCAGTCACCGTCTCGGGAGAGAGAGGGAAGATGAAGAAAATGGGAGGAAAAAGTCAGTCACTTCATCACCTTCTGCTCCCTCACTTCACCCTGTCTGGGTGATAACACAAAGAGGGATAAAAAAGACTTGGGGAAAAGCACATGAGAAGGCGATAGCAAAGGAAAGTGGAGCAGTTATTGAAAGAGAGGTGGATACAGAAAGCTAAGTTTCCTGCATTTTCTCACCGAACATGTAGAACAAAGACCCAGGCAGGACACTGCGCTGGGGTGGCGGTTTTTTACCCTGGGCCTCCCTCCAATGCCCCCCCCCCCCCCACCCCCCCCCCCAAAGCTCTAAGGTCAACCCTCCAGTGACCCCGCCTCAATTGTTTTCCATCACTCTGTCAGCTCTGATTGTTGCAGACTGGTTAAATGGCTGAAAACTAAAATGGAGGGGTCGGGGGTGGAAAAAAGTGGAAAAAGAGAAGGAGTGTGAGGATTTGGGAAAAGAGGATGGCAGGGTTGGAAGACACCCCCTCTTTCTTTTCCTGAGATAACTGACTATTTGACCCAAATAAACAATCTGTGTCCACTGAGAGAAGTGGCAAAAGAAGGAGGAGGGCTTATGTTTAGAGGTGGATAGAGATGGGGAGACAGCGCCACCTAGGTAAAATAATTGTATGGGGAGAGAGCATTGTCGTAGGAAGAGGAAAAGTGAGTTTATAAGAGTCCTGCCAAACTCTCGCACCCTCACTCTATCAGTAAGTCAATAAGCCAAATAGTCACAAGAACTTAAAAAAAATAGATCAATGACTAACTTGAAACTATAGACTTCAAAGACCTCAAGCTAGGAAATGCTACACGAGCCAACCCTAACCCTAAAGGAGATCATAATTTTTAATTGCACTCTAGTGCAATATGCACATTTTTTGATCTGATCTTCTGCCCGAAGCAAACAGTTCATCCTTCTCTGGAGCACACTTTATTATTACTATCATTATTCAAAACAATGACACCAGTGATATAAATCGCTAATAATGAATTAAATCACCACGTTGTCTATTTTATGCACTCAGGAAGTTGTATAGATTACACTGCTTCACTGCCACGAACAAAAAATAGCAGGTGCGCATGAAGAACCACACAGTCCGTTAACCCTTTGTCTACTGTTTTGCCCTTGTTGGACTGCTTTCACAATTTAAATAAGGACCAAAGTGTCAAGCAATAAAAACACATTTGATTTGTAATAGTCTATTGTAGCTCAGACAGAAAACCTGAAAGGCCTCGGTATTTGACTTAGATAAGTGTTTAAAGACCTGATTCTAATCAATTATGCAAGCATATCTATTCCCTCTGCTCCTTTCCAATCAAACAGCTAAATAAGCCATGGTCCGGATGGACCCTTTGCTCTAATTGGACAAATGGCTTGCTTAATTGATCATTGATTGATGATCAATACGAACATGTGTTCTTGTCCTTTACAAGGCAAGTGATTGAAAGCCAGCTATAAAATCAGCCAGATAGTTTGACAAACGCCAGTGGGCTCTCATCACCTCACTGTAAGGGGAGCACAGGATAATAAGGGTACAGGGAAAACACACTGGAAGGCTCTTATTTCTTGTCTTTTTGAGCTCGGTTGAAATACTCATATTACTAAAAGGAACTGAACTAAGAGAATCAGTGAATCAATTTCAACCACGCTTGGAATAAAAAAGATTAGAGAGACAATGAGGGAATGGACTAAACACTGAATGTCATGTCATGGAAGAAAATCAGAGATAAAGGTAATGCATAAACTGCACTTAGTTTTGGAGAGCTCCTAAATTTTGTTCCCGCTCTCTTTGACACTCTGGATATGTATCACTTATCAGTCAAGACACCTGTTTAAAAGCGGCCAAGTGTGTCCACGCATACAGAGAAGGGGGTGTATCAACGACCATGCTGTCCCAACAGAATAGGGAGACGTCATTGTGGTTCCCTTTGATCTGCTGCTCATATATTCTCTTGAAAGGATCCTGGTAGAGAGAGACACAGAGACAGAGAGATAGAGGAGACACTTCACCGAGGCATCAGTAGCCCTTCGCCCTCAGCCTCAGGTACCTATCCTTGCTCTGTTTCTGAGCCAGCTCTATTAAATATGAAACGCTAAGACAAAAGGAGTGAGTGAAAGGGGTGGGAGCGGGGGCCACAAAGGGTACCACTCAATGCCTTTGAAGAGACACTGAGGCGAGGGGTGTCGTGAGCACAAATGTACCCACCTTGCACAAACACACGCGCACACATACACCAAGCACCAAAATGATGTGGGTGGATAGGATAGCAAATACCCCCATTTGCATCTCGTGTTGTTTAGATCACTTCTCAGGATATAGGACAAAGGGATCATCGTTAATGATTTAGACCTAAAAGCCTTAATTAGAAGACGAAAATAGATGCATACATGTGTTTGGAGTGGTCTGTGCGTTTTAATAGGCATTAAGGCAGCTGAGATTAAAGCATCTTTAAAGGTTGTAAGAGGATATGAGATGTGGTAGCAACGACAGATATTTTCCATGGCAACAAATGAATAAATTAACCAAATCTAACTGCACAATTTGTTTTACTCTTCAAAGCAGCTGGGGGCATACTCTTGGCTTTCATTTGGAGACTTAATTGATCATGGTATTTTGTGTATCCCACAATGTAAAGCTAAAGTAAATAAAATGTATTAAGTTCATTTATGTTGACTCACCTCATTTTGATGAGTATTTGATGATTTACCAATCCTGAAACATAATCTTTTAATCTCAGACCTTTTAATGCCTTTGCATGTATCCTTATACATTCCCACATTGTTTGGGTTTGGGTTTAGTCTGTTGTGGTTGCTAGGCAACATGATAACATTATAAGATGCCATGCATAATGAAAGTTTTCTGAAAATAAATCAGATGTTATTGCTGTGAAATGAAAGTGATACTGTGATTTCTTAAGGTGTTATAGCTGGGTAAATACCGCAAACAGGCCATTTGTATGTGGTTGCTAGGCAAAATAATGATGTCCTAATAGCTGATATAGATAAGAACCTTCATGGGCCTAAGATGTCCTCCGGATAATTTAAGAGGGCTTTGCAAACAAACAAGCAAACAGAGATTTTTTTTTAAATTATATTAAAATTATATAAACACTGAAGCTAAAGTGTGAAATGGGATCTACATCATGCTGAAAATTGTGAAGGTACTTGTAATTACAATATTGTTATTCCATTTGTAATGCAGCATGTTTTATAAAAAACAGCAACAAAACAGTACATTTACTGAGGGTGAAGATGACCTTTTATTATGTAACTGATAAAACCTGAGAAATGAACAGCGGCTTTTGATTTGTGCGTACTCTTTACGTAGCCCATCTTAAACTGAGAGGTCATTGTCGTTCAATGGCAAAACTACAGCTCAAGCAAAGTTATAGGATACTAACATATCAGTGCATGATATGACATTAATCCATCAACTTGACAGTGAGGGATAGACTGTTTCTTGTGTGCAGACAGTTGAGAGCCATAATAGAACCATACGCTCATACTTATGTTTATCATTTACAGTGGTTCAACACCAAAAAGTCTGCAAACAAATTTTGCAAACTTCTCCCCTCCTCCATCTAATTTTCAAATAAGCAGCACTTGTAAAGGAAAGAGCATGACGCAGACTGATAACTTATCCTCTGAGCATGTCTTAAACTAAATGACCCCTATCAGACAAACTTCAATGGGCTGTCTTTGGAAAACAATCAGCAATGTGCTCCTCCCTGACCTTTAGCGACTCAGCAGGCTCAGTCCAATCACAGAGTATTGACATTATCTACCACACGCCATTTATAACGTCGGCTAACGCTCACCTCAAAGGTCCAGTTGAAATACCAGCACAGTCATGTTGTGTTTTGGCTGTGTTGAGTTTGAAGGGGAAGGGTTGGAAGTGTGCGTCATTTAGGTAATTTTGTGGTCCCAGATTAGTGATTAAAGCAGCTGCTTCAAGTTTCACTTTATTTAACTTTGTTTGTTGAACACATAAAAACACATAAGCATAGACAATAGCTTCATTTATAAAACACCCCCCTTATCAAACACCCTAAAAAACTGCTCTATTAACCACACCACTCAAAATCTGGCCTCAACCCATTCTTTGACTTACCAAGAAGGAAATAAAAGAGTAGAAGTTTGGGTGTCTAACTTCAGTCACCAGGTCCAATAAAAGCACCTCTTAGGCATTGTCAATTTTACCAGATCACCCATTTCATCCCTTTCTGGAGCAATCCATCACGGTAGGCCCAGGCAGGCTCCATTACCCCCATACGAGCTGTGAAATGGCCATTATGTGTGTGCAGGCATGTGGTGGGAATTGGCTTCTGTGTCGGCCGTCAGCCTTTACCAGCCAACAATGGGCTTCATATAGGGTTGGATACCCTGTTCAGACAAGTAAATTTAAATACAGTGAAATAACACTGAGTCGCCGTTTCAGGGAAGATCAACCAAAAGAAGACACAAAACAGACACAGATCATAACATGTCATGTACTGGGTGACCATAAGCTAGATTAGTGCTTAAGAAAATGGATGGATGGATGTTCTGTCTTTTGCCACTGCCTGTGAGGACTCTCTCTACGTGCTCCAAAGACCTGCATATTAAGTTAATTGTCACTATGACAGCAGAGATTGGCTGTAGCCTTCCTGTGATCCTACAGTGGAAAAGTGTTTAAAAAATGTATGGATTCTGTATCCTGCTCAGACCGACCGACGTCACTCGTGAGTCACTCGTCACCAACGAGTGACTCAGCACTCTTCAATACAATGTTTTAATTTGTGCCTGAGCAGTCAGAAATTGACGATAGACTATTCAAATCAAGGCTCTAGACATGCAGTCTGCTTTTACAAACATTCATAAAAGAATGAGTTGTTGTAAAGACGTCTAAAAACTTGAATTAGAGTGTGGTACCGTAATAATCAAACCATGTAAAGTTACAGAGCGGGGTCACTGAGTGCTGAGGTGCATTGTGCCTGCAATAATGCCAGAGTTCTACAATTCTGCTGGTTTAAACAGCAGCACAAAAGCTGTGTGCCAGGAGCTTCAGGGCATGGTTTCCCATTTCAGAGCAACTCCTGCAGGTGTAAATGTGTTGGTGGCCCAGTACTTTTGCCCATATAGTGAATAAGCATTCAGAAGAGAGAGTGCATGTGTACGGAGACGGAAATATGTTGACGTATCCAAAAATCATTCATGGCAATTCAGTGTGACTGTCATGTATGGAATTATACAGCAGACTGGAGTCTTTGTTGACAGTGAGAAGCAAAATGAGCCGATGGAGACTTTGAAGCGTGAGTAAACTCACATCTAAAAGTAATATTAGACTTCACTCTCCAATGCCGATTTTCAGAACACCAAATGTGAGACCATCTTTTAGAAGAATGTTGTTCCCTCCTATTGAGTTTCAGAGACTAACATGTTTGCAGTGGCACTCTGAAATTACTCTGGCAGATTTTGCAGGACTTAACCTGCACTAGGGCATTTTAATGGCGTTCATTTGATCTATTACTCATCTGTATGCTGTATGGATATATAATGCTGCTTATTTGTGTATTGACTCTAAAATACCTTTAAAGCCCTTCACTGCAACACACAGATGGTTTTCATTCGACTAATTATCTGACATCTTACACCTATTGGCTGCACTATTGATGACAAACTACAGTGTTACAAGACTATTAGAGAAAATATGTATATTGTATTTTACATTTGTGATTAACTGGGATCACTCTAGACTGGAGCTGCAGATATAGATTCTTTTAGTGATTGAGTATTCTATTGATTATTCCATCTATTAATCAATTAATCGACTACTCAGCTAATCAGATAAGAAATACTTTTGTGTTATTAATGAGCAATAATAAATATTCAAAATAGAAAAATTGCAATGTTTTAAAACACAAATCTGTCAAAAAACCTTAAACAGTAAACCTTTGATTGTATTTATGTGTTATATCAAATTTAACTTATTAAAGAAAAAATGCAAAAATATATAAATAACCTCAAGTACAGTCAATGGTCAAAGTAAAATAAAATTATATATATATGCAATCTAAACTAAAGCAAAAACCATTTACCTTTACTCTGTCCTCTTGGAAGGCTTTCTGACATTAATAGTAGGCAAAAAGACTTCTGACAGCGTTTTAGCTCCTGGATGAGGTAGATTTGGTGCGTGTTTATGTTTCTGAGTGTGTCTGCATGTTTAACTGTGCGAGTGAATGAGCGGGTTTGTGTCTGTAAGCCTTTAAAGGAGTATCTGTTGGCTGCGATGAAGAAAAGCGAGGATATACTTTGATGCAAAGTATTTGTGCTGCTGAAAACAAGACGTTATGGTGGTATAGGCATTAATTAATGTTAATAATAATTCAACCCTCAGGTCAGTGGCTCAGAGTTTTTGGCTGGCCCATGTACATTTTTATTATGTTGTGAAAAAAGTTTTATATTTTTGAATGCAACAATATTTTACATTATTTCACTTTCAAATTTAAAAATAAATATGTTGTAGTACACCCCATGCCCCCCTTTAGACTCACCCCTGTTTGCTGCAGGTATCACTTCCATTTGAAATAGAACAGCTGCCTTCAGCAAACTGTGTAATTTAAACATCTTGTTAGACTAAGTTAAGAGTTCATCTGGGTATTTTACTACAACTTTGGGAGACTTACTGCAGTTTTTTCACTGTGTAAAACAAATGGAGCGGCTCTAAAGTTCACGTTTGTTGATCAGGTGCTTTTATGAAGGACTCCTGCTAGCTTTTTCCCAGTAAAGGTTTTAGTGTGTTAACAAAATCTGTCTCCATGTTAAATTAAGCCAGCATCATCATCGCTGTTGCTGTTGTGTTATCAACCCTTTTAGGCTGTGTGGGCTTAATGTGGTCAGACATTTTACTCATATGTTGTTCCTAAATACATTTCTAATGCAGGCCTGATTTTAGGTGAAAATGTGGGTGAAACACTCACATTTGCGTTTATACAGTGACAATGGCACATGCATTAAACGAAGCATCAAATAAAGAATTTACATTGAATATATTTTCTGATTGAATTATTCGAATTACTCGATGAAACGCTGCAACCCTACTCTAGATGTCTGTTTTCATTAAAAAGTTATGTTTCTGCTGATCCTTGTCATAAGACAATAAAGCAGAAAACCTGCTAAAAGGGGTGAATACTTTTTGAAGATGCCACGAATGAGACATATAAGTATTTCAATCAGCCCATTCTATTAGGAAAGCAAACCAGAATGTCTTTGTCAATTAATCTAGTTGGTCTATTTTCTTTATTCCAAACACCAAGAGTGCATCAACATGGCACTTCCATTACAGAGTGGCATATTATTACTGAGTCACAGTACCAGGGATTACATGACACCAAGAGTTGACAAAGATAGCTCTTCTCCTGAGAGCCTGCTCATTAGCACTGAAACAACATAGGTTTAATTTTCAGGACTGAGGGCTTGCTTAATTACACCTCATATCCACTCTATTAGTAACACTTTTATAAAGCCTCAACATGTGTCCTGCCACTATAATATCTGTGTCAGACAACATCTAAACATACTCATGAAATAATTATCATGCGATCCTGATATGACGGGAAGAGCATTAAACCACAGTACAACTGTGCTTTTTGTGAGGTGAGAGGAGTTAGTTGAAATTCCTGTGATTTTTCAGTCAATGAAGGACAAATGAATTAAAAACATTATCATTAATTAACCATCTATGAGTCCAAAGATATTTTCAGAAATAATTAATATGTCAGTTTCCATGGCACTTAATTGATTGGTTTGTTAAAAACAAACATTTCTCTTTTAAGAAAGTTGATGTCTAGTGAATCAATATCAGACAATTCGAAAATCATCAATTAAACAAAACACTGGGCAAAGAAAAATCCTCTCAACTATGAATCTTTAAAATTTGAATTCTTGGTATAATATTCCATGTTTGTTGTCTTCAGCCTAGTGTTTTACATGCTCTAACTTTGGAGCAAATAAAATATATCTCAGCTTAAATTTACCTTGTTGTATTTCTGAGTGAAAACTGACCTAAGCGATTAATGGAATAGTTTCCTCTCTTCTGTTAACCAATAGTGACTACTTACATTTAATGGGTTTCGCTCTAAGGTATTTGTAAAGGAAACAAATCACATTTTCACCATTTCCAGTTTTGACGGTGCCAATTTAATGCTTTTTCTGTTGAAAAAAAGTCACCTTGGGCACTGGGAAATTAAAATGACTGCTTTCACTGTTTCATACAGTGAGTGTACTGGCTCAAAAGTCATTCTTTGTATATGCGTGTAATTCTTCCATGTGTTTAAGTGACACAAGTGCCTACGTATCATTCATAAGCACATGCGTATGTGCATCCTTGCATTTGTGTTTGAGTCTGCCTGTGTTTGTGCATGTGTGCAGTGAGTCTGATGTATCTTTTAGCTGCAGATAAATAAACAGTGGAGACAAACATACGCTGCATCAGTTTAATGACCCATCCCTGTAGAGTCCCTCTACATTCAATTAGCAGGAAGATAATTAATCGGGCCAAGTCTCTGGCTGCTGAGCTGGCTGGCGGACTGGCAGCAGGAAGCCAGGTGGTCTTACAGGAATGAGTGAGTGTGCATATGCACGTTTTGTGTGCGTATCTGTATATGTTACGTTACATAAAAGGATTAAAAACGAAGATAGATTCAGTGAATCTTTATCTTCTCATCTCATTCTCTCGCTTTTCCCTTTTGCTTTCTATCTACTGAGACAACTGAATAAGAAAGAAATATAACAAAATGGAAAATAAAACGGCTCCAAACGCATCCACACCACATCGCACTATATTTTAAATTTCCGTCATGCATGTTTTAATACAATAACATGCATATTTGCTGTTCATTTTATACCTTACTCTTTCACTCTGTTTATAATTTTGACTCTCTCTCCCCCACATACACACACAGTGCTGTGATCAGTAAGCCCCTGGTGGCCATATGTAGTCATTACACAAACATAAGTGCACTCGGAGCGTGCGGCTCTCCATCAATCTTCTCCTGACTGAAGGACAAGTCTGAGGTAAACACACCGCAGGGATTTCTTCTTTGGCATCAAACACCTGTATTCTCTTTCGATGAAACAGAGTAACAGTATGTTAAAGCCAATATTAGCTTCTTGGGCAATTGTTTGCATCTTGAGGAAGCAGAAAGTGAATCTTGAGAGGGCAAACTGCTTCTAATCATTCAAAAATAATTAATAGGGAAATTAATAAATGAAAAAGGCAATAAATCCTTGATAAACTGAATTAAATATTATTATTACTTATTTGATAGTAAAGATTGGGTCATAAAGCAGTAGTGAAATTATCCCTCCAACTGTTTTATTCTCCACATAAGGTGTGTGAAGTTTACTACAAGAGTGCACGTTTTTTCTTGAGCCATCAATCATGTAGAAGTGGATTAAATGTACTTTTCCATGATTGATGAATCTGTGTGGCATGGATTGTAATGCCAACGCCAACTGTGTATAATTTACAACAAAACCATCACGTAAATGTTACCACTTCCCCTACAGTATATGTCTTTACAGTACTTAATGTATGATTTCATAACAACATTGTCCAGTGTGGTCCTTCAACAGAGGCGTTAAGCATTAACTGAATTGTATCACTTAGCAGCTGTTTATAAATGCCACCTCTTAGACACTCCTTGGAAAAACCATCTTTTTCTTTCTTATGCTTATGCTCTTCTTCCTTTCACCTCTTTTCTCTCCCAGCTTGTTATGCAGATTCCCAGATTTGCCTCCTTCAACATTCACACATGTGCACACACACACAAACATACACACACACACGTGCATACACACTGATCTGTATGTACCTCCCCAGGGGCACCGGGGAAGGGCAGAGCGAAGATGGAAATGAATTCAGCCATGTTGCAAGTGGCAACGCAAATCTGCATCTGTAATTACCCCCAGAAATACACAGGGAGCTTTCTTTCTCTCTCCTCCTCGTGCCTTCTGCCCTCCCTCTCCTTCTCTTCTCTCTTCCCGATCTCCTCCTTCTCTCCAAGACTCCATCTCTTTCCTTTTTCTGTCTATATCTCTGAACTCCCCTCTCCTCCTCCTCCATGTCTATCTCACACTCTCTCACTGTCTCAAAGGCTTCTTAAGTGATGCTTGGTGGGCCAATTAAGGTGAGTAGAAGTAGGGCCTGCATGTGTGTGTGTGTGTGTGTGTGTGTGTGTGTGTGTTCATGCATGCATGAGTATATTTATTCATTCACCAAACACCTTGTGCAGTCTCACTTATGTCCACACTGTCTGTGTTTGTGTCTGTCTTTCCACACATATGTGTGCGTGGACTATGTGTGCGCACACGTGTGAGTGTGTGTTTATGTATGGTGTCATCTCTTTGTGTCTGGGTCAGGGCATATTCATGTGTTTATAAATGTCCCCTCAGGCCAAACATGGCTAAGCTGTCTCTTGAAACAGGACATTGTTCCAAATAATACTCCCTCATATCTGCAATTCAGTACATTCGCCCACAACCAATGCCCCAAAACAGACAATGACATTTTATATATACACTCGGTAACATCATCAATAACGTGCAGCTAAATGAAAAAGCGTCTGAACCATGTCCCCCAGCAATCATGAGGTGTCAAAGCAAGATACATACATAAATATTTATTTTACTCTTATCAAAAAAATTGATGAAATTTCCCATTAATGGAACCATTCTTTACCTCGAATACATGACGACCGTGTAAAAAAGTGCAAATGTCAAACCTTCTGCCACAAGAGAAACGTCATACATTAACAGATCTAAAAAATAAAACAAAGAAAAATAAAGCAAGAAAAGGAAAAAGAGAGAAAAAGATGACATACAAGTATTAAAATGCATCCATTTCTTTTAGATCATGTAGCTCTTGTAATCCTAAACATAAACACTATGAAAGAAAGGAACCTAAAAGCACATGCCTTATAACAAGCTGGCTTCAGGTAATTAACAGAGTATTCACAATGGTCAAGGAACAGGTTTCTATGGTTAGAACGAGGTGCCACATTTAGCATTATTATATGATATTTGGTATTTGGTATTATTTAGTAAATACCTGGGCTTGCAATGAGGATTTTTAACTGCTGGAAATACACCAGGTTTTATTTAGTCTTACTAGTAGCCTCACCGTGCCGCAGAAAAAGTGATGATGAGCTGGGAATACGTCAAGGCCATCTGAAAGAAAAGGGGTGGAAGAGAGAAAAGGTGAAGGTTGGAGGTTATTCAGTAGAGAGAATGAAGGATAGAAGGATAGACAAGTGGAGGAGAGAGGCACACCCTGCGTTTAAGTGGCAGGGCTCTGCTGCAAAGGAGCCAATTAGGAGGGAGGTAAGACAAGTATAGCTAAGTATACAAAACCTACAGTGGCTGGGCAAATGTGTGGAAGTTTATGTGTGTAGCCATGTCTATAAAGAAGGAAGGGGGTGCTCACAAACTGATCAGAACATTACGTGCTTTAACCACACGCTATATATTATCAAAGTTTACTGTACTTTATACCATCACTCAACATATCTCATCTATACTGGTTGAATGGGTTTTGTCCTGGAGTCCTGGAGTGGACTTGTTATTGTTATTCCTCAATAATTAGGTGTCTTTTCTCTATTTAACACTTGGGTTTGGCACTCTTTTCTTTCTTCCAGTCTATCAGATTATTTTACTTTAAGCTCTTAATGAATATTTAATCTTGCTGCAATTAGTGTATTGAATGCTGGAGATTGATGGAGACCACTTCAGACGGACGTACACGTACATATAGACAGAGACACAGAACAGCGACTATGCAATGCAATCTTGTTTGTTTGGGATGAAAATATATTGTAAGTCCTTTGTTAACAGGTATATTATTGGAAACCTAATGGACAACAAAAGGTTTATGTCAAATCCTATTTGAAAGGCATAAATGTGCTTGACTTTAAAAGTATTTGAATTAACAAAAGAGCAATCATTCAATCAAAACACAGATATCATTTGAATTACATCTAAATCCAGAGCGAGCGGTCATCGGGTCTACGGACAGCCAGCAGTGAGTGTGTGTGCACTTTGCACAGAAACATTAGTGCAAACGAGCCTGTGTGTTACTGAGTATGTGTATGTGCTCATTGCTGAGGTTGTGTGGCATGAGAAAAAAAAAAGAAACTCTGAATAATGCATGAGTCTTTTGGTCAATGCATTGTGATTTGCTTTAAGGAGGCCTTCTCTCAGCCATTATAAGATTAAACCCAACCTTGGTTTGTTTAGAGTGGCCAGGACATGCAAGAGACCTGTCAACACTGCAGCGACTAGGATCACACACACGTAAACACACACAGACAAACACATAGTAGACAAAACAGCCCTATGTATCAGCACACCTATACAACCACAAAGCAACAACAAATAAGAGGATAAGATTGTGAATGTCTCAGATACAGTAACCTATAAACCTAGGTGGTACATGGCTAATATAGCCTTAATAAAGTGAAGGATACTAAGGATAAGAGGATAACAAAGATGAGAAAAGAAAAGAAAAGAAAAGAAGAAAGGATGAGTGCAGGCAAGGAGGCAAGCTGTCAGTTCTCGAGGGAATGAAGGAAAATTGTAGACCCTTTCTGTTTCGATTGCTGTTCGGCCAATACACCTGCTGTGAGACACGCTTCAATCATTCTTTATTGAGCTCTCAGTCTCTCTCATGCTTTCTCTCTCTCTATCTGTCACTCGTTCTCCGGCCTCAATCAGTTCTGTTGTTGCTCACAATCAATAATCAATTTCCTTGAAAAATAATGGGCTGCTGCTGTTTTCGGGCTTGGCCGTAGTCCTTCAGCGGTATGATAGGCTAATGACAAATCCAAGGAGGCCAGGATGAAGGACTGGTCTTGGCCAATTAAGAACCATGACCCTGGAACATGAAAAAAAGAAGAAAAAAAAGACAGAGAATGAAGTTTGTGGTGCGGGGGTTTTGCAATGACTTCCTCCGTTTGTAGAGTTGTACAATGTCATGTACAATGTTTCAACCACCTCGCTTGAAAGGATAATGAATTGTGAATATATGACTATTAATTATTTCACCACAACAGCCAGAAAATATTAGCGTCTAATTTGCCATTCAATTATGCTACAGGTACATATAAATTCAGCTACAATATAGACTGTGAATTATATAAACAACACAAAAGCATGAGTTCAAATTTAAGCCAAAATTGCACATTCAAACACACAGACACACAAAGAAAAACACTTTTTTCTTCACCAAACAGAAAAACAGTTTAGGAAGTGACAAAGAATGTGCAGAGCAGCATTCTGTGTGCAACAAAAGGTAATGAGAGCAGCGGAGGAGAGTAGAGTGTGAAAGAAAAACAGGGAGAAGGAAAAGCACATACAGTTTAGCAGGACATTTAAAACTCCTTCCCCCTTGTTCTCCGTTTGTTGGCATGTTACATGAAAATGCCATCCCAAAGGACCTCCTCTGCATGAAATGAAAGAAGAAAATGGAACACATGAGGAGGAGAAATAGGAAAGAGGGAAAGGTGGGAGAGTGGTAACTGAGATGGAAAAACATGTAGTTAGACCAAAGAACAAAAGGAAACTTTTTAAGAGTTTCTGGATGAATTACAGACACATTTACATCCTAACATGTTATCATATAGTCTGAAAAGTTATCTTAGAAAATTGTGAAGCATGTTGCCATTTTTTATGTTTGTTTGTCTGTTTTTTCAATTTTTCCACTTGCAGAACTACTTTATTATTCCACTTTTGTCTGCTCAGGTGTTCCCAGTGCATATTTCATTTAACAACAATATAAAGTAGATGATTATGTATTCATATAAAAACGAATAAATAATTGGTTAGCTGAAATCTTTGCAATTGTATGCGAAACATGTTATTTTAGCTGAAAACCAAAAACAATTTTAAAACAACAGTGTCACACCTTTTATGCTTTCCCAAAAGCCACTTACAATAATTTAACTTTATGAAAATTGACTGTTGGATCATCAAATTAAAGTTTCAAATCTATATAATTTTTATTTTTGATGGATGCTTTTGTTAAGAAATTATACATGGTTTAATATTTGAATAAAAGTGTATTGAGAGAGTGCATAAGAAGTAGCCAGAGCTGCACCAAAATTTATTGAATTCTTCCTTTAACGATGCCCAACCAGTCCAGAATGTTTCATGAATGTTAGTTTGGTATTTTTTGGTTGACCTTGCAAACAGTCAGACAGCATGGAAAACATAAGTCTGCCTCTGGTATCATGGTGGAGGCATAAAAGCTCAGTTTGCAATTATTTATGACAGAAAAAGAGAATCCAATTTTTCTTAAAACAGAAAAAAAGTACAAATACATTATTTTTTGTTTAAAAAATGACCCAAATGTTTAACTAATTATCAAAATAGTTTACGATTAATCTTTCATCTGCCTTCCTCTTCAGCAACGTTAACCGCATCCTATCAGAGAAAGTTAAATATTCACGATACAAGCCAAGCTACTCAGTGTTCAAACAAAGTGCTCTGCCAAGTTCACCCATGTATGTTGAGGTGCAGTGACGGGAGAAAGTGTGGCAGCGAGAGAGAGAGTTAGACAGCGAGAGGGAGAGAGAGAGACTTAGAGGAAAACCGGGAGACGACAAGGAGAGCGAGGGAGAGTATTTTATTATTCACACAAGGCATAATAAACCAGGCACGCTCGGTTAGCAACACTTAAACTCCCTGTGCTGCAGTGGTTAGCCACTAATGCGACAGCAGTGATTTGGACATGTCCTATTAATAGTGCAGGGGAGGTTTCCATGCATGCTAATGGCGGTGTGTATTAGCTATTAATAGAATCACATAGGGGGTCCAGGGAGAACATTTCTTTAGTGTGTGTGCGTGTGCAATGTATTTACGTCACGTAGTTAACGGTGATACAAAGTCAGTGTTTGCGAGTCAATTAGGAGGGAGGGACTGCTGAGCAGAGAGAGTGAGACCATGGATAGCGCATGGAGAGATTTTTGGACTAAAGTATGACTGTGCTTGTGCAGATATGTGTGTTTGTTAGTTAGTTTGTTCATGCTGTTCCAGTCTATGTAAATCTCCAGAGGTTGTAAACAGACTGTGTATGAGACAGCAGGAAAAGAGTGGAAGGTGAGGGAAAACAGGGAGGAGTGCTAAGAACAGAAAGCGGATAGTCTGGTTTCAAAGCCAGTGTGTTGCAGCTGGAAGTTTGGAAGTGCCGAGCACTCCTCCTCAGCATGGATATTTAATGACCTGGGACCCTGACAAGGCCCTAAGATTCTTCCTTCTCCCCAGCTCTCCACCCAACATCCTTCTGGTTCTCCACCCACTACATTGGGAAGGCGAGAGAAAGCTTCCCTTCTTTGCTCAGAGTCAAGGTATATGGCAAGAGCTTGGAAGCATCAAGGAGAATATTAGAGGAGAAAGCCAAACCGCCCGTCAAAATCAAGATGGAAGGATTTCATGTATAAAACACTTTCTTTTTATCGTTCTGTGAATAAAAAATTGGGCTCTGCTTGTACCTTATCTGATCAATTAAAGTATCAAGTATGAGCTTGCCTTGCTCTTGCCTCCATACTCTATGGTCACGCTGATTTGAGCAGATAAAATCCACAAGAAAATGTGAGCATAATGTCGAAATAAAAAAACAAAAAAAAACCTCTGCAATCTGCTGAATCCACATGTACATATGTTACTGTAATGTTTACTGCAATAATGATGCCAATATGAAATTTTCCAAGGCAAAAATGTAAAATGAATTTCTGGGAAAAGAGAAAATACCCTTTATCACAGCACTCGTAATACTCATACAGCATGAACAGTGTAAACAAGGTTACTCAATCTAAGCCCAAGAAGAAATGCAAAACTGCTTAATTGAAAAAAGGGATGTAATTTCTTCAGGTGTGAAAAAATCTTCCAGCATTACACAGGAAACTGAAATCTGGGTACAACTTTTAATTAAAAGTCATTTCAACAGGCAACTGTCATCTATATATAATCTATATAATCTGACGATTGTCTTCTATAGTTTTCACATTACTGTACAACTTCATTTGCGTCACAATAAAACACCCAGCAATGTCTCAAAAACAACACAACCATATTTAAAAAATTACGTTGGCATTGGACTGGCATTGGTTTTTCAAAAGGGCACATCGGTTAGGCATTAATAAATAACCTTGCAGAAGTGAATTTGTAAGAATTTTCCCTTTCCTCCTTTCTCAGAAGATAAAATAATTTTGCCAACATCCTTTTTCTTGAGCTGAACCTGTACATAATGTGGTGATATCAATATCGTTACAAAAAGCCTTGTGGCAGTGACACAGGGAACGGGGTGAGCATGCGTGTATTTGTGTGCGTGTGTGCAAGTGTGAGTGCATGCACTGGGCAGGCGGGTGTTGACAGAGGTGACTGTTTTCGCTCTCCATATTTTTACACAACCATATCACTCCCACATTAAAAACAGACACGTGCATTTGCAACATACAAACACGCAGGGTGGTGCTCCTGCTCTCCCTTAATTTTATATGTGGGTTCTGAAATCACTGCAACTATGACCAACCAAATACACACTTACCCAACAAGGCCATATTCTGTGTGTGTGTATGTGTGTGCGCATGTGTCGGTAAAGACATCCATGCATGCACGTGTATGCTTCATGCTGCTGAACGGGTATTGTTTTTCCCCCCCTTCATCTGATCGTGCAATTTGGCAGCAGTCTAAGGGATGAGAATCCGGATCTAATGAGTCGGCAGGCCAACAGGAATGAGGAGTGTATCGGCGCAGTAATGTGAGAAGATGGGCCCATGTCGCCTTGAGGGATTAGGGTTCTGAGCTATAGGAGATAGAGGACCCCAGCAAGGCCACATCCTTCCACCTCTTCCCTCCTCCCGCTTCATACCTTTCCTTCTCTCTCCTAAATAATTCCCCCTGCTGGATGTATGGGCTCTCGCCTGCAGCCCGACACACCCGCCCTGGGAGTAATTGATTTCCTCAGAGCTTCCTGTTGAGGCAGTGGTGTTGATGGTGATGGAAACACTGGAAGAAGCTCTTACTTCACGTATATGTTCAGCTCACACATACATGGGTCATGATGCATGAAAGAACTGCACAAGGATTGTGGCATTATGAGCTAGCACCTGAAAACCAAAACCTACAGTCACTGTCTTCGTAGGTGGGAAACTGTGAGGGGAAGACAAAGGACTTACTAGCCAGCTATATGTTCAAGGAACTATACGTGCACAGACTGGTTACTAAAACTCACTAAAGAAAAGCATTTGGAAATCATTTGCGTCATTTGTACAGGTGTGGAGACAGGTTTATCTGATTTTGCTGCCTCCACCCAAAAACTGGAGAAGCAATGAACATTTGCCAAGAAATATTTCTCACCATTATCATTATTATTTTTTAAAAAATCCACAAAGCACACTATTTACAATATTTCAAAAGTATAGAGTATCTGTTTTGCATATGTATATTTTATGTGCAAAAGTAAGCCTATGTACTGTCATGTGCTTCCAAATAAGTGTGCACATATGACTGACGTTCGTCTGATCACGGCTCCTTCTCTCACACCTCTAAAGGACTCCTGGTGCTGTGGTGTGGGTGTAGGATGGGGGTGACATTGAGACTGCTAATGGCGTGGCTGTGCTCGCGGGGTGGTCGCGTCTCTGCAATGATATTCAAATATGCCCTGAAAATACAAACCCTTATGTCAGGGATCAAGGACTTGCCTGGTTTCAACACAATCACTTCACTCCGCACACTTCGCTCATAAATAAAGGAGCAGCACTCTACTTTATATCACTGTGTTTTAATTATTAAGTTAGAACCATGGAGGTTATCACACTGTTCTCTGCCCGCAACTAGAGAGACGAAAAATTTGAATTTTTGCCGGCACAGTGCTTAGAGAGCAACAGTGCAAGGTGGAACAACAAAAGGACAACAGAACTAAAGTACTGAACTCTAAATCTAAAAAGAGGGGCGGAAAAAAGACAACACAGCAAGCGATGACACTTCAGTGACTCAGTGATGGTTGGGCGTTATATAAAACAGTACAGCCTGGTTACAGACTTTAGTTGTACAGCTATATGATAAAATATCCGCTAAAATATTTGTATTTGAATATAAATCCACGCTGAAATGGATATGATGAGTCTTGGCAGGGAGACTGTGAGCCACAGGTGACTAGATAGATTCATCTTGATATGCGAGGCTACATGAAGTGAATTATCATTACAGTGAACACCCACGTACATGCAGTAAAGCTGGTCAGAAGCACAAAAAAAAAAAAAAATGAACGTTAGGCGAGGCGAATTTCCCTCCTCATTAATTTAACCGGAGGACTATTATTTGTTTTCCCACTGTTCATTAGTCAGGTGAGCCTGACACGGTGGGCCACCACAGTTGGAAGACGTTTGTAACCAGCCAGACAGGAGGCGTGCCTTTGTGTTTAGAAGTGCATTATTTATTGCCTGTTGCCAAAGGGATGGGGGGTATTTGGGGGAAAATGGTAAAGGGTATATGTGGAGAAAGAGTTTGGGGGTGAAGGCGGTTACGTGGTCGTTTCATCCCCATCGATTGCCTCCTTTTAATCGGGCATAACAAATATAACTTCCCTTGAATCAAATTCCCCGGGTAAACCGTTATAAAACTAACCTTGTTATATTTATTGACAGGACATTGAAATAAATATTAGAGCCATGTGGAAGATGGGGGAAGGTTCCAATCCATTGATTTTTGTGAAAAAAAATACAATATCCTAGTAGTCTTCTAACAAAGCAAACCTCCACTGCTCCTCTCCCTCCCTCCGTCTTCTTTTCCAACCCCCCTACCCACTCTCTCCTTAGCATATTAGGTGGAGAATAATGTGAAAAAATGCTTAGCACACGGGAACAAGGCCGGTGTGTGCAGACGTGAGAGTGGGTCCCCCGGGGGTGCGGTGGAGCCCCTATCCCATAAATCCCGGCTCTGGTGCAAACAATCAATTTTCAATTTTAATTATTTACCATGGCCTGCCGGACAGAGGCATTTATTTTCCCGCTCTGTCCAGATTAAAAATTAAAAATTAGGAGATTAATATTTGGTAGAGTGGGCAGAAAAACAAACAAAAAAAAAAGGGCCGCTAAAAAAATTCTTTATCATTTTTCTCCCCTTTCCCTGATGCAATGGGCGAAGGTTAGTGATAGCCAAACGAGTCGATCAATAACTTCATAAATTTTCACGGACCTCCATAGCCTTGCCCCTGCCACCCTTGCACCCATTGTGATTTTAGCCGGGCTCCATCTGTCGGGGGCCAGAAACATAAAGCCTGTGTGAGAGGAGGCAAAATGTCCCGCTCAGCACTTTCTGTCTGAGCTCTCCGGGTTTTGGCCTCTACTCTCACCGCTGTTTTGCTATTTCATCTGTAAATTTAATTACAGAAGCTGGAGCAACACAGTCAAGGTATCCCCTGTCAAGCTCTCATTCACACAGAGCTGGTAGTGGAAGTGGCAACCTGCAGCAATCAGCAATGTAAAAACATTCTGCGGGGGATGCAACGTATTCCACAAGCAAACTACCTAAGCTCAAAAACAAAGGGTCTGTCCTTCATCAATTAACAGACAACAATTAAGTGTCCAGAGCCTACATTTCTGGTTCTCTCGCAGAGGAGTGAAAAGCAACACACTAACACTTTATCATTGCACTTTTCACCGTGATGTATTCAGCGGTCTATAGGAGGGGCTCTAATGTGTCCATAAATTTCAGTAACTGAGCACACCCGCCTCTCTGGAGTGAAGGCTTTAATGCCGATCAATGTGCTTCCACTAATGATCTCATACACATGCTCGGCATTCGTGGTGAACATTTTGTGCTTTTAAACATTCACCTGGTACAACACTGTTGCTGTCATCCTCTGCAATAACCTCTATTTTTAGGTATCGTTTAACTTTATTATAACATTTTGTACTATAATCACTGCAAAGTGACTTGTCACCATATGTTCTGGAGATGATTTGGAAAAGCAGTGTCAGTGAGGAAATGTAAAGCTGAAATATTTTTGGGACTTCATGAGAAATCTTGATGAATGTGGGAGCTATATGCAAAGGTTTAAATGCACTGAGCAATTCATGTTATCCCTTTTTACAGTGATTTCTTTTTGCTTCCTCTTTGTCTTTTTTGTTTTAACCACTGTGGACTTGCGTGCATTAAATATTCAGATGCGGCTGAGTGGGAACAAGATTTCATTTACAAAACAATGTTTTTTTAAGGCCTAGAAAAAGATGTGTAGATGAAACTTTATGATAACTATTCATCTGATAATAGCAAGTAAAAGGCACAGTAATTTTTAGAAGGCAAATAGGACATACTGTGCAATGGGCTTATCAGTCACTCTGGTGCAGAATAAACCCTTAAGTGCAGAACACAAACAATAAATCTTTATGAATCAATGTTTCGCACTCTGAATATCAAACAACGTTGGTTCATATCCGGGAAATCAGAATATAACTGGGGGCATTTGATTGGTATCACACTGCCACTGTCCGTGTGCCGGATATTCCTTGTCCCTTGTCAGATGTACAAGAGAGCAAAGGATATAAAGCACAACAACTGGACTGCTTTTAATGAAAAGGTTTACTTTGCTATTTTGATTTCGCACATTCAGCTGCTTCTAATTCCTAAAAAAAACACGTGTATTTTGCAGATAAGCGGTTCGTATCCTCCACAAGTGAATCAGAGAGGTAGCAAAACTGAGTAAGGAAGATATATTGCAATTCATATAGGAAGAAGAAACAGCTAGCCTCTGGCTGTGTGAATAGCTGCAGACAGGTAGATGTAGAGAGCAACAAAGATACAAATAACTGTCAAGGCTCAGAAAGAGACAAAGCAAGCGATAGCGGCAGTCGGGGAAAGTGAGATCTGAGCAGGAAAGAGACCAAGAGACAGAGGGAGACAGAGAGTGTTTTAGTTCAGAGCACAATGTTGTTATTTATCCAGTGGCTGCTAAACAAATAACGAGACTCCCAGTTCTGTGATTGTCTCAGTGGGGTGCTGTCAGATTTAGGTGCGCATCTCCCTTCAGTATGCAACAAACTCAATGTTCCAGCTGCGCTCTCTCTCTGCATTTGCTACGTGTTCGCCAAATATTCTCCAAAGGTTTTTGTTTTGGTTTATGCGTTTCAGCATTCCTCAACGTCCTTCACGATGCTCCTCAAGAATAGCTTTAACATATTTCCTGTGTTCTCTTGGCAAATGACACAACAGATGCTCACAGATGACAAAGTTGCCTCAGTTTTTAAACACTCTTCATAGGCTTTATCCCTGTAATTTATACATAATAGAAAATCTGTTATGATTGGTGAAGTGAGATTTTTGGAACTGTGCTCACCACAACGTAAACGCCATCATTTTGCAATGGGCAGAGGGTAAATGCAGAATACTGGGGGATTTTGGCCATATTTAAAACATAAAGAACAGAGGTGCAATTAGGATAGGAGAGATTGAGGTAAAACACTGACTAAAGAGCAGAGTTATTCCACATAGATAATCTAGATTTCACAGAACTTTTTAAACACGTAACCCAAGAAAACAAGACCACATGGCTCAGATCCAGCGAGGCTTCAACTTCGGCAGATAAGCAAATCTCACACACCTACAGTTCCAGCACCTTTCCTCTGTGTCAATACTGCCTCCTGCACTTTCAGCAGCAGTCCATCACGGCCTGATCCAAAGCAATAAACTGGAACCCCTTTTGCACTGAAACCTCTGACCTTTAGCTAGGACTGGTGCGTTCGACACCTGTGTAGCTAGAGGAAGCGGAGGTGAAAGCGGAGGTGGAGAAGGCTTGACCTCTCTTTCTGCCTCCCTCAGAAGTGTCCGGCCACAGCTGAGGTCAAGGGTTTCACCTCTGGGCCAGGGGGATTATTGAGAGCTGTTGACCCCTGCGACATGCCACTTGACCCTGCTTACCCTTGCGCTCAGGGAGCTTTCCTTGGTCCAGGAGCCCGTGGCTGCAAACCCACCCTTCCACCACAAGCCCAGAGTAAGAAATGGTCAAGGAAAAAACAAACGAGGTCAGGGCAGCAATGCTGGGAGATTTATGTCCCTCTGAAGCTCTGATAGCCTTCTGGCTCTGAGACTATGCTGAAACCTTGATGAATGATGAATTTGTAAAGTGCAGCCATGTTATTTTCCCAGTGTATTGACACTGTAACGTGTAGAAAGAGTTACTTGCATGCACTTGTCTTGGCATGATACAACCTACAGGATCAACGAGGCGTGAGAACAAGTACTCACCTTATCATAGTAAAATATAGCTCTTTACGATAGCAGAGCTTGAGGGTATCTGATGTAAGTGTTGGGGCCCAGTGCCAGGATATATGAAAGGGAGTTGAAGCAATAAACTTGGTGAAAAACATAACTTTTGTTGCAGTTCTTTCTCTAATTGTTGCATGCCTTCAACCATGCTTTCTGAGGATTGCTTTTTGGGTCACTGGGGAGGAAAAATAGGCTGTAAAGATAATGACCTCACAGTGCTGATCACACCAACTCTCCAAAAGCAACAAAGTAACAATAACTCACCCTGCAACACTAAAGCTTACTAATTCTCCCTCATTCTTCCTTGAGCTCCATAACATATAAATAAATAAGTGAAGAACACACATATCAATCTATCTCCCTTTCCCTGTGCATAGCCCTCTTTTAAAGCGGTGCTGTGGGCTTTTACCCAAATGGCGCCAGGGCCACCGGTATCATTTATAACGGGACAGCAGCGCTAATGCAGCGCGTGGTTCAGCCAGGATGTTTTATTCATGCTGTTTTATTATTAGGGCCCCACTTAAAAAGGTGAGGCGCTCTCTTCTCCTCTCCTCTGGCCGCCTCTTGCCGGGGTTGACTGAGGCGCGAGCTTTATCTATCACCCTGACAAGAGCGTCTTCCCTGGGAAGTCTTTCAGAAAACTTCAAACAGCCTCACTATTGATTTCTCCCCCTCTCCACCTGGGCACCAGCATACATTTCCCCCCACCGTGCACAGAGACAGAGAGAGAGAGACGGGGGGAAGGAGGTGGTAGTGGAAGTAGAAAGAGAAGTGAAGAAGAAAAAAGGATGGAAGGTAAAAGAGACTCCGACAGATAAAAGGAAAAGAGAAGAAGCCTGGCCACTGCATAACAATATGGGTGACCTCACTTTGCTTCATTGCTCCAATTCTTGTTAGCTTCAAATAACAGCGGCTGGCGAGAAGACAAGCACAGTGATTACAGAATCCACCCTATGCCTATTATGCATTCAAACAGCACTTTGTGACACACGAGTGATTCAAACAGAATGATCATAAGCACATTGTGCATCCTATGGCAAGTGATAGCTGGCAGCGCCTTTGTAGACAATCAAAGACCAGTAGCTGTGAAAGTAAAACCCCGAAAGAGACCAGTCCTTAAATTCCAGGAACAATAAAGACACACTTTCATTTTGTGCTACAAGGTGAAACATAAAGAGGCTGCAATTAAATCTTGAATTAATAATGCCACCAAAACAATTCCCCCTTGATAGCTTTTTTAAGCCATTTGTGTAAAACAACAGTCTCGCGTTGCACCAGGCAGAGGCTGGGGTGGAAGTGGAAACTCAAGCAGATACTCGACAAATGTACAGCACTAAAAACAACTTTCATTTTATCTGCACAAGACCCTCATCCCTCATCTTTTTGTTCCAATTTCAAGAGGCTATACAAAAATGAAAGGACTAAAGACCCCTATTATCTCCTCTAATCAACATGTCTCCTTGATAACAAACAGATGCCATAGCGTTTTGATTTGGGACCATTTGATGATGAGATTTATTACCTTACCCATTTGTTGCCAGAAGAGAAGGCTCTCTGATGCGATGGAGGTATGATTTAATGAGCTCTTAATTAACTTGTCCACAGAGGGTTAATAAGAAACAGTGAGCCTGTGAACTGTTCGAAAGTGCAGCTATATTTAAAGATTGTTTTAGAGCCTTCTACTCACTCAAGGGAGCACACATAAATTAAACAATATACTTGAGCTGATAAGCAAGTGATTAACATAATAAAGCAGTAAGCCAATCCACTACTTGAAAGACATGACCGCAACATCATGCGGGAAGTTTTAGCTTCATAAATAGTTTTATCTGTAGCATTTCTTTCTTTTTCCGATTGTAACTGAGCAATTAATTTGTTCAGTTGGGTCGCAATAGCTTACTGTGTATATACGGAAGAGCTTTTCTGTGGTGTGAATCTTGCGTGGTTGTAAAGACCCCCTGGCACTCTGACACACTCTGAAATCAATAGCACAAGGCCCCACAGGAGAGGCTGGGAGGAAGCCATTGATTGACACGTTACTCTCATGTCAAACAGTAGAACTTGGCATGGCAGCAACCACCTGCCGTCAATTCCACCTGCTGTTCTCACCTCCTTACTAGACTGGATAAATGCTGCATTCCTTCAAAAAAGAAAAAAAAGATAGATGCTTGCCGCTCTAAAAATCACAGCAAAAAAAAAGAAAAAATACTGTCAAATATAATAATGTTTCAGTGCACATCCTAATAAACAGTGTTGAAGAAACAGCTACAAAACCTGACTTCTAGCAAACATCTTTATCGCCTTTAAGTATTTCTGGATCCCCAACAGACTCATCTAAGGAAGCATTGTTCTGCTGTGAGTTTTTTCTTTTTCTTTTTGTTGGGTCGTTTTTTGTGTGCGTGTGCGTGTGTGTTCATTTTGACATCCAACCGTCTCCAACATCTACCCCATCATACTGGATTGCCTCCAGCCATCTCACCCCAACCAAGGTGGCTTGTTTTTCTTTGCAACAGGGCTCACCTCTCTCTTTAATTCCATTGATTCTCGTTTGCACTTTGGTTTGAGAGAGAGGAAGTGCACCTGAGTGTTTACCCATGCTGCGATGTTTGCAGTGCCTGGTGTTGGGCGCCCTGAAAGAAGCATAAATTAGCACCCTCTACAATGGCACCCTGAAGCAACCTCCTGGTGCGTGACATCAATATGGAGCGAGAAGCAAGCTGCGAGCACGTACTGTCAGAGGCCAAATGGTTGGGAGGAGATGTCACTATTCAGATATTTTCCACCATCAGCAGCTCTCACACATATCCAGTGAGGTAGACTTCCAGAGATGGACACTCTAGTATCTGCAAGTAGTTCACAGTACTGAGATATACTTCCTGTTTAACAACTTGACCACTGAATTTGTTGTATTAGATATTTTTTTACACTAAATCATCAACCTCATCAGAAGATATTTTCTACTTGTGGTGAAGATTTAAGAAATACATAGCTTGTGATTTTCTTTTAAATCTCCCAGTGTAATCCAATATGGCTGTAGCACCGACTAGGTTTACAACATAAGGTGACCTGAGTCATTCTTGACTGTGTTACCCTCACGCAAGAAAAATTCGTTTAAGGCAAACATGTCAACTTTAAAAACCTGTAGATGTCAAATTCTGTAAAATATTTTATGCTATCTCAAAATGAACACTAAGTTGTATTTCAACGATCAAAGTGTACTGAGATATGAACCCGCTTCCTGTTTTACTAGCATTTGATATTGACATGGACTGGAAGGCTTTCAAATATCAGGGTTGTGATTGAAGATCAATAAAGATTTTATTAAAGATTGGAAAAGAAATGTTATGGCAGAGACAGGCAGGATGCTTTTAACCAGGCTTAATCCATTCAAACTATTTTTTTAAAACTGGCTCAAAAATTACAAGTATTAGCTCATATCTGGGACATTCTTTTGTTACAGCAATTTAAATGATGATGAATAATGACACTGATAATGATAATAATTTCTAGCAGGTGTGTTTGCCAACAATATATACTGTACTATAGAGGTTGATAGCAAGTGGTAGGAAAGATTTCCTGTCATTTTCCTGTCTGTTTTTGAGGCAGATGAGCTGAATCAGTCTGTTAGAGATGGTGCTCCGCTGCCTATCCAGTAAATGGAGCTTTGGGTGTCAGGAATATTTATGACGTTCAGGTGTTCAGGGACATCCAACACAGCTTCAAAAGTGTCCAGCTTGCATCCAATCACAGAGCCAACATTCCTAATCAGTTTACTTAGTCTTTGTCACCAACTTCGAAACTGCTCCCTGATCAGAAAAAGTACACTGTGCTCACCACAACTGATGAGTCCCATCATGTTGATGCACATGTTGCAGGATCTCATCTACAGTCCTCCACAACTTAACATTCTGAAGTCAATCGCTATTCACATTCAAATACAAACAGAGACGCACCTGTTGGTGGTGCTTGACTGCTCGCTCGATAGACATAAAACTTGGTTTGCTATGCAGCCTTGCATCCTTCTCCTTTTCCCATTTCTTTAACCTCACAAAAACCAGTGAATAATATGTGGAAAAGCAAGAAAAGCAATCCAATCCAAGACCAAAAAAGGCCCAAAGTTATATCCAATAAGCAGTGAATTATGTTTCTCTTATGAGTGTGAAATGTGAGCAAGACGAGGAGGCACTTGGGCATCCCAGTATGTCCCACAAATGTGATGAACGGGACAGGACACGAAAAAGGCTCCAGAGCCTTCATTAGTGGCACTTCTACACAGCAGTGAGACAGAAGGTGTGCAAAAAACCTTGCACTTAGTCCCACTCCCCTCTTGGCTCTATAAATGTATCAGTAAAAATAAGATATAATGCAGCATGATCGGCACGCATTGTTTTTTTAGTTGTCTGACGTGAACGTGAGAGATCAACATTCAAGCAGCAATGTCCAAAATAACCACTGTGCGCATTCGGTTGCAAAAAGAAAAGGCATAAAGTATGATCACGAAATAAAATCATAACGCAGATGATTTCTCAGTAAATAAATAAATGAATGAAAGGATGAACGAATAAGCAAATAAATAATTGGTATAATGCAAAGAATTGCCTGCATCCTTGCTGAATTTGAGATGAGCGTATTGGGTTTGCTTGTCAAGAAATGGAAGATTTGAGCCATGTACACTGAGAAACACGGATGGTTGAGCTATCATGCTGAACAGCGTGTAAGCCTTTACTCTTTAAAGTGAGTGAGCTTGGCGGTATGAGGTAAACGCTTGCTGTCGTCTTGAAAATCAATTCCCCCTCTCTTCCTTTAAGTGGTCAATATTTTTTGTTTCTCACAGCGAGCTCCACCATGGCCCTTTTAATTCAATGGGCCAATTAGATACCGTCATGTCTAATTCTGGCTACAGGGATGCTTGTTTGTGTTGTTACCTCATCCCTTGTGGAAGAGTGGGAAGGCGTACGGTGAGGGAGTAAATGACACACCCTGTCCAGTTTAACCCTGGCACCTGCTTGTCCTCAGACCCCCTCCTTTTTTTTTATTTCTTCTTAACCCCTCCTTATTTCTCTCTGTTCTTCCCGGAGTCAAGGACGAACACAATTGATGTGAAACTTTCAAAAATGAATTTGGCCACGTGTGCCACTTACAGAGTGGGAAGGAGGGGTGGCTGGGGCCAGGCCACCGCCACTCCACTGGGATCATTTGTTACTCAGCCCTGATTGGCCCTGACAAAACAATACCCTAAAAACTCACCAAAGTAAATTATGGTCCTGGTAAATGGCCAGCGAGGGTGGGGTAGAGAGGAAGGAAGGAAACGGCCGTTGGTCGGGACAAGGCCTTTGAGCTGCGTTGGCTCACAGCCAGAGGCAAAACAAAGTAATGTGCTTTTGATATTAATAACGGAGATGATATTGATCCGTACTGGGGCCAGAGCCACTCTGCCTCCCTTCAGGGTGGGCCCCAGTCGAGAAGGAGAAGGAGGGAGGGAGGTAGCAAGGAGGGGTGCTCCTTGAAGAACCAATACCCCATTCCCAGCTCTCTGCCTCTCATCCACCTCCTCCACAACCTCGTCCTTGCTGAAAGCCACTTTTCCTGAGGGTCCATTTCATTTGAGTGTCTTTAATTATGTGAAATGGATTCCATGGGAAAAAGAGAAATGGCGGCAGTGGTGGGCACTGACAGAAGGAGAGTAAAACGAGAGAGAAGTAAAGGGGTGGTCAGTGGCTGTGGGCTCCTATTTTCTGTGTCAGATTCCCATTTCTGTCAGCAGCCATGTCCGTCTCATTCCTCCTTAGTTTTTTGTTTTTTTCGTTGAGATAGATTTTCTGTCTCTGTGCTCAGTAAGTTCATGTGTGTATGTGTGTGTCCTGTGCTTTCAGGAAAAATGCTGTAAGTGTGAAGGAGAGGAAGGACTGAACATAATAATAATAATAATGATAATAAAAACTGTAACATAGTAGGATGGAACAAGAACAGTTTAAAGAATCTGGTTTAGTAACTATATCACTGCGAGGTCAATACATTCTCCAAATTGTGGTGCTCATTTTTATAGAGATAATGAATGAATGAGCATCTTTTTTCATTTTTTTCCCAAAGTAAACAACTACTTCTGAATGAGAGTGTGATCGTTTAAAATATGAATGTGTGTGACCCCCCCCCCCCCAATGCCCATGTAAACACAACCAAGGTTACAGGAAATAAGAATGTGTTGGCTGATTTGTAAAACAGTATTTTCAGCACCACGTGTTTGTTCGGCTCATTTGGTTTATAGTTTTTTTTTTGGTTTTTTTATTTATTTATTTTCATGGAAATAAATTTCCTGACTACCTTTGCATAGAACCTGTCTTGCATCAGAAAAATAGATTAATATTCATGTACTGAAGTTATTCTAGATAAAGTAGAGCATTTGCTTCTGAGATTTACACTGTCTACTTCTGCACACTGTGTGTGACAGATAAGAACAACGCTAAAGAGAGGTTGTATGAGGAGGAAAACACATAAAAACATCCTCCGAGTTACAGTACAGCTTTCGATTATTCAACAAGGAAATAATGTAAACAAACGAGGCAACGCATTAAATAATTAGCGAGTCCACGCTAATAGCTTAGGCTCAGTTAACAATATTAAAAACCAAGCACTAACGTGAGCCTGCAAAACAAAAAAACAAGACTGACCATCCAGAAGAGAGATGATTTTTATTATTACTATTTTTATTATTCAGTTTTAATCTTACTTTTTTTTTTTTTTTTTTTTTTTTAAATCTGTGTTACATCTGAAGTCTAGTGAGTGAATTTATGTGAATTCTTTATGTGGGAAATTCAAACACAGGCTGTACGATGAAGTCATATTATCCCCTCTTGTGGGAATGGGAAACCCAGGGAACTATAAGAGTAGAGCTGGTCAGACAGCGTTTATCTAGGTAATTTATATCACCCCTGACAAAGTGATTTTTACACGACTTGAAAAATGACACTGCCTGGAGCTTTTTCACAAAGTGAAATAGCTCAATACTGTAAGAGCAGCATTTTGCCGTTGCACTGTCTCACAAATGAAATGGCAAGGGAAGTTGTGCAACAGTATAAACTGTGAGAAATACAGAGCCATAAAAGACACAGAAAGGTGAAGTGAATTTATAAGATAACAGAAATACAGGACAGATAGAATGAGACAGAATAAGTGAGTGGGTGACTAACAGACATAGCCTACTGAACAGGTAATTTAAAAAAAAGAATGCATACACACACAGAGGCAGGTACATTTGGTGAGACTCACCATCATTTGCATGTAGCTTCCTTCTGGTTGGTGCCTGGGCATTATTTACATTGGCTAGTGCTTTTCCCTAAGGACCCAAAACAGAGAGGAAAGCCTCCTTCTCTCCCTCTTTCACATCCCTCTTTCTGTATCACTCTCTCTGTTTCTTTGCTCCCTCTGTTGTCACAGGGACAGGGGTGAGCCCTGACAAGCCAGGGCCAAATATTTGCATATAAAGAGCCTGCATTCTTTCTACACGTCCTTCCTTTCCTTTGCCTGTAGCTAATGATACACAAGCGTGACATATCTGCCAGGTTAAAAGCCACTGGTCTTAAGCCAACTGCTCAGCGTGTCACACTGGGCTGTGATTAAAGCACTGATATACTCTATGTGAATGTGAGCATCAACATGCACCTGCATATACATCTTATATATATGTAGACATGCGGGTTTAGGTGTACTGTACATGCATTATCACATGCTTAAATGAGTTTCACAAATGCATGTAGTCATGCGGACAGGAAGAGAAACACAGGCAAACATTTTGTCGCAGTTAATTGAGAATTCATTAACTCCACTAAAATTTTAAGTGTGATGAATATTTCATGTGACATGTGAATTGGGCCCAGAGTAAAACACACTCTGAAAAAAGGTGCAAATTCTCTACTTTCTAATATTTGCAAGCACAGGAAATGTTCTCTCCCAACCTGTTAACCGGGAAAAAAAAATCTCAAACACATTTCGCATTTATTTGTTTATGTTATGTGCTATCTCAGTTTGTTGACAAGTTAATATATTATTTATATTTTTTTGTTGATAAGAAATAAACTCTCAGTGAGAAGTCTCACTAAAGGTGAACTGGTCATGCACTTGAATTAAGTTGGGTGTAACTATTAATTCCATCAGAGTTTTTACCTGTGACATTTTACTTTGTTTAAAAGTGTTTCACTGTTTTCATATTTCACCTTCAATTTAAGTTCAGTCTTTAAATTGCTGATAAATATTAAAGCTCTTTTCTTTAATTTTGTATTTGAGAAACACAAATTTTTCATGGCATCTCCATTCCACCACCAACAGTCATTTCCTACGGCAAGAACGAGACTAAAGGATATAAACTAACGTTTAATGTACATTGTAATAAGAATCACATTATACTTAAATTAAAGTCAGTACACTGTGGAGAAAAAGCAGATAATACCATTTAGTATTTAGTATGACCTCAAACAGATTTCATGCTAGGAGGAGAAAAAAAGTCTCAGTTCCACTGTAAACAAATGTTTCACCACACTGGTGTGAACACGGCCTGCATATTCCAAACCCATCAAACAGCCAGAGACACAGTCAGAGTATTTTTGCACAATTCAAATCCCTTTTTTCCCCCCACAGATTTACAAATTTGACAGAAAATTCTTTTTCTTTTTCTGCAAGACCATCAGCAGAAAAGCACCACCAGCAAGGCTATAAAGAAAACACTAGGAGCAAATGTTCGGTGATAAATCACATGCAAACAGGGCAGTGCTATCTGTGAAAAACAATTGTGACCGCACGGTTCCTAAAACTTTTGTAAATGTATAACATGCCAGCTATACCCTGTTGTTTCCTTCACCTGTCTCTGCAATCTGGGTGACACTGGAAATCATGACAGTGGCTTCTATAAGTGCTGGAGCAGTAAAGCTCAAACCTGTGTGTGTGTTGCAGAAGACACCAACAGCTTGCATTATCGCCAAAGGTCCAGTGAGCACTACTGCCAGCGTCGCTATTAGCACATATCGAGCACTGCGGTGTTTGAGAAAAAGCAGGCACGTTTATTTTGTTTTCACAATTTAGAGCTTTTTTGCAAAAATTCCAGCCAATCAAGTTCATTCACTGCAATCACAGCAGGTGATGTATGTAAAGATCAAAGAAAAAAAAATTAAGATTGTAGCCCAAAATTGCATTCTCTGTGTTCAAATTGATGGGTAAAACATTTGACCTCAAGGTGTTGCAAAGATGTATCTGTGACAGACAAAAGGGAGAGTGGGGTGTGAGGTTGCTGGCCCCAGCAGGCCATGTTGACAAACCATCATGCTTTTCAAGACTGTCTGTCCATCCGTGCCAAGGACCCCCCATAGAGGCACAGAGCTACAGCCACCATGACCCCGTTCCACACATACACACACACACACACACACACACACACACACACACACACACGCACACGCACACACAAACACACACACACGCCTCTCTCATCTGTCCTTTCACATGTAACCCAGCAGAACAAAAGCAGAGGACTGGAAACACATTTTCCCGTCCTTGTGAGCACTTCACTTCCTGTGTGCATATGTCTGTTTGCATATTACTCCTGCCCTTCATCCAACACGCTTACACAAAAATGCATCACCCATTTGTCCCCTACTTTTTAGCCCATGCTTGTCTGTAAATATATATGTATGCAGCTTCTTTTTTCATTAGGCCAAAATACAAACTAACAGCGGAAAATCAAGTGGGTGTGAGTATTAGAGAATGCCCTCCCTCTCCGAGTGCTATATTAAATATTGAGTCAGAAATGAGCTGGAAGGTGTCTGTAAATGCTAAATAATGGAGAGGCTGCATTCGTCTGGGTCAGAGCTCTCTCTCTCGCTCTGACTTGTCTCTGATACATTATTAACTGAGGATGCACTTCCCCATCGCAGCAGGAGAGAACAAGGGGCAGGGGGGCACCCTGTCTTCTCCACAGGAATGGTGGGTGGGGTGGGAGTCAGGGGCAGAGGAGAAAGGGGGTGTGAATAGGGATGGGTGCAGATTCACCGACTAGTTTTATGTATGTGTGTGTAGAGAGAGGATTAGCTGGGCAAACCGAGCAATGGGCAAGAGAGGCGTATCCTACAGCTTGGCACCCCTCCCCATCTGCATCCCCATTACACACACACATACACACACACACAGGCTCCTTGCAGGAGTACCTTGTGCCCATTTGTACTAATGACTCTCTATGCCTAATGTACTTTATGGAGGACGAGGTTGGATATTCATTTGGAAGGAGGGAGAGGGTGGGGGAGGTGTCGGGACGAAGTGCTCTGCCATACCGCTTCCCGTCCACCCATTTTAGCTGGTCGATTTTTTAGCAAAGGGCTCGGCTGACACTTGGTCCAGCAGTAATGCGATTCATCACAGGTAAAGTAGGTAGGAGCCCTGACTTTCCCTGGGCTTTCTGTGGAGTAGCCCATAAGCATAACAAGAGGAAGTACCGGGACAACTAATCAAAGAACTGCAACTAAAAAGCAAGTGCACAAGGAAGACCAGGTGATCTAAGTAAAATGCTACATTTTGACACAAAACCCTGCTTGTTCTAATAGCGACTGATTTATCTTGTTCTTCTAAGCTACTTTAATATTATATTTTCATTTTTAATGGCAAATATAAACTGAATTTTGCAGTACTTGAAAAAAACACAAAGACAACTCAGTAAACATAATAAATGTATTGGCACAAATGTTTATTTGGATGTTGGTGTCATGTCTGCCTGCCTTGGAGCATTTACCTTGTCATATTTGCTTTTATTCCAGGGATTTTTGTATGCCAAAGTGAAGCAGCAGGTGTTTCCTATGTGAAGCTTTCCCAGGGTGCATGGCATGGAGGAAGACTTAAAAAATCAGCCTCACCCAAGGTGACACAGGCTATAAACATCTCTCTTCTTGAGTTTTATGAGTTTCTGTGTATCTGCCTGCTCTGGAAAGGTAGTTACAGCAGACAAGGGAGGTTCCCACACTCTTTGAACACAGTGGAAGCTGGAGCAGAGAGACCTGTGGGGGTCCCATAGTTGGAGTTACAGGGACCCCCCACTCTCCCCTGGCTCATTTTGCTCCCCACCAGGGAGGATGCTGCTGCAACCGGTGGTGGTGTCTGAGGACAGGATGAAAACAAATCGACACAAGTGACAAATGCACACGAGTCTGTTCAAGTACAAACTCTCCCTCTCTTTTTCTCTCCGCTACACGTCACAGTGAGCTGCTATAATAAATAAATAAGTCATAAAGAGAAGAATCGTTTGATGTTACCTTGTGCTGCCTGAGGCCAACACTACACTGGGGAGTGCTGCCACCCCTAGCACACATACTCACGCATATACACTCCCCAGAGAGGTATCGAACATAAGGGGTAGAGGGAGAAGAGCAGGTTCTCTGCCCACGAGGCCCTGCAGACCACCTTTGGATCCGGTAGGGAGTTTCAGTACAGATTGGAGCCAACGGTGCAGTGTGCACTACAGCTTTGGTACCCACTCTGATGTGCTGAATGCATAAGGAAAAGTAGATTCTGTATTTGCATGTTAGAGGATACCCAGACAAACATCTGAACCGCACTCTCACTGGATAACATGAAGCATAAACACAGACATGAAAATGCCTTTAATACATTTAGAGGTCAAAATCAAAAGCAACGTGTTTTAAATAATTATTTAAGTGTTTTAGTAGAATTAAAAAAGAAAAAGAGATCCAGTGGCTGATATCAGTGCATGCCAACTGAGAAGTAACAACAATAATAGCAATAATAATAAATAAACAATGCTTAATACATGCTTGAGATTGTTTGTCACCAGAGGGCACAAAGAGGCTTATTAAACACTATTGTTTTTAAAAACCAGATGTACTTCTATCAAACATCTGCTTGTGAACTGATTAGTGTTGGGGTTCTTAATCAAAAAAAGCTCCTGTGTGACACATTTCTTGCTATACGAATACATTTCTTTTTATATTTGCTATGTTAGTTTTTCAGTAGCCTGCACGGTTTCTAGAGATGCACTGTCCAACCTTTCCTCTGCTTATCTGCAACGGTACAAGCCTGTTCATCCTCGCATTTGTGCCCTGCTAAAAAAGCTGTATCTGCTTACTTAGGGTCAGTTCAGGCATCAACTTGCAGGATCTTTAGCTTTATTTTAGCATGCTTTCTTTGCAAATGAATATGTTGACTTTAAAGCAGTGAAAAGTTGTTTCTGGCATGTAGCATCACATTTTTTTCTTGTCATACAAGAAATTCACAACAACCGAATATCCAAAAAAAGTCCTGTACTAAATTGTAATGTACAAGAGTGCCTTAAAAGACCACTTAACAATGTTTTCCATTCTGCTCACTCAGCAGTCATGGCAAGCTGGAAACACCACACTACACTTTGCACAATGCTATGTTGTTTTAAATACATTTTATTTTATTATCTATACACACTTCTGACTCAGTTGTAGTAAAACATCATTATTTTAAACTAAGAGAATATTAAAAAATTACTGCATTTACTTTAAATTAGAGACCTAGGTAAGGAATGCCCAATTAGGCATTAGGCACTCAGTCTGAACTTGGTTCATCTTGCAGCCAACATGTCAGTACTGCTCAAAAAGTTCTCTTGCTTATTCAGTTTCCTCTCTCCTCTCTGGAAAGCACTTACCCAGTTGTTGGCCTGTACCCAGTTACTGTGTTTTGGCACCTCTTCTTTAGTGAAAACGACTCTTTCCTGGGGCAATGACAACCACCTGCACAATGTCCCAGGGCTTTATGTGCGAGTCAGTGTACATTAGTGTATGTGTGCGCACCTTTTTATTTCTCCAAACTGCACATACGCGTCAGTGCAAGTGCAGATTAAATTGTCGAGAATGAACTCTTTAGAATGGAATTAATTCCAGTGAAATACATTCCTCCTTCACTATAAAAGTAACATGTCTGCTTGTCTGCTCTGATACAAATTTCTGCAACATGCAGAAGAATTGAAGCAATTTTATTCACTTGCACTGTTATCCACCACTGCAGCTGATGCAAGCTTTCTCCAGGCCTTGTTTGAACTTTATTCTCACAGCATTTAAACATATAATTACTTGTAATGAGGCCACTCTCCGACAGTAAAGAAAGGAGAAAGCACAGGAATCTGAGTAGCTCACAACAGCTGATGACCGCGAGTCATGTTTACAAGCTTGTTGATTGTTCACACAGTGGCTTTCTCTGTCATCCTGCTTTACGGGGAATAAACGGACTTTATTTTTATTGACTTTATTGTGTTGCTTGTGCTGTCAACTTGGGGTAAATTAAATTCCACCGAATATATGGTCATGTTGAGAGATGTTTGCTTGCTGAATCCCTTCACTGCTAAACTGTTTTTGCAGTGACACGTCAGAGAAAATGTGGCTGTAGAAGAAGAAATGGTTGAGACTAAATACATTCTACATTCTGTCCTTTGTTGTTATTCCCATCGTTATAAAACTGAAGAGTATGTTTAAAGTTATTCAAGTCATAAAGGGTTGGCCAATTCTTGTGTTTTGAAATCAAATGGCCAACAGAAATATTTGACAGAATGACAGAAATATTTACCTTTGCCTAATTTAATATATGTTTAAGTGAATTGTTGGTACAGTTCAGTTGCTCATTATTTGTTCCTATTTTGGGAATAAACACAATGAAGCATCATTATATCTACAACCTATAAAAGCACTCTAGTGTCTACCAGGTAGCTCAGTAACATTTCATCTACATTATATCATTAAACACTGAAATTATTTTGCTTTAAATTATTTATTTGAATTTCTTGTGAGTAGCTTGTAAATTTCTTCAGTATAACACTTTTTCTTGTTTATTATTTTTCAAGTTATTCGAGAAATTGTGGAAAAAAGTAAGATCAACATTCAAACAGTTGTTAATGCCTGGTTAGTGTTGGAGGCTGCACAAAAACCCAAGGATAATGTATTCATTTCTAAAACCATTAAATATATTCTTTATCCAATATATAATGGATTGACATTGCACAGTGAAGTTTGGCCTGTGGCAGACCTATAGCTGCCACAGTTGATCACTAAATGTTAATCAGCGTTAGGCTTGATCTTCTTAAATGGTTAAAAAAGTATCGCAAAGTATGTGAGGGCTGCTTATATGTTGTTGTTTTAGTCTGTTTCTGCCTGGTGGCACTGGCCCACACTGGTGTTAAAGTCTTTTAGCTGGCATATGTTAGAATGTGGGGGATTTAATCTTCCATGCCTCACAGCTGGGGCCTCGTTAAATAATGCAAGACGCACAGGGGCAGTCTGTGGCTCGATTTTACGTTTGCCCTCTTCAAATACTTGATCTTTGCCAGTGGCGTTGCTCAGAGTTTTGCGGGCAAATAACAAGAAAGAGATGATGGAGCCAGGGAACATTGTGAAACTGTAAGATCTCTGTTCTTCATTGAAACGGGCACAATCATAATATATTTATACACTGAACTGTGCAGTTATACAGTGGAGCAACCTGAGGAATGAGGGATTAAATGGAGAAACTTGCTAATAGAATTTAAGAGTTAACGGTAAAGTGCACTGCACTGTTTTTTTTTCCTGAAAACAAATACATTTTGCGTGTGAGGTTTTTTATAATAAAAAGAAGAAAAAGAAGCTAAAATTACAGTTGCTGATCAAGTAGGATAACATGCATTTTGTGACCTGTGCATAACTGAACAAATCTTAGTGTATACAATAGAACAAAAAGTTCATGAACAACTCTGATGTGATACAAGATCACAATGCACTGATAATGTAAAACTTGATATCCATTTTCAATTGAGGTTGAAATTGAGGTATCGGCCTATCTCTAAGCAGCTATGACCCAGACCGCACGCAATGCCTTCCTCAGACACAGGTCAGGAGGTGACAGAATCCAGATGGTTGACCACCCAATCGACACAAAAATATACAGTAAACCACAATAGACACAAATAAAAACAGTATTTTACACCTTAAGTGAACGCGGTTACCAAGCCAATTTTGAAAACAACCTTGCAAGCCAAACATCTTTGAATAATCCCTCAATTTGTTTACATGTAATGAGTTGTTGCTGACTTATGTCTGTTGCTGATAGCTGAAGGAAAATGAAAGGTCCTTCCATGTTTAAACAGGGGCATTAGGGTAAAGAGGTTGTTGGGATTTGCATGGATTTCATCCTTCTGTGTCGGTCAGCTCATGACTAGTCATAGTGATTGGGTTAAATTCCAAGCAAACACAAATACAGACAGGGAGTAATGGGGTCTGGTCTGGGGCGGGGTGGCATCTGTCTGGGGGCCTTGTTTTGGGATAGTTGAAGCGAGTGTGAATCTATACATTTTGAATTTTGTGTGTGTAAATGTTGTTTGTGCATGTGCGCCCATTTCTATAATTGCACACTTGTGCACACTTTCATCATGCCTGTGAGTGATTATGGCTGCATGCATGAGTGCTCTTACGCATACATACTCTTATGCACACCTAAATGTGAGAGATTGTGTTTGTATATGTGTACCGTGTGCCCGTTTGATGAGGGCCAAAACACACAAGTGGAAAGCTGCCCAAAGGGTGATTGAAGTTGCTGACATTTTAAGGCTATTGAAAACAAAAGCTAATAGGCAGCACCACGTGTTGGAATCGTGTCTGGTTCATGTTTAACAAAACAAGGTCACAGAGGTTGTCAGGCCATGAATTCCATAAATAACTTGATAATGGGATTTTAAAACAAGCCGTCCACCAGTCATCTCCCCTCCGTTCGCACCCTCCCTTTTGCCCATAACGGGCCCTGTGCGTATGTGTGTGTGTCTACGTGTGTGTGTCTTCAGAACAGAGCAAATATTAGAATGCAAATGGATTCACACCACATCCTCATAAACAACGGTGTTCATTTAACCCTCGACCCCTGCATTTAACTGCCCATCAAGTCATTTGTGTTGGGCAAGACACTCCGAAGTAGGCTGAGGGAGGCCAGCAGGGGTGTGCGTGCACGTACGCTGTATGTGTGTGCAAGAAAACACACTGGTGTGCAGATATGTGCACATTACAGTGTGTTTATTAACACAATATATATGTGTTTGTATGCATATATCAACGTGTTTATGTATGTTTGTGTGTTTTTGTGTGTGTCAACACCTGCATCTTTGTGCATGCGCTCCCATTTTTTGAGCTGTGGGTATCAGAGTTTACCATTTGCAATGCTCAATTAATCTTGTCAGCCTGCATTTACAGGGGAATTGAACACCTTTTAAAATGGACCTGGCTTTGTCACTCTCTGCTTCTCCATCCATTACAGAGACACATACACAGTCCTTTGGAAGACCTTCTGCAGAATGCAGCTGATTAAAACATATTAAAGTCCCCTTTAAGACACGGACAAGACTAGAAAGGATAAATTTCACCCCAGTCTTAAGAATTTTACCCAATTTGAGGTCCGTTGCAATCGCAGCGACCAAAGTGACCAGAATCGGTTTCTGTAGTTGTTTTGTTTATTTTCCCCTTCTTTACTTTGGCTTTTAAAAAGAAGTATGAAGACACTTTTAATTTCTTTGAGTTGTTGTCTCAGGAATTCAGCACAAAGGGACAGCTTTCAGGTACTGCTAAAGTTTCATGACTTCCTTACATCTTAGCCTGAGGCCTTTAGCCCACAGGCATACTCCTTTTACTGCTGTAAAAGCTGACAGTGAGTTATAGAAACTGGACAAAAGTGAAAATGGGCATCAAAGAGAGAGGGAGGGAGGGAATAAATTAAGATGCACAGGTAGAGGGACACAGATCAGTTCAATGCAGAGAGTAACAAATGTAATGAAGATCATCGGAGAAATGGGTCGACTCAAGGAGAGAAAATGGGACATTTTACGAGAAGAGAACATGTATCCCTACCAGCAGGCCCTGTCCCAAAGAGCCATCTTAGACTTTAATCTTTCTACTGCCTCAGAAACATTTATTATACATCAAAAAATAAATTAATTAAAAAAAGGAAAAGCTACAGCGAATTCTTAAAAAAAATATGGCATTCAATTTGTCTGACCAAAAGAGACAGATGACAGAAAAATGCAGTTAGTCATGCTGTTAAAGAGGATATAAGGAGAGAGTCAGTCAAACAGAGGCAAAGGGAGAGTGAGAGCAAACGGGCTCATTTTAAGAGGGCACACTATGCACGGCCCCCTGTCTCTTAATCCTGGGCGTTTGTCGCGGCTAATTATGGTGGACAAGCCTCTTTATCGAACCTGCTCCTGCCATCAGCATTAGGATGCATGAGCTGCGCCTGTTGTTTTAAACGCTCTCATTAACCACACAAATCAGTGCTGTTGACAGAGTGCTTTTGAATTAAGCGTCTCGCCCCCACTGCGGCGCGCCAATGCTTGCAGGGCCCAGGACAAGGAGCAATTTATAACACCATTAGCCACACTCGCCGAGGTTACAGGCATCAAAATTGTTCCCGTCTAATTATTCTTAATGGATACAGGGAGGGAGCGACGCTCAGGACAGCTTTTTCATTAGCCCTCAATCAAGAGGGTCGGGGGAGAGAGGGGTGGGCCAAATGTACTGCTCAGGCAAACGGGAAATCAAAAATAATTGTGTTTGCTTTTTTCATAATACAACAAGAATGCATAGATGGAGGTGGGGGCGGGGGTGGGGAGAGGATGAGTGAGGAGATGCCGAGAGAAAAAGGAAACATTGCTCTTGACATTAGAAGAATTCTTACTGTTGTCTAGTGAAGACACACATACTGAGGAGTGACAGTTCATGTGTGACTGCCTTACGGACTAATGGCAAGAGTAAAAGTTATACTGAGTAATAGATTTCTGAGACGTGCTTACTGGTTAATGAAAGCAGAAGTGAAGTTCAAAAGGAAAACGTTTAATTGTTCCGGGAGGGGGGTTACACGTGTACTCACGTGTCATCATTAATGATTATGGAATAGCTGTGGTAAAACTGTACTTTATTCATGAATCAACCCAGTATAATGTATTAACAGACAGCTAATAATTTTAACTGCTAATAACACTCACCCTAACAAGTTGTTTGTAACCAAACTGTGACTCTGCTCGGTTTAACACTGTGGCACTCATACGGCTAAGGTGGAAATCATTTACCTTCTATCAACATCCACGTTTGCAGGTACTTTCTGTCTGCAATTAAAGTCCCCTAAAATGCGCTCGATCACGCAGTATCTGTCATCTCGCGGCGGCACCCAGAAGAGAAAAAAGGAGAGAAGCTAAATAGTGAGGGTTAACCATCTTTTTACAAGCCATTAAACAGAAGGACATTACAGCACGCCATAGTCCCTTAACGAGGACTGACATATGCGAAAGAGACAGTTAGCACCTAACATTAAGACGCAGCAGCCCACTGATGAGATGGGACATTGTCCATGGGGGAGGTATCAGCGTTAATTAGAGGATAATCGGCTGCGCTCTACATCTCCCCTCGCAACGATAACCACCACCCTCTATCTCCACCTCTTTGAAGATATTATGGTAAAGGAAAGGTGGGTGGCATAGCTCATTTGTAGACAGTGTAGCTTACTGCTGTTATTACAGTGCAGTCTGGAGTCCTACAGACGTTTTTTTTCCTGCAAGACAGAAAAGAAATAAAGTTGGCAATACCCACCCAGTGGATGCATCGTGCTAGGTTGTGGCATAGGAACAACAGTTAATTAATCAGTTTCCCTTTTGCCAGCCCTTTTCTTATTACTTTGCTTGCATTTGTGTTTATATAAACCACACACAGTATAAAAAGTGAAAGTATAAAACTGAAACAGTGATACGGTGAGGATAAAAGGATAATGCAAATACATGAATTCCTGGCCTTAACACAATCATTTTACACCGACAAACATAAAAAGCAACCTGAATGATCTATTTTTTACATGGCAAACAGCAAGGGCAGTTCTAGACATGTCATACACGATGTAAGTAAAGCACATGGCAAAGTTTCCCAGGCCATCTCCTTTGGCCTGCAGGGCATCCAGGGGCACTGAGAGACAGAATCAGGCTAAGCATCCCTTGTGCTCCCCAGTTTGGCCCAAAGCACTGCGTGTCACAATCAAGAAACAAAAGAAGAGCACATGGTAGATTGCACACCGTTTGTGCATATGCGTATCAGAGCAATTGAAGTGTTAAGAGGGGGAAACCGTGTGAGAGAACAAAATAAAGGAAAGTGGAGAGACTACATGAGTTTGAAAAGAAAATCCTTCAAGTGAATGCCAACTGTAAAAGAACCCCTCAAAATAGTAGGCAAAAATCTCCCCCCAAAAAACATGCAACCAACAGACTTTTCCTTCATCTAAATCACCGGTGTTAACTGGACCAGGATAAAATCCTACCCCCCCAACACACACACACACACACTTTTCTACAGTGCCCCTAGGCCACAGTGATGTACGGTGTTGGACAGGCCAGAATCATGCCTTCCAGCAGAGCTGGCCAATCACGTTAAATTATACTCCCTGGGCGCTGGACCGACACGTCAGGGGATATTCGGGTTGGACACAGCAAAGATTTGTACGTGTGGTCAGTCAGTGCCCTGGAGACAAATGCCTCAGTTTCCACATATGATACGATGGCAGAAATGTCCATCTCTTTGTGTAGCCACAGGTAAAGGATGGGCACCAAACAAAAAAAAGTGACTTTTTTTGTATAATCTAATGATAAATGCAAACCGTTCATACCCCTATTTTCAAAACTGATAAGTTTCTGTGTAAAATGTGAATAAAAGCAGCATGCAAAGCAATCATTTGTAAACTATTTAAATCCATCATTTAATTGAAAACAATACTTAAATCATATGAGATGCTGAAATAGAGATTTTTTTTTTACATGTATTTAAAACAAAAGCTTATCTCAGTTTGATGTTGGCAGCACATTTAAAAAAAACTCCAGAAAAGTTATGTAATATTTTACAGAAACTAAAAGCAACTTGTCATCAATTATTACATTAATCAGCAACTTCTGAAAGTGAAGCCAAAAACCAATACAGAGTGGGTCTCTTGATTGCTACTGTGTCATAAAATGCTATTTAAAACGATCATTTATAAACATAAGCCATAAACGTCGTCACCTTCTGTGTGGGACTCTTTTCTCACAATGTATTCTCTGGTTTCAAGATGAAATGGACCATCAGCGCATATTTTAAATGCCAGCATAATATGGGGGTGCATGATGAAAGCACATGGCATCCATGACTTACATAACTTGCTGTTAATGCATTAACGGTACTGAAGGCTATATATAGCATTTGACGCAGCGTGTGACGCAGCATGGCAAAATCTGTGTTTATTTACTTTTTAATGTAGTTTAAGATTTTAAAACTTATATATTTACATAAAAAAAAAAACCTGAATTTAAAATAAGGTGTTATTTGAAATATATGTATGAGAAGCTGTTCGAATGCATACCTTTTTGGGCATAGTTTTCAGAGATAGGCTGCTCATTGCTTGGCTGTTTTTTCTGTACAACCAGGATTCTCAGTCTCTGTCTTTCATTGGTTTTTCACATGCTGTCCTTCAGACTCTTCCAGGAAATGTCTTGCTTATTTCCTCAAGCAAATACAAAACCGCATTCTACACCGAATACAAAAGCATAGCTCTGTAACGTCAAAACAGTTACTAAAGTGGCCCAGCGTTTATTGCTGTAGCCAAGCCCAAATGACACCCTTTAATTAAAAAATAATAATACATGCATTATGAAATAAAGAAAATATGTTAGAGACTGCCTCTAACTGCAATTGAAGTCCTATATCAAGCAAGAATGAGGGGGGAAAATTGGTTAAAGCACACTTTTAAGCACTTGGAGTAATAAAAGAAGAGGATATGCAATCTTCCTCTGTTCCAACATGTTGCTTGGATCAAATTTAAAATGAACATTTCATAGACTGTTTGTAATTTTCTCTTATTAAATGCAGGCTTTAAATGATTTGCAAATCTTTGCATTCTGTTGTTATTTACTTTTTTCAGTCTTCTAACTTTTGAAAACGAGGTTGTAGATTGATTTGTGCCTTGATTAAATGTATCTTGTTAAAATCACAAACTGAATTGACACCTGAAACCTTGAAGAAGAGTGCTTTAGTAAAACTATAAAGGAAATACAGTAGTTTTCCACACTTTTACACAAGTACTATGTATAATTTATATTAAGTGACAGTTTTCAGCATCTACAATGTTTTCATTTAAAGAAGAAATATGTTTTCCATACTGTTTTTCTATATTATGTTTGAAAAATGCTTTAATGTATAGCATAGCGAAAACATTCAAGGTCTTATCCTCTATAAAACTGGATTTGGGTGGAGTAAAAAACATGGATAATCGAGTGTATTAAAAATAAAAGCTGTGACTCAGCCGTGCCATTACTAACCATTTTATCTGTGCACATCCTAGAGAACAGGCAAAAAAAAATGCAAAAAGCAAAAAAGCATGGTACTTAAGTGAGACTAAAAGACAACGATAAGCAGTGATTAATATTCGATTAAAGCCAGAGGAATTTCCTTTCAAAATAATTAGGCATTTATTAATCCGATTTGTAACCCCTGAAGTGTCGCAGAATATGCTGAATGCTGAATGAAAATGGCTCCTTGCCATAAAAAACACAATTTTACGGTTATTCTGTTGTTCCAATACCTCATTCAGCAGTGATGCTGCAGACACATCAGAGGAAGACATTCACCAGCTGTATGCAACAACGCCAACCGAAAGGTCTGACCACATCTATCAGCTAAGCATCAACTTTTCACATCAAGGTTTTTGCTCCACACAGTACAATAGAGAATCAGACTGGGGACTGAATGTCATTCTGTAGCACCTTGAAACAGGCAAAAACAGACAGAAGCTGCGGATCGAGGCAGAAGAGAGCAGCAGAGAAGGAACAAGGACACGTACACACTGTGTGCTTCGATATATTATGAAAATACTTCATGTGGACTCTGAATTTTCTCTCATATTCAAAATACTGGATGCCTGTGCTGGCATTTGTCCTGCGGTGTTGCTATCAGTGTGTGAAGAGGGGGAGAAGAGGGTTGCATTGACAATCCAACACAATGGGCAGCACATTGAACACATTTTATAAGTGGTCAGAAACTTGTAAATAACTCATGAAAGAATAAAGTTACGTTGAAACCAAGCACACCATTGTTTTTCTTGTGACATTACCAATAAGTTTGATGTGTCACATGTGACACATCATGTGAATTTGCTCAAGCGCATCAAGGTGTCTGCTTTGTGCTGAACAAGCTGTGGTGGACATGAAGCGTGTTAGATAAGCCAGCAATTGAACAATGACATAAATCAAGAACAGCAATAGAATTAAATCTATTAACCAAAAGGATTCAGATGCATCTCAGCTTCTCACTGATGGTAGCAACGAAACCAGATCTGGTACCTTAAAAAGCTTTGCCCAGTGATCTATGTAAATGATGAGGAAGAGCTTGATTTAAGTTCATGTGGCTGCATGTTAATGTTCACTTAATGAGCAGTGCAACAGTGTGTCAGGCTGTATGATCAATGATTTGCTGATCGATAAGCAGACTGTCAGTCTTTATATGGCGTTTCAGTGTGAGTTTTGGTGGCAGCCGCTATATAATCATTCATGTTTATTGAAGGTGAAGGACTTTATGTTTAAGATGAATAACAATACACTTTGTCTTTAAAGCAGAACCAACAAAAAAAAAAGATAGCCACCAGGGACACAGCTGTCACTAAATACAGAAATGACACTGGTCTTTAATGATGGCATTTTATTTTCTATAGACACAAACCAACCATGTGGGTGGAATATGTGTAATGACAAAATGCACCAAAAGAGGCTAATGTACATACATCACAAATTATACATACAGAGGCACAAACTGAATCGTTAATACCAGTCAGATATTATCTTTATGTTTAAAATACTGTCAAAAGTTTACAAAAGTCTGATAAATGAATGGGAATCTGGATTTCATTTTCAGTAGTGTGGATTTTACTTGAAGGACAGGCAGGATTGAAAAAGCTAAAGTATCCAATCAAGAGAAACAAAGTGCAAAACTCCAGAGGTTAAAAGGCGAAGGCGATAATAAGCCTATGGCCCCCTTTCCCTCTTTTGCCCCGTAATCTCTCCTCTTCCATTGTAATGTCCGTGTGTGTGTGTGTCTGTGTGAGCATCTGTGTGTGGTCACACAATGTGGTCATGAGGCCTGACAGGGCACTCCGGGGGGCACAAACCAGTGCCACGTCCATCCGCTTTTCCCTCCACAACACCACGCCATGTCCTGACAAGGTCCCGCTACCTCCTTCTGCGTAATTTAACACTACTTTCCCAGGCTCCCTGAATGGGTGCAGACATACAAGGACGTGTTAAACACAGCTCATATGTCTTGTCGATTCTACTCTAAGATTTCCACTGCCTGACCCTTTATATCTTGTTTCTCAAGTGGCTATAGCTGAAGCTGGCAGCTGATTTTAAGAGCTTGACCTGTTTCCACATAGTTGTCTCCTGTGCATTCATTCACAATAATAATTTAAGCCCCAAATTAGCTTATATCATTTTCTTAATCTAACCTTTGTGGGAATTATTTTGTGTTGAACTTTCCATTCACCTCATTGATTCTCTAGTCACACCCTATCTCAGCTCCCTTTTTCTTCCTACCTTTTGACAGTTTCCTGTAAAACAGCCCTGATCCTCAGCCTAAGCTCTCTGTCTCTGCTATCTGTCGAGCTTCCCTGCCTGGCCTCCATCTCCAAGCTCCCTCTCCCCATGGCTCTCTCATCTCACTGCCCTGTTTGACAGCTTCATCTGATCCACAGGACTTTCAGCTAGTATATCTGGCATTCTGCCCTACCCACAGGACTCTAAATCCCACGGTTCATCCTCTTAGGGCTTCCTTCCTCCAGCTTCTTCTTCCCACTGGCTCTCAATGTGTGGCAAAGAGCTATCGTTTCACTCCTGACTAGAGCATAGGTACAGCTCTCAAGGGTTAGCTCGCCTCTTGTCACAATCCTGTAATACTTGAACACATAGGTGGAGGCAGAGACCGCATCATTCGTTAGCAGGAAATGGTGCAAAGCAATGGAAGGCTATTTTTTTGTAATGCGGCTTCTGGCTGATGCAGTAACACATGTATTGGTGAAGAAATAGTGACTTTTGCAAGTGTCTTTTTATAACCACTGTGAGAAAGATCCCTGCTGCCTTGAACAAGTCTCTTATCTTGGAAAGTCTTAACTTGAAGTCATAAAATCTGAAAAACATATTAAATGCTTTTTTGCTGCTGTTTTCAAAAGACACACTGAGTACACACTCACCGGGCACTTCACTAGGTACACTTGTTGAACTGGCAGCAACCAAGTGTATTCAGACATGGTGAAATTACCTGATGAAGTTCAAATAGCATGTAGGGTGATTTAATTGACTCAGAATATGGCATGATTTTTGGTGACAGATGACCTTATTGGAATATATGAGAAGCTGTTGCTCTACTGATCTATTTTCCTGCACAGGCATCTTCAGGGTTTACAGAGAATGGTCCGAAAAGGTGAAAAATTCCAGTAAGCAGCAGTTCTCCGGGTAAAAATGCCTCATTGAGATTAGAGAAGAAGCTGGTAGAAGCTGCTAGGCATTAAGTGAAATAACCACTCATGTTTAACACGTTATGCATCTCGAAAGCACAACATATCAAATCTTGAAGCAATTGAAGAAGACAACACTGGGCGCCACTCCTGACTGATCAGAAATCTGAGGCTCCAAGTCACACAATCTCACCAAAATTGGACTACAAAAGACTGGAACAACACTACCTGGTCTACAACATTTGGATGGTCAGAATAATGTGGTGTAAACAACATGAGAACAAGGATCCATCTCACCTTGCATCCAGAGTGAACCTTGTGGTTCACTCTGGTTTCTTGGCATGCTTTGGGCCCTTTAGTACCAACTTAGCTTTGTTTGCATGCCACAGCCACAGCTGAGTACTGTTGCTGACCATGTCCATCCCTTCATATACCAATCAAACCGGCTTGTTGAACATGAAATTGGGTTCATTCGACTCAAAAAGCCTCCACAGCTACCAAATCCCAATCCAGTAGAGTGCCTTCTGGATGTGGTTCAACAGTAGATTTGCATCATGGATGTGCAGCTGAAAAATCTGCAGGAACTGTGGGATGCTATCATGTCAATATGGATGTAACTTTAAGACAGTTAAAATCTCAGAGAAATATTTTCAGCACCTTGTAAATCTATACCACAATGAATAAAGGCACTAGTAAATGCAAAAGGTGGATCCAACTCAGCACTAGCAAGATATACCTAATGAAGTGGCAAGTGAGGATTACAATATTTTACTATAGGTTCAGTCTTGTACGTGCCAGTTTCTCCTCTGTTTTGTTCTCAGTTAAATCTTTTAAGTATAAAGCCAACCTCGGGTGTCGGACTGACTGCCTGGCTGTCTTTGTGCAAATGTGAGAATAAAGTCGGGTTCAGTCATTTCTAACTCACAGGATAAGAAGGCTATGTGAACCACAGAATACTTATCCTCTACATACTTAAAGTCTTGATTCAGACAAAGAAAAATATTGCAAAAAAATTAGATCAAGAGAGTGTAAAAAATACTAAGGTGAGAAGGGCACGTAGTATGAGTAGGCAATGCAATAAGATTACAAATATAAAAGCAAAATGGAAATCCACAAAGTAGTGCTGTATCCAAGCACTTTTATAAGTGGACAACCTGCACATCAATGATGAGCATCTTTTAAAATACTTTGACTTCCTATTTTTTAAATCTAACAGAGAGCATTTCTGTCACGTCAGTGAAAAAGTAAAACTGTACTGTAAAATACAGGTTTATGTTCGTAGTGCAAAAATGTAGCAGGCAGACATTTTCCCAGAACAACTTACAGACAGTCTATACATCCAGGACAGTCTTGGGCCAGAGAGGCATGAGCACTGTCTGAGGTGCAAATCAGAGATCAGTCATAGGCTGACCAACTCCTCCCCCTTCTGGTCAGCCACTCATACCCCCCGGTTTTGTCTTAAAAACACACAGAAACGCTATCTTACATTCACCTCCCCTCTTTATTTAGCCAGACAGCTGAGTCCCCAATGCCCCTAAGCCCCTGTTAAAACCACTCCTCACCTCCCATGTCATTGGGCCATGTCTGTCATTTTGAATCCGCCCATCCCGTCCCGCTCTCGCGCAGCAGGCCAAGAGGTTAATAGGGGCCGAAACAATAGTCGAACGCAGACACAACAAACAATGGCCCGTGGGAGCAGTTTGCCTATGGGCTACATCATCTCCTACCATTCCCTGTTTCTCCATCTGCTTTTTCCCTCTTTTATCCCCATCTCTCCCTCTTTCTCTCCCGTGCCTTCTCTCCCTCCTTCACTGTGACAGTACCTGTCAATAGCCTTATCTCCTGGACAGTCATTAATACCTATTTGCAAGGTTAATTGCCATTTCATTGGCCGCTATTTATATTTTAAAAAGCCTTGTTAGGGGACTAATAAAGTGACTGTGAAGATGCTGGAGAAAGGTAATTACCACATATGGTTAACAGTCGGATGGTGTAAAGTGAAGAGGATGTCGCATTGTCATTTTAGTGGCAGAGTTGAGGGTAATTGTTTCTCTCTGCTGGTGTTAGGAATGTGATAGGGAAGGGGAAAAGCTGTTAAATATCCAGTTAGGCAGGTGAGTAAAGCAATGAGTAGGGAGGGACAAGGTCCTGGTGGTGCGCTGCTTTATATGTGATGTGTATGCATGCAAGTGCAGCTCTCTGCCTGAGACAACACATTTACTCCATCTAAATCCATTTCACCTCATTTGTTCTTAATTCAATCATCCATTTCCTTTCGTGCTGTATGTTCATTTATCTCAGATTAAAACAGAAAAAGAATAAAACCCTCGAGAGAAGTACTTGTGAGATTAATTATTTTAGGACATCAGGTACTGAAAAGTTGATTACAATAATTGTTGACTGATGGATCGCTGTCATTTTCTTCTTGCAACAACCCAGTGACTGTGCTTCAAGCTGTGGTGTAACTGTCAACACACTGAATTCAGTTTATCTCAATATTTCACTGATACTTCACATCACAGCTTTGAGTACATGTCACTGTAAATATTCAGTGGTCAGTAGGAAGGAAGTAGTACTGATATATGGAAAATCTGACAGCTAGTTGTTTGGTTTTTACATGTGCAAACATTAATATTGTGTTACAGAATTATAAAAAGTGAGAGGCAGAGTGAAAACATCTGCACATTGCATCTTATTGTCTGAATAACACTGACTTTATCAGGTAGGTAAACAGAGAGAAGACTTTAGCAAAAAGAAATCTTCAATGAATTAGAGTCAAAGCTTCTGTACACCAGTGTCCACAAAAATGATGTACACTGTAACTGTCATCTCTCAAGTAAAATAATTTTTTGCCGTTGTCATATTCTTTTTTGTTCTTTTCTTTCTTTTTTTTTTTTAGATGACAACACCACTTTTACATCAAGTATGAGTAGCGGTAGGCCAGATGTAGACAGTATGAGACCAGCAAAAGAAAGCAAGGGGGTAGAGGTGGGAGAAAGAAGATGGAGAAGAATACAATGAAGTGGCTTAACAGACGGAGGCTTCCCAAATCCGTCTATGCGCTCATACGGCAAGCTCAGGCGGAGAAGGAGTCAACTCTCTGCCTTCTGTTTGCTCAGCAACCCAACCCGGCAGGGAGGCAACAAAAAAAGAGAAAAGGGGCAAATGTGTGGACCGGGTGGGATGGGATGTGAGGCTGGGGTAGGGATACAGATGGGGTCAGCAGAGGTCACATTTTTGATTTCGTTCTCTATTTTTTATAGGCTATTTCGTCCATGCACCCTCTGTTCTACCACTCACCCCCTCCCTACACATGCACAACTTACTCTGTGCAGATTGACACCGTCAAGCACGCATTCAGTTTATACCAATTCTCTGGAACCCCCCCCCCCCAGAGGGAAGGGATCAGGGGGTGTCCCCTCCAAACATGTCCCCTCCCCCACTTATTTTGCTCTGCCATCATGTTTTGTCAGAGTCAGCAACAAAACGGACAGTCAAGAAAAAAAAATGGAAAAAAGGGGGGGAAAAAAGACTATCGATTAGCCTTCAGAGCTCCACGTGGGCCACTTTCATCGATTAGGAACGAGAGAGCAGCAAACCACCAGTCATGTTACTTCTCTCTCTCCCTCTCCCCCTCCGTCCCTCTGTCTCTCCAGGGTCCTTTGTCCATGAAGAGAGCGATATAATGGCCCTTTGAGAGGGAGTGAAGGAGGGAGGCAGGAGATGGAGGAGAGAGGCAAGGGACGAGATGAAGAAGGAGGGGGAAGGAGTAAGATGAGGAGGAGTTGCGGGGGTGGTGGCTGTGGCGTCTAGAGAAGGATAGGAGAGTTCAGGCCTTGCGGCATGGGGGAAGTGTACAGAGAGATGGTGGAAGGGGGAGGGAGGAGAGGAGAGGTAAAGAAAGACACCAAGGCGAGAAGAGAAAGTCTCAATGACAAAAGGTCGGGGCAGCTGGGCTTAGGGCGACAGGGACCAAAGGGAGCAGCGGGATAATCTGCTAAAGCCCAGAAAGGAGAGATTCAGCATGCACGCCACCCTCGTAGGGCCTAAGAGCAAATTTGCACATAAATAAGGAGCCAACTTTGCTTTGAACGGGAGGTCGAGGGAGAAAGCATCAGAAAGAGGGAGAGAGAGTCAGAGATACATAGCAAAGCGTTGCTGCCACAGCTGCCTGCTGGCTGGTCGCAACCGGACGTAGACGGAGTTCAGCATTTCAAGCTCCGATTTTTCTTTTTTTTTTCTGCTCATGTTTGAAAAACTAAGCAAAGATATTTATCATTTATTCCCCTCCTCCACCTTAGTTTTTCTTCCTCTGCTGGCCCTGAGCTTTCTTAGTTAGGCCCTCAAAGACTCCTCTGTCTTCTGTGTCGACATCCCTGGACTCAGGGGACAAGTGTGTGTGTTTTTGAGGGCTGCAGGCTTTGTTGTGACTGCACTGCACCTCTGAGACACCAAGCTATTAACAATGACATACCTACTGCAAAAATGTAGTCACACGATAACACAAAATACAAAAAAAGTGTAAAAAGTGTAAATTTAAAAATGATTTCATGCGTATTAGAAAGTAAATACGCAAAAAATGCTTCGTGTAAATATCCAAGTCGTGATTTCAACACTTTTCCCTTGTTCCAGGCAGACACTCTTATCACACTGAAAATTCAAGCACAAATTTACAACATGAATCAGGACTCAAACATCTAACAATCTTTGCATTTTTTTATTTCACATGTAAAAGTCTCAAGTAGAATTAACACCTGCAGTTGCACTGAATCATTTTTGCATTATTCTTAAACCCAAAGAGCATATTATACGGCTTCAACTCATATGTTTGAAATATTTTTCAAGTTAAATATAGGTACATTTTCATTCAGGTACACTGCGCTTGGGAAGGTTGTTCACGAGGAGGAGTTTTTGCAGAGAGGGTTGATTCATAGAGGACTCGAGCCCGTGCAGGTACATATCGATCAGCCTTTGAAGTTATGAACTAGCTGTCATTTCCCTTTCATGAAAAGCTCAATAGGTATTGACTGCAGATGAAAGGCGTGTGCAAGTATGGCCAGTCTTAAGGACAGGACAAGAACAGCAGACAAGGTGGATGACTCAATGAGGACAGCATATGGGCCCTTGACATGCACAGTCATAAGTGCATAGAGATGGATACAGAAAGCACAAGTTAAGACAATAAATTCACACCCATGCACTGCATTAATCCAAGTCTGACATGGCCGTTCAAGCAAGCATTTAAACTCCTGTAAACACCCAGCACATCTAGTATCATATACGAAGTAAGTGGCCTAGTTTGAGGCGTGACGAGATCACAGTGAGAACACATTATCATGTGAAGAGGGAAACAGGAAGGGAGATAAAGAGAGGGACTGGCAATCGAGGGTGAGGAGGGGGGGGTGATTGGTGGACAGAGGTGTATAGACGTGTGGCACGGTGGGAGAGCAGGGGATTTATGGAGGTGGCGTGTGGCCATGTTGTCGCGCAGACCGCGATTTGTTGCGAGTCAGTGTCGGTGGACATTGACAGGCATGTGACGCCTACTGAGCACCATCCAGATCACAGACGCCCTACAAGGCGTAGATGAAGGGAGGGCTTTGGGCCTCCCTAATCCCGGCTCATCCCTGTTCCATGTTCCGCGGCTCCCGACCATGCTTAGCAGAATTTCACGGCAGAGTCTTTCCGCAAACCTAAAACCAGCATGCTACACTAAAGGGATAAGGCCGGGTAGCAATAGGATGAGCAACCTTTTGTCACTCACAGACACCTCTTGGTTTCATTCAACTGTGGTGAACACTGTCTTACTTTGGTATCATCTTTCACATCTCCTTTTACTTCTGTTGTTTTTTAATCTATATCAGATATTTCAAACTTTAAGTTTCTTTATTCAAGCACACTTCTCCACATCTGTTGTTCTTTTCACTAATGCTATGAGTACCGCGAGAAGAGTCACATGTGAGCAGGGATGAGGCAGAGACACAAGGTGGGGATAAAGAAGGGAATTAAAGAATTTTTTTAAAGGGAAAAGGAAATAAAGGACAGAAGGTAGATAGCAACCTCCCCCAGCAATTTACTTAGCTGAACAGGAGCGCCCACAGAAAAGAAACCAAGGTTTGAACTGCTGCCATCCGATGCCAGCTGATGCCATCCCTCTCCCTGAGACACAGGCATATTGCTCCGGGCGTAAAGGGAGCAAATCCACACCAGAACTAAAGCAAAAGCAGGAAGACAACAACTAAGCATGTTAGTTTCACCTCCACAAATATGTATGTGTGTTGGCAGGGGAATGAAAGATGAGTGGCCTTTTGCAAAACCTAGACAATTACAACAGAGCAGCACTGTTGTGTGCTGCACAAATAACGCCTCCCCAGGAATCACCGGTGATGGGAAGCAAATGTGAAAGCTGCCATTGGTTTTTTTGTGACGAGCAGAAGAATGCGGGTATTTACTGCATGTTATCGCAAAACCCAAACACATTAGGGGCTATTCAACACATAGAGGGTTGTATCTTCTAGCCCATTCATTCTGGGCATTTTCATCATTCTGTTTGTCTTTAGGGCAAATTATCCTCTTTAGATTGGTTGTGATTCTGTGAAGTCTGAGAATTTGCATGATGAAATACTTTACTACAGTTGAAATTCAATAAGGAATACACCATTAGTTTAAAATCGCAAAGTATATCAGGTTCAGTTTGCACACAGCAAAGGTATATATTGGAGAATGTAGCAGAATCCAAATCAAGCTGATCTCGCACACCAGAATACTTCCTTTGTTGTTTGTGTGCTTGAAGTAACCTCCCTGTAGCCTACTAACACGTCCTAATTACAAGATAGATAGGCCTATCGTCGCAGTATAGTGTGATCGCTAGCCTGTCTCTGTGCTTAGGCATACAGCCGACTGCTGAGCCGTTTACTTCAGCTTTGATAGCAACAGCATCAACAGCAGGACCTAATGGGGTGCATGACCGAGAGATCTGAGCACAGGCCTTCCATATGCATCTCCCCACTGCATCACAAATCTCATGCAGCATTACCATGGGCCTAGGAGAGAGGGGTAAGCTACACTGCGCTAGCGATGTTCAGTCACGTAACATCACAGTAAATGGGATTTTTCAAATGTGTGTGTGTGTGTGCAGAATGTGGACATGGCCTCTTTGGGTTTGTAATTTGCAGGGACTGTGAGGAAGCTTTACTAGTGTGTGTTTGAATTTCTTGCGAGTGAATGTGGGTCTGAATGTGTGTGCGTAGAATATCATTATGCGTATGCATGTTTGTAACCGCCCCTGTGCAAGTACATGGCGAAATGTTGTTTACTGCCTTTTCCGCGGCTAGGCTGCATGACGGCATCCACACTGTGGGGGTTAAATAGCGAACGGGTGACGGGAGACAGCGCCAGGGTTATATAGCGGCTAACTGGGGAGCTGTTTAGTTTTATGTTAATTGAAGGGGCTTACACAGAACTCTATTGACAGTTAACATGCCCTTCAAGGTGTTCTTTGTGGTTCAGCACTTCTGTCAAGACAGAGGCAGTCATTTTGCTTCACCTTTATTTATATGCTTGACTACTCAGAACATTATGGAACACTGTGGGGCCCAGTAATAGATGTAGGAGGGGGGCAGGTATGTGTATGAGAGGTCAGATGCCTCGCAGACAACCCAACCAGGTGTCTGGGTCCTCTGTCTCAACCAATGGGAATGTCTGTCCATGGAGGGGTAACTAGGGATAAGGGAAGAATAGAAAAAAAGAAAGAATATCTATAGCTTGTTTTGTGTATTATGCAAACCTTACAGGGCAAGAAGACAAGCAAGAGAGGTTGTGTATTCTTGAAAGGGTTACACTTGAAAAAAAGAACCCTTTTTTGACCTCCAGAACAACATTATGCATGTTGACCGAGATACAAATAATACAGACGGAACATCACATGTCGCTGCCTTTACGTTTGAAGCATTTCATTTGAATTCATGAACACACTTGAAAACAGTTTTGATAAGTGGGGTGTGAGTGTCACTGCCATTTCTTGTCTAATTGGTTGGGGGAACATCTCTAGACAAGACCAGACAGGGTTTCCCACTCCAAGATCAGAGGGCTCAAACAGCAGCCCAGTCTTCCATCACGCCACCAAGGTCACCTGTCACTTAGCACCCCTCGACCACTGTGCATGTTTGATTTGGTTGACACATTAACAGACAACTGTGACATTTAGTAGTGGATGCTAAGAAGACTATGCCCTTTAAACTCAGTCTTCACACTCAACAACCCTGTAATTCTTTCAGAGCAGCAACAGGCCATGCAGTTTAAAAGCATAATCACAAATTAGTATGTATTAAAAATGCATTGGAATCAATGAGTATTTAAAATAAGGTGAAGTTTAACCATACGGCCATGGTTTAACCATGGTCTCTATTGCTGTACCACTACCCAGTACCCTATAAATCAAACAAAAATAAAACTCATTACACAACCATAAAATCTGCATCAGCCCTTCTGTGCTCAGTGGAAATAACAAGGCGCTAATTCGACAAACAATGTCATTTTCGGTCAATAAGACAAGAAAGACCTCCCGGTAAAAGGACCTTGATGAAGTACATCTGGACAGAATGAAGTCACTATGCTAATATTAACTTGGTTGAGAAATGTCAAGCAAGTGAGGGGTGCTACACGGCTACAGCTAATCATTTAGGTTAATTGAGGTTTTCAGAAAGCTGCGTCTTATAGAATACCCATCTCTACTTCATGTCACTGCCCCCCGCAGAGTCTCCATGTACCAGTAGTGAAAGAGTGTTACCCACCCTAATTACATCACCCACTATTATCGCAGTATGACCTACCACTAATTAGAGAAGGACAAGGTTAAACTTTTCTCCCCAACCTTCCACACATGCTTTTACATATATGAATAAAATAGCTTCATATCTCTGACTTTCTTTTTGGGGATGACTAGGAAACTCGTCGATGGGATTACAAAATCCTTTTAATCACTGGGCCTTTTCAGAGTCTATTCTGCAACCATCTTCTTCACCTTTCTGCCCTGGTCAGGCTGGCAAATCAATGTCACAGAGGCCAAAGTGCTTGACTGTGTGGCCCTGACATGGCTGACCAGAGACCAGAGAGTCCACCTTGGCAGCAAACCCTGAACAAATGCACAAACCTGCTCGTCGTGCAATAAAGATGATTTAGCACTGTAACTCTACCTGCCCGCCACCAGTCTCAGGTTTGTGTGCCTTTTGATTAATCATTGGCCAAGAGGGATTTATTATATGGGGGATATTTGCCTCAGCGATTTAATAATGGTGGAGGAGGAACACAATTAATCAGATGGGGTCTACACATGCCCCCCTTCTAAAACATTGTAGAATTAATGAATATGCATATGTATATTTGTTTGTTAGCAACATGCAGTCTCTACATACACCATAACTTTGCCCATTGTGTGCTATGAATATATAACTATATCATGGGTGGCCGGATATCATTGCACTAGCAGGGGTTGGTGCAACAGCTTATTATTGTGTTTTGATTCAGAATCTACGGGTCCATCAGCTATCTGAACTCCTTCCACACTTACACACGTGCACAAACACATGAACAGAGTGAGGGAACACACACTCTTATACATAATGTCACATATCTTCATCTTTCCTCCTCCTGTGCTTTTCGCTGGCGCGTGCAGGTACGGGAACCTCCCTCCCACTCTCATAATCATGTACAAGCAGCCTGGCACTATAGAAAAATAATGATGTGCCTTCCTGTTGGCTCATTTATCAGCATGTTTTACAACAGGCGCCGGGTGGAAGTAATTAAACTCTGCCATCATTACAATGAGCCAGGCCCCCCTCTTAATAGACAACCAATGAGACACTAGAGGCCTGCCTGGTAATTGTATCTCCAACTATTTCTATCTCTCTCTCTTTCAGTGTGTGTGTGTGTGTGTGTGCGTGTGTGTGTGTGTGTGTGTGTGTGTGTGTGTGTGTGTGTACATCTACAATCCCCTTGTTTCACGTGTGGTTTTAATTAGTGAAGAAACAGAGTTGATAAGCAACTGAGAAAAGGAGAATGCGCAAGTGAATTAGAGTAAGAAGGTTAGGATCTTTGCTCCCTCAGTGTCACTTACAAAACTCCATAACAATGGAAAAGTAAAATTCAAGCATTCGGTAGAAAATGTGCATTACAAGCTGATGTGAGATCTGTGTTGTGAATCAGTAGTCAAAATCTGAGAATCTCACAATTTGGTCTTCTCTTGGGAGAATGAAATCATGAACTATAAAGTCCATATACCATATTTTTTGAACAATAAGGCCTAACAATTGAATTTGTTCCTAACCGTCAGGAACCCTCACGTTGACTTTATCGAGTGAAAAAAAGTTAGCATTCATCCTAGCGAGCTAACTTCCTGCTAACTTCTAACTCCTTTAAATTTAATAAATTCTGTTTTCATGGTTGCCTAGATGTTAAACTTAATTGTTACACCTGGAAAATCTGTCATTTTATTACAGATGAAAGAATTTAGACAGTTTTATCTCTCAGGGATCCTGCAGTGCTTGTTTGACTTTGGGACCTGAAGCAGAGTTTGGACCCAGATTGCTACGGGAGGCTCCTGACTATGGTAGCCACAATGCTCCGACAATCCATCAAGCGGTGCAGCTTCGTAGCTATTAAAATGAAAGGATTTTAATAGTCCAAAAAATACGGTACTATACCTTGAACCATGCGAACCCTCCTCTGATAATGAGTTCTTGATATTATTAAGAGACTGGCCTCCCAAGTTTGACACCGTCTCTATAATAATTATTTTCTTTTATAATAAACACAAGCTGCAAATAAAGTTATTGAAATTTGGTCTGCTCCTTGGACCAAATTTAATGACTTGGGCAGGTTTGCTTTATCAGACTGTGATATTTTAAGCTGCTCTCTTATACTCAAACAATAATGGCCACTTTTCTCAAGGATACACCGGCTATTAAGATGCATGATTGGAGATTTACATTAGATCACTTGCCATTTCACTATACACAGTGGTTCCTTTACCATACCTGCACCATTTACTATCACTTACAGCTCTAATGGCACAATTACCCTTCACCACTGCCACTAATAGTGCTCTAAGAGAACCTTTTGATGTAGGGCTGATGTTACAACCCTTGTACATACCCCTTCAAACTCCATTCTAGCTCCTACTCCAATATCTGCACTCAGCCCCTCTAAAGCCCCTGACCCGCTGGATATCGATTAGGCCGATGACCCCAACTGCTATCCCCACTCTCTAGCAGCAACCCTCCTCCGGTTCGTTCCTTTACCATGCTCTCTCCACCCACCATAATCCCATGATAATCAAATAGGGCCCACACTGCCTCTTCAGGTTGTACCAATTAGCTGGTGAGCGGGTCTGGGGCTAGTGATAGTGTTACCAGCAGAGGCAGAAGCAAACACAGTAGTACCGGGGGAGGCTGTAAACATCCATTAGCGGTTAACCATCCTCACTCATTTTTCCTTCCCAAAGCTCTCTCATTAGTGCAGTGAGCCCTGACAGGTAAACAGCACTAATGGGAATGGCCTATCAATAAACGCCTTGTATGTTAACAGGAAGCGCTAGCAAGGGGACAGACGATACAGACCAACGGCGATAAAGAGAGGGAAGGCGTGGATTCTCTAATATAAGTAGCTATAAACACAGGGAGGAGGTAGGTTATTAGAGATAGACGTTGCATTCTTGGGTTTTATTGTGTTCCTGGGTGCTTTGCTGAAAGGTAGGTTGGATGCACTGTTGCACAAACAAGCAGGCAAGAGAAGTAAAAGCCATTTTGGCCAAGAAAAGATCTGAGGCATCATCTAATAAATATGATCTGAAGTCTTTTGAAAGACACTTTGAAGTGACTGAAGTAATGTTGCGAGGGTACTTCAAGGCATGACCTCAGGTGTTTCAGAGACTATATTTATGTGTGGGTATTGTGCGCTCAACGTCCCTTTGTGTTAATGAGTATACTTTGGGTTTCGCCACTCGAAAGAAAGAAAGAAAGAAAGAAAGAAAGAACTAAGACTAAGAAAAAGAAAGACTAAAGCAGCTAAGAAAAGATGAGAGAGAGATGTTATTTATGTTTGGAGCAGGTTCACTCTGAGTTCACCTTACCATGAGACGTCCCCAAGCGGTGACAACCGCACTGCTGCTGATGTGTGTGTGTGTGTTTGCGTAAATGCATGCAACTGCTTGTCCATAAGCATGTGTGCATGACAGTGTGTGCATGGATGTCTCATCTGAGGGTCGGTCAGTGAGCAGTAACATCTTAAAGAGGACATCGCAAGTGAAGTGGATGTACTGCATGGTGCACTGTGTCTGGTCTGTGTATGTGTGTGTGCATGTGTGGGTATGCGTATGTCAGGGGCCCATTACTATGGCTGTGGAGCACTAAATCAGCAGTACTACTGCAGTGGATAAAGCCAATGATACACGGATTACATCCACACTCACTCTCTGCTGGCTGTGTTTATCCACAGCCAGACAGATAAAGAGACAGCACCTACACGCGAGTATGTCTGTGGGTGTGTGCAGGACTGCATACGGGCCCGTGCTTGTTAGTATGCGTTTGCACATTTTCCGCACATATTTTTTTATGCATCTATGTTCATCAGTGTGTGCTTCTGGGCACCACGCACACCTCCTTACTTTTAAGCGTGGTATACTTTTAAGAGAAGCATACACAAATACACAGAGAGGGACATCGGCTGTCTCTGTATGTCACATTTAGAGCAATATTTAACTGTCATCATCAAGCAGGACACTGTTTGGGCAGTGTCTGTAGCCTGGGGTTGTATGGACTCTAATCCACAGTCAGCCTGATCCAATAAACAGCACCTTATCCATGTCTTTCTCAGCCCACATTTACCACTTCAGCTACTGCAACAGAAACCCACTGGCAAAGCACAAATTCTTTATATTAAAAAAAAATCATATTTTCAAGATTACAGGGATAAAAACTGCAATACTTTCTGATAAAAATAGGAGGAGGAGGAGAATTTTTTTAAGCTGATTTGTGAAATTAAAAGCAAATGTAGGTGACAGCAGTTCTAAAGTTGTACCACAAAACTCATCAATTTCCAATAATTTTGCAGTTTTTTGCTGTTGTTGTTTGTTTACCGTCTCTAACATCATTCCTATAGCACCAGCCTCATCACCAGTCCTGGGTTAGACCCCCTCTGGTCTAATTACACAGGCTGACCTCCCACAGGTCGCCTGAGTAAAGGCCCCCTAAAGATCAATATTCATTCTTTTAGATCTGTCATCTGCTTTTGACACTATCGACCACCTTCTGTGTCTGCTCTCCCCCTCTTCGTTCTTTATTCATCTATTTACCCTTCCCCCCCAGGCCCTATATCAGTACTTGAACTGGGCCCATACTCACTCATTTGGAGGTATCTGATACTTCTGAACTTTGTCAGTATGTACACTGTTACTTTTAGTTGCACAAGTGATTTTATCTCATAAATAGGTTGTCATTTATATTAGAAGAGTGGAACAATTTTTTATGATGCAATGTTAGACTGAGCTTGGCTAGATATTTGGCAAAGAAAGGCAAACCATGCCCACAATGGAGACATCCTATGAGCAATTTTAATATAATATGGGCTTGTCTACTTGTGTTTGTAAATGAGAAACAAATAAACTAGAATATCTTGTAAGATCACACCTCTTACAAGAGGGTGCAATAAAAGCTGTGAGCAGTTCAGGGGCTTCTTTAGACTAAAAGCACCTTTGTTATTTCAGTTTAATCAGCACCTCTTCACACTGCATGGATTGTTGTGTGCTGTATACGCACTGATGCTACTGCAAGTATGCAATCAAAGCATGCAGACAAACCAGTCCACTTGGGGGGGGGGGGGGGGGGGGGGGGGGGTGTTACACTTAAAGAATGTGAAAAGTTAACTTCTTTTGTCTAAAGTGGAGGAGCTTGATGGAGTAAGAGGATGGAAGTCAGATTCAGACATTCATCTTTCCACCTGTAGTGCATCACTGACTTTGGCCGGGCCTGCTGGCCTCATGTTCTCTGCAGCGGTATTATTGTAGATAAGAACCACGTGGCTAATGAACAGAAAAGGGGCTTGTTGAAGGTCAGGCTCTTCATTTAGGGGCCCTCCAATGAGCTGGCCCACTCTACGTGGCTAAATGCATCATCATCATAATAATGCCAAGGACCCACCGTTTTAAAACTCCTGCATCTTTTTTTTCTTTTTCTTTTTTTTTTTTTTTACCACCCCCACCCAATTTTGCTTGGCATACTTTACTTTATGTCTCTGATATCCCCCTTCATCTGAATTATGTTGATTTTTTCCCGTTTCTCTCTGAAAGGCTTTTAAAGGTCTTAGCAATTATCCCTTTCTGGATGTGCTTAGAGAAGGATGCTGTCCATCCAGTGTGTGCTGATGATAGGGAAACATGATTTAACACAATCAGAGATGCAAAGCAAGGCTGGATAAGGTTGCTGATGTGACCGGGTGCCAAGGCCGGCCAAGGTCATGTTCATCTGCATGATTAAGGGAGATGAATTCTGCCCTGACCTCTGAATTGTGCCAGAGGAAAGTAATAGTGTGTATGAGTATGTAGGAGACTCTTGTGTGATTCTCCAAATGTAGAAATATTACTTTAAAATAATCAGACTAATTTCATAAATTTCATTATTATTCTGTTTAAAAATCAGTTATACATCCCCATTTTTTGCTCTCTAAACTCTAAACTCGTTGATTCTTGGTGGATATTGAGGGGTAAGAGGGTCTTTCTCTCCATGTTTTTCCTCAACTACCCCTCCTCCTTGTGGATTAAGGGGAGGTGGTTGTGGTCACATTGCTCTCTACTGTCCCCTCCTGGAGGAAAAAGGCAGCTGGTTTCCACACACTGACACCTGCCCATCACACTCACAGTGCAGAGAAACTCATTCACTAAAATCCTGCACTTTTAACAAATGTAAACAAGGCACAGCCGTGTTGTGTAATTCTGCATCTTACTGAATTAGTAATACCTTCCTCATTTATTTCAAGGGGGAAATGTCTGCATTAATAGGAACTGACAAAAAACTTGTATGCAAAATTTCTATTGTTTTTTGATAATCAAACTTTGAAGTGAACTGTTTATTTTTTTCACACTTTGAAATACATTAAACTATGTGCTTTATTGTCCTTCAAATACTGTGAGCACTATAATACTTATCCTTGCTAAAAGCATTCATTTAAAGGCTAATTTTGTGTCTGCAATTAGGAGGAGGGGAGGGGGGGTCACAATGGCCCCTTTTAGTATACTGTATATTAAACATAGCACGCTGTACTCTAAGGTATACATTAGTACAAGGTTACTTCTGTTAAAAAGTCTGGAGTGTTTTCTCAAAACCTCACCCTATAGTCCTTGTTTCTTCCCAGTACCCAGTACTGCTTGTTCCCGTAAGTGTCCAGTCCAGCTTTACAGCCAGCTCCAGTATGCCAGCTGGCTGGGGAAACAGCCCTCCTCCCCCAAACAGTTCCCCCCTATGAATACTAATGTAGCAATGTTGCCGAGGCCACAATGGAAAAGATGGGGACAAGTGAAAGAAAAGGTGGATAGAGGAAAAGAAAGAAAAAAAGAAAAAAGAGGAAAGTGTAAGTGTGTGTGTGTGTGTGTGTGTGTGTGTGTGTGTGTGTGTGTGTGCGTGCGTGGGAGGGGGGGGGTGTATGCAGCAATTCTACATATACACTTAAACACTCTTTAAGAGAACTGTTTTCTTTACCTTTGCGGCTCAAAAAGGATAAAGGGAAGCAAAATACCACAAAATTACAGTAGGGTAAATCTTGAGTCACTACATCTCCCCTCCTTTGCATTCCTTGCCAGAGACATACCTTTCTTTCAGAACCTCAGCAGACACAAGAACGAAGCTGCGAGAAAAAGGGGTGAGGGGCACAAGGAGGAGGGCAGGAGTGAGAACTCTCCTCTCCACAGCAAAGTGGCCAGGTGTCAATCACCTCCTCAGGTGTGCTTCAGAGGCACACACACGTGTGTATCATGCACCACCAATGTCTAGGGGAATTAAAAATACACGGGCAAAGAGCAGAAAGGTGAGGGAGAGAACGGAAGACAGACAGTGAGATGGTAAAAGAGGGAAATGAGGGAGGGGCCAAGTGGGACAGAGGGGATGTGCAAGGAGTTCGGTCGGGATGATGGAAAGGTCAAAAAAAGCATTCAAAGAGCGCGAGGCAGGTTCACTGAAAGTCATTACCTACCTCAAATTACTTGGGCAACAAGCTTTAAATAAATAAATAAATCAGTTTACATCAACAACACAGGAGAAATGGAGAGACTGGGGAGATGCAGAGGAAAAGCATGGGTGGGAGGTGGGCGGGGTGGGCAAGAGGAAGAGAAGGAGGTGGAGGAGAAGGACGGGAATGAGGCAGAGGGGGGCAATGGCAGGAGAAGGATGAAAAATCGATGGACAAACAAGTGAGAGGACGCTTGCAAAAAGGAAGCCAAAGGGGGGAAAATTAAGCATTTAAAGAAATTCTGTTTTGGTGGTTGCGGAGGAGGATGAGAAAAGGAGAGATGGGGGAGGAGGCAAGAGGCCAGGAGCACAAAAGCGCCTGAGGGTGGAGGGGTGTGAGTGTGGCAGAGACGGGCGGACCACAATGCCCTGCAGCTCGATAGGGTTGAGTGACCACATCAGGTCTGGAGGCAAACGGCGAGACATGGGCAAAACCCAATGGCTTTAAGTCAGGAGGATTAGATTCAGGGTCTCTCTCTTTCTTCAACCCCCCGCTTCTCCCCCTCCACCTTTCACCCCCTCCCGCTCTGTTCATGTTGTGTTAGGTGGACTGCCCCAATGCTGCTGTCCAATCAGTAAAGAGAAGAACCAAAGTATTACTAATAGTCTGGTTTTAATGTTTCAAGTGGTAAACTGGAGAGCTGGCCCGTATGCTCGGCACCAAGGTAAACAGGTCAATAGTATTGATCCTGATTCTGACTCTCTCTCTCACGCACACAAGCACACATGCACGCACATACAGCCCCTCAGCTCAGAAACATGGAATGCATTAGAGGCTTTCTGCATTGCACCGAAGTTGCAGATGGGGAGTTGACACATGAATACACAAAAATGGAAACATGCACCTTTTATCAATATTCACACATGCAAAACAGTAAAACAGCCTAATACTAGAGGTCCACAGGCTTCATTGCACTTAGACGTAAGAACCAAACAGGTGTCCACAAGAACACGTTCGCTCTCTCATTTTGTCAAGTCTAATATCACTCTGTCAAACAATTCAATAAAATATGTGGTAGGTAGCAGTCAGCGCAGCAGCAGCTGCACCCAAACACAAGGGCAGAGCAAATCATTTGAATACAGATTCCTATTGTCCTTCTTATGTCAATAAAACTCAGCAGTGCTAAGGAACAAGCGTGGTCAGCAACATTATGGGGCTAATTAGCATTTTCTTCTTTCTTCTGCTGGTTGATCTATTTAAACAAGCCTGGGGGGTCTGCTGTACTTACTGTAATTAAAGCAAAAGGAGTGACTCTTGCTTGAGAGAAGGAACACACAAAGCCTTAGTGGGACCTCAAAACTGTACAGCTAAGTATCCCGGAGTGGTTTCTATACACAGAAATACAAACGGCGATACAAAAAAGGTACATGTTGCAGGTGAGTGCTGTGGTTAGTGGGTTTTTTCCACCCAACAGGATTTGCATTTGAGCCTCAGTATGGCCATACATGTCGAAGAAGCCCCGAATGATACTTATTTAACCTACTTCAGCTACTTAAGCTACTTCAGCAGCACAGCAAAGTTGCTGAAGCTGCACCCTAGACAGGCAAAAGAAAATTCCTTTTCGGCAATGCATAAAGAATTTCTGCAGTGATAATGGAAGGAACTGCAATAAACACACAATCCCTTCTCCTTCACCGAGAAGAAATGACGAAATAAGGAAAATGCAAAACAAAATCTTGGGGAAAAAAAGGTTTCTGAAAGAAGCTAGTGATAGTTTTTACTGATTGACAAGAAATCAAAAAGACAACTCCTCTCTGCTCAGTCTTTTCTGGCTGTGGGACACGTTAGGCACATCGGTGATCACTGAGGTATTAAAAGCAATGACACCAAAGTAATGCAGCTATCCTGCTTGAGATTATGACACTTACCACAGATTGGATAACCCTTTTTAGGGCATTCATTTAAGCTAACATGAGGCAAATTATAGGTTGTCGAGACACTCCAGCTGTTTAGACAAGGGTTTGACACTAAAGAACTGCTGTTGCATGATTTGCCTCAATGTGATTGATGCAAAAAATTCTCTCATGTGATGTATCTATGATCTGAAGCATATTATTATATTATGAGTATATAATTATTTCTGAAAAGTATTATTTTGGAATTAATTGTCCTCAAACTTCCGGGTTTTTTTTTCCAGAATCATTACATAATTTTGGAAATAAGCACATCCTGTCATTTACTGCTAAAACAGACACACAAAGATTGCCCTCTACGGCTAAATGAGAGTCTAACAGCTCAACGCTCTTGCTCTTCGCTTCCTGCTTGTTACAGCTCTCTTCTTGCTCAAAAAGAATAGCAATAAGTGGCAGTATCCAGCTCTTCAACCAAATGCAGCTGCCAATGCTCATTCTGCACACATGTGAACGGAGACATCGATTATTCGTTTGGCTTTCTCTTCGCCAGCAAAGCCTTTTTCCTTGTTCAGCAAGGCATTCGAGACTTTAGCAAATCCTGTACACTGTGGTATTAATAACGTCGAAAAACTACAAATAAAGACTGGATAAAATACTGTACATTTACAAAGAAAAGGTCGATGTTCTTCCACACTTGTACTTTTCGAGGATAAAGCCTCACATGTTATGGGGTTAAGCTAAAATAAAATACCTGGGAATAAAACACATTCAGATCTTAAAAAGTCTAATTGGTTCAATGAGTGTGAGCATGTGTCTTCTCTGCCACACTAGAAATGCCAAGCACTGCTGGCCTTTTTTCTAAATGCATTTCACTGAACACTTTCTCAGGAAATAGACAGATTCTGCACTTTTTGGAATTTGTGTGTAACACAGCAGCAAGTACATGCCACTAAGGCAGTGCACATTCATTGCAAGTCTAAATTAATGTTATTGAACAGCATCCACAAATGTGCATTTATCTAAACACTTTGTGTGTGGGGGTGGGTTCACACACACGTGTACATTTTTCTGTCTAAACATGCTTACATGATTTGTACAAGTGTAAGCAACTTCTGTGTTCATGTGCATATGTATGTACAAGCCCTGAGGAGAAACCCAGTTTAAGGTTGAGTGTGACAACCAGCCAGATCAAGACCTGTCAGCCATGCAGCCCAGCCCCACTGTTCCTCCACCTCTTCTCTCTCTCAATCCCATTCCTTCATCCATACTGCAGCCTTAAACAAGTACCAGCACTTATGAGCCAGAAAAATAATTGGGAGGTCTACCACTTGCAGTATGCTGGTCCCCGCCCTCCACCCCCCACTGTCCATCCAGGTCACTTCAGCAATGTCAGCTCCCATTAGAAGGGATGCTATGTGCGAGAGCAAAGTGTAACTATGTCTCTCACTGACTTATTTTCTCTGCATCTTCTGTCTGTTTTCCTTTATCTTTCTGTAGATCCATCTAAATCATTTATCTAGCTATGTAAAGAGTCATGAGTTCGATGAGTGTTAAATTCCACCTAAAAAATAAAGAAAGATCAAACTGAAAGATCAAAACATATTTAAACAAGGGAGCTGCTGTGCATTGGTGTTTGTGTCCCTCTCTGTCTTGGCGAGAGAAAGAGGGAGAAAAGGAAACATGGATCTTCTCCCTTAAGGGGTCTACGGAGAGACAAGAGAGTCAGTTGTGTAGTGCAGGGTGAAGTGGACAGCATTGTGGGCGCTCTCCAGCATCAGTACGATGTCACTGTCATGTCACAAGGCCGTCTGAGCATCTCGTGCGGTCGAGCTGGCTGGTAAGCAGGGAGACAGAGAGATAGATCCAAGGGGCCGGCGGGAGTTGATGTTGCACCGCTGTTGTTGCGGATATGTAGTGGCATGTGTGCGTTGTGTGTTTGTGTGTGTTTCTGCACTGAGGAGCCATGACAGGGACAGTGGTTCAGCTGTCATTTCGGGTGCTACGATGCGATTGGCCGGGGCTGACAGGTCAGGGGGGTTCATGTCCAACAGAGCAGTGTAGTCTGTGTGTGTGCTGTGGTACATAAGGGGACGCAAGGGTATTACTTCCCAAACGTCACAATCACTGAGCTATGTCTACCTCTCCACATAAGCCTGACATGCTGTGACCTTACCCAGCCCTGTGGTATTTGGGTGTAATAACCTTTTATTGGTACACAGGGGAGAGTGGTATAATGTAAAAACAGTCCCTACATGCTGAAGTTAAGTCTATTTACGTATGAAACCAGGGTAACAAACTGCATAGGACCGTCTATAACTAAACAAAAAGCCTTTAGGCAATGTGAACTGTATGGCCCTCTATTTATACTTTGTACTTCATTGGTACGCACTGATGTCCTTTAGGACCCTCATACGGTCATCCACTATGTCACCATGCAGCCTATACAGTTGACTCTTGCATAACTGAGGGCAGCTCCTAAAACCTCGGACCCATTTCGGAATATGTTACACACCTAACTACTACTCCCACGCATGTCTCCCCTAACACCAAGACACCATTTTGCCCTTGAGCCACTCTCAGCCTAAGCTTTTCCCAGTGTAAGTCCAAATGCCTCCCGCAATGCACGAGGTGACATTGAGAGGCCCCGGTGTCTCGGCGGATTTGGGGTATCCATCCAGCTGCCCGCACACAAATAAATAATGCAATGGCCGGCTAATGCAGTGGGCCCTGACGCAGTGGCTGACGTTGCCTGCAGCTACCTTTGGGCTGGAAAATAATTACCATGCAAAAGAGGGGGGAAAAAGGCCCCCATACACAGTGTAATGGGCTAAAATGGGGTGATACAATGCAGCTGCCCTCCACAATTCAGTGCTTCTCTCTCCCCTGCTCTTTCTTTTTCTCCATCACTGACACTCTACCTCTTTTTGCTGCCATAAACAGCAGCCAGTGCCTAGCCAACCAGTGGCGTCCATTCCTCTAAGGAGCACAGAGAGATGAGAGGCTGTTAGTGGCACGAGCCTGATGTTTGTGGATCTGAGGTTTCCACTGACATAATGCCACACTTGTTGTAGCAGATACAACTATAGAAGTTGTAAAAACAAAGGAGTGAATTTATAGCAGTACCAGGTGTCTTTTTGCATTCATCAGCAGTAGGTTATAAACGTGTATGTATATAATATACAAGCACTTTAATGCTCAACAATTTTTGGAGTGAAGAGAAAATTCTCTTTATTTTGATATTGGAATATATTTTTTTAGAGAAAAAAGTTATATCAGCCAAGTATTGGAAGTCTTTTGCTCCAATGCACCCGTGTCCTGCAGTGTGTAATATTCCACTTAGGCCTTGGCATTGACATTGGGCTCAGTTTACAGTGGAGCAAACAGATGGGTCGGTATGTTGACTAATCCAGTGCAGGCAAAGACATGCTGATCATAAATAGAGGGCTGATCAATGCTCTGCTGTTTACAAAGGCCTAACAGTGTTTGCTGAGAAACCTTTAAACACCACCCCTCTGCTCTCAACTATCAGCATGATTATAGGGACCTGGAACAAGGGTGTCATTTATCTTGTCCCTCAAAAAGACATTAACTATGATGCACTCTTTGAGAGTTTTCTTTTCCTCTAACTGTCATTTTTTGTGAATACAGGGAAAAGACACAGTGCTCCTCTTTTTGTAAGTGAGGAAGCACAATATTGGAGGTGATATAACATTCAGCCAATGTCCTGAGAATCAAGGACGATTTTTATGAGTCAAGAACCTGATGGAAAATTGGATCGGGAAAATCTAATTATTAACAGAATTTGAGACTATATAACTTAAAAATGTGAATTGTTCCAGCCTCGACACTATCATACAAAAAGACTAGCTGCAATATTGATGCAAATATACAGGGTGGGCCATTTATATGGATACACCGTAATAAAATGGGAATGGTTGGTGATATTAAAGTCCTGTTTGTGGCACATTAGTATATGTGAGGGGGCAAACTCCTCACGATGGGTGGTGACCATGGTGGCCATTTAGAAGTCGGCCATCTTGGATACAACTTTTGTTTTTTCAATAGGAAGAGGGCCATGTGACACATCAAACGTATTAGTAATGTCACAAGAAAAACAATGGTGTGCTTGGTTTCAACGTAACTTTATTCTTTCATGAGTTATTTACAAGTTTCTCTTTGTTAACACGAAGAGGTTAACACGTGAGGAGCGTATCGAATTTGTGTTGATATCTGGTGAACGCAGTAACCGGGTCATTGCAGCAGATTTCAATGCAAGACACCCTACGAGACCACCCATCTCCCATGCTGCAGTTAGCACTGTTTGCTAAGTTCCGTGAAACTGGTTCAGTGTTGGATTTGCCAAAATGTGGACGCAAGAAAACTGTCACTAATGAAGAAACATCAGTGGTTGTCCATCAATGTGCTGCAACATGGCTGGGATAAAAAGGCAATCTAGTTATAGATATGGCCACACACTGTGAATGTCATGTAACATCTGATGGAGTCCGGTGGTCCTGAAAGATTTTGCTTATTATTTCTAATATGTTCAGCAAACAGTGTTATTAGTTTATTATGTTTTGACTGTAATTGGGGTGGTTTAGATGAAGAATGACATCATAATTTGTGAGTATTAAAAACTGAACCTTTTCTTGAAAGAGTTTGAAGTTTGAAGGAGTCTTAAAGTCCTTCACGCTCACATTTCAAGGTCACAATACCATGAAAACTGAACTCTGTAAATGACATATGGCTGCTCTTACACACATCTTGACCCCCATCACTTTGACCCCACTTTCTGATGAATACGGAGGGATGTGGGGTAAGCGCCATGGAGACGGCCGGGCATCCTGGGATTGGAGTATGCCGCCTGCCACCAGGTCCCCTTCACTCTAGGGGCCTGTCAGTCAAAGTAGAAAACTTCCCTTTGAAGCTCTGTCAACTCTCTGGAGTGTCTCATTGCCCCGACCTCAGCCCCCACCACATACTCCTTGCCCCTTCCAGGCTCCACACCTCCATCTCTCTCATCCTCCCATGTGCTTTTCTCCTCTCCCTCTGTTGCCTCCTCCCTTCCCCTCGTGACCCCCACTTGAAATCCTCTGTCCACTGTCCCCCAAAGTTATCCCCTTATCCCCCCTTATCTCTGTCTCAAGCTATGCAATCCAAAAATTAAACTTGGGGGGAAAAAAAGAGTGGCACAGAAAAGAGCTTAGTTTCACTTTTGCAAACCAAATAAGGTTTAAAATGGTAAGGCGTTATGAGAGAGTAACTCTTAAGCCCTGAAACAGACACGCAGGGTGATTCCCTACGGCTCGCTTGGTTCAGTCGTGAGTGACACTGACAGCTCTGGTGTATTTTCTTGTTCCAAAAAATAGGAAGAAGAGAAGAAAAATGAAGCTGCATTCAAAATTCTGGCACACGCTGCTTGATAATCGCTTATTAAGACATAATTTTCACACAGATTAGGTGCCAGCAACAGAAACCGTAGCAGCTGTTGGTGTTATCAATTAGGACATTGTTGATTTTATAAATCCGAATCGCAAAAATGATACATTTTGACTTATCAGCAGCGCTGCTTACGGTAGATGCATGACGCCAAGGTGTGAAAATGATGCGCTAAGTGCTGATGTTTAAGAAAATGGTTTGAAGGCACATGTATCACAGAGTGCAGCTCTCATACAGAACCAGAGCATTAGACTTGCTGATAGCTTGTTTAGGAAGTGATGAAATGCGTATTAGATTTGTTGCGACTCAAACAGCTGTGTTCACACCTCATACTGGCTTGTTCGTGTTGCCAGTGGGTTTCACATAAGTGCTCATTGACTTCCAGTTACCCACACTAAACTAAATGATGTGTGTGAAATCTCCTATGTCCCATGTATCGGCAAGGTGTATTTACTGTACATATTTACGCGTGTCCACATGTATCAATCTCAGGAAGTGCATTAAAGTGTAGTGTGTCAAACCTCTAAAATAATTAATTGAAAAAGGAACGAGACCAATAGCTCGAGCCTGAGGCTGCAGAATATGAAGTCTGAGGCTTAATGAAAAGTCAGAAGGGACAGAGATAAAGGTAGAAGACTGAACAGTTTTCTGTCTGAGAAGCCTTGAGCGCTGGTCAAAGAGACACAATTGAGGCTTCTCCGTTACCTAAACAAACCAAAACTGACCAATTAGCAAACGCTATTTTCTATTTAGCTCATTTTTTTAATTAACACCTCTGGCATAACCACTGGCATTGCCACTTCCCTCTAAAACCAGTGGTACATCAGATCTGCTCAAGAGCACTTTACTCATTCTTATATCAACCTGTAGTGCAAGTTTAAAATTTAATGCTCTCTCTCTGTGATGTCACCCACAGCCATAATCGATTTGGGGGTCTAAGATTAGGGGCCTAGGCCATTAAAAAAATGACAAGCATCCATCAACCGACAGACTCTATGGGGGTAGTGAGTCACACGAAACACATAGACAGGCATTGTACATTTGACCCTGGGAGTGCATTTGGCTGCACAGCTTCTCTCCTCCTCTGCGACAGTGCCGATGTGTCGCCCCCCTTCAATGCCGACACGTGGCTGGCAGGCCAGCTCATGGCCACGGGGTCTGCTGCTTTGAATAACGGCAGGTTAAGACATAATCATCCTCAGCGAAGAGAAGATTCACTTTGACCTCATCACCTCCGTTTCCTCATTCACAAGCCCTCAGAGAGATGAGGGGAGAGACAGAGACAAACAGACACAGAAAAAGGAAGAGAAAGAGCGGGAACGATAGAACAAATTACAGTGTGAACCCAGAGGCCAAAAAGAGACAGAGGGAGCGATTGAGGGTGAGGATAGTTAGTCCTTGCCTTTGATGCTTAACTCTTGTCGACAGTGCAAAGACTGAGAATCACAGAGATGTGCTGTGGAAAAACCTCTCTGTGGGTTGCCGCACTACAACCCCAAGGCTGCACAATCATTCTCACATGTTAATGGGCAGCCATTTGGTTACTAAATCATCTGAGTGTAGGAGACTGAAGTGAGCAAAGCGCAAGACAAATATTCAACTTATTACAGGAAGCCAGTAGAGCTAAAGTATGAAAACAGTAAAACTTTTCTGTAATAAATAGACGTTTCGTGCATGTAGCCACACGTAGTAGTGCATTCACAAAAGCACACGCATAGTCGTGCATGCGACATAAAGGGTTACACAGTAGGGAGTGCCACTGCAATTGATGAAGAAAATTCTTCTCATGTACCCCGTCCCACTTTTAGACCTCAAATTCTCTCCCCTGCGCTCTCTCTCATGCCCTATCTCTCTCTCGCTCATTCTTTCTCTCACTCTCTGGTCCACTAACCCAGTTTAAAAGCAAGCAGCCAGACACCTCCTCCTGCAGTTTGTCTGGGACAAGAGACAGCCCTTAGTAGGAACAGGCTTCTAATGAATACACCCTGACTGAATGTGTGCGCATGTGTGCGTACGTGTGTGCTTTTATGAGCACGCAGCATCGCTAAATTCCTAAAACTGCTCACAGATTAAGATCTCAGTTTACACGCACTGGTCTGCAAACACAGCTGTGTCTGTGTTAGTAGATAGCAAATCCGAGCACTTCCTTCCACGTCTGAAATCATTTAAACATTTATTGTAAAAATGAATGAAATCAATTTGTATTAGCCGCTCTCTAGATTTAAACCGCAAACGGCTAAATACTGCTAAACAAGCTAATGGGTTTTGCATTCAGTGGAGACAGCGGAGTTGCAGATGATGCCAACATGATTGTTTGAATTGCAAATCGCAAAGCAGTATTAGGATTCTCCTGGTCAAATGAGTTGAGCTGTTCAAAGTCTTCGAGTAGTACGTGGTTCACTCATGAATATACAACAGCCAAGCAGCATTTAGGATTCAAGAGACTTGACTTGGCATTTTATGTTTTAATTGTCTTTGAGCAGGAGGTCAATCGACACAAAACACAGCCGCGTTGTGGTGTGAAGCTACTATAGGTAAGTGCATGATAGCTCTGTCGCAGGTGCATGGAGCAAAATACAACTCAGTCTCAATCACACACACGTGGTTAGCCACTGGATGATTTTTTAAGTTAATTGATTTGTATCCTCTTATTAATTTCCTTAGCCTTCTCTCTCTCCCCTCTCTCTCTCTTTATCTGGCTTCATCAGCAGTCTGTCAATAGTCTTCGTAGCCGCGCTCAATCCTTTATCACCTCCAAAACGCCTTAATCAAATTCCAATCAGTCACTCATATGGCCCATCAACACCCAACTCTGGCCAAGCACCGCACACAAACACGCACACACACACACACACACGGTTGATAAATGAAGAATGTAAATGTAAATGCACTTTTACTCGTACACTCCTGTTAGTACTAAAGTCGCACTGGCCAATCAATAAATCTTATGATTATGTTCTATTTAGTCCTAATTACAGTAAAATGATTAGTTCTTGTTTTGACATAGTGGAAAAAGATATGAGGGCCAGTTTTATAGCTGAGGACCCATTTAATTAAAATTTGCCATGCTTCCAACAACGTAACATTCGTCAAGCTGAACAGTTTCATCCGGCACATCAGTACTTAAGACTGCATCAACTTTTTCTTCATATGACATGATAAGGTATTGTGATTTTAATCATCATGTTTTATTCAAATACTCTTTTTTAATCTTCCTCAATGCAACAGGATAAATTTTGTATAATTTAAAAGATCAATCAATACTTTATATCCACACTGGGGAATTTAAGAATGTGCACGCTCAGAGATCCACAGAATGTGTAGACTACTGAACGTCGGATATTTTTTACTTACGTACACTTAGCTTTTGTGTTATAAATTCAAAGGAAAGTGGATGTCAGAGCTTGATCATCTGCTGTGCTATCCATACATCAGTTGTTTTGACACTGAGAAACTGAAAATGTATTTATTAATTCGTAATAGCTTATTACAACTTTTATACAGACTGAAATTACTATTATCGTTTTATTCATTCAATAGATTGCTGCATTCTCTCCTATTTTACTATGTAAATGCATCTTGCAGACAAAAGGGCGGTCACCCCTCCCTCTCTAGTTCCCACCTTCCCGCCCTCCTTCTCACACATGTACCAGACGTAGTCCCTTCTCCAGTAAGCAGCCCCACCCATGTCCAGCTCACTACCCCAGCCGGCGTCTACCAGCCCTGTTTTGTCATCATTAAACCTCCCCTGCTTGCCCTGCTTTCCTTAATATATGTCACCTGCATGGGGTTGCCACTACCAGCAGTGGAGGGGTTAACTCTATTTTGTCCAGACCTCATGCCTGTGTGTGAATATGCGAGTGTGTGACTGAGCGAGTGTAGTAGTCCGCTTTGTGTACATGTCCACATAGGCATGTGTTCCTGTCCGTGTGTGCCTGTTTGTTCACTTGTATGTGTGTTTGTGTGTCCATGCAGGACCATGGTCTGCTCAGTGTGTGTGTGTGTGCGTGTGTGTGTATGTAAAGGAGAAATTTGCCTGTCCTTGCCTAAGTGAATGGCTAGGATTAAGCTGACAGCCCACCTTAGTGATGGCGAAATAATTGGTTGTTCAGCTCTGTCCTTGTCAGAGCGCTGACAGTTCTGCAGATGTCCTGTGCGGTTCTCCAAAGGTTAGGCTCAGCTGGGGCCGCCATTCATTAATCATTCCGCTCTGACAGTGCACCGAGCAGCCTGCAGCTGCCACCCCGTCCCCCTCAATTTCTGTCACCGCCTTGCACCACCACCACCACCAATACCCCCCCGCAAACCCCCTTCTAGGTCTCCCTCCACCCTCTACTTGCGTGTTTATATGTTTGTGTTCCTCATTGTACACACAAACAAGTATGCTTAAACATAAATTTGCATGAAAAGTCAAGGGATGTATACAAGTAACAGCATGCTCCGTAAATGAGAAGTGTGGACCGGACAAGCGGTTCACACTTCAGGGCTTCACACTTCAAGTAAACAAAGCAAACTACCTAAGGAAGTCTTTTCAGCTAATGATCTAACTTATGCTTCCTTCAAATGTATTACTGAGCAGGGCAGCCAAGAAATGACCATCTCTTGTGTGCATGTACGAAGACACAGGAATCCTCCTGCATTGTAATATTAAAGCACACCTGTTTTTCTCACAGCTTTTCCTTGCACCACTATCCCATTAAACAGCCCAGATATTCACCAATATTAACCCTTATGAGCTATTAAACTACATAGCATTTATCATAGATAATGGTGCTCCTGAAGCAAGTCAGCTCATGAATTGCATAGTTAGACTCCAGCGTATGACAAGTGATATTTTATGAAGTATAAATAGAGGCCATATGTTTTGTATGAACATGTCAACTTATTTAATTTAAAAGGGGCAACTGAAAATTATTGTTATGATGTGTGTGAGGGCAGACACACTGTAAAATTATCTTTCATGTGCAGCAAAGGTTCAGGCTGTGTTAGCAACATTCTTCTGACCCCTTTCCCTTGCTCGCTATCTAATGACCCTATCAACCTATTTTGTCCCTTGGTCCAACCCATTTTCGTCCACCTCCACAACTCTCTTAGGGGTGTTGGTATTTGTATCTGAGCATTTGGTATAAAGGAAGGATGAGCTGAAAGGGGGAGGTGAGTGAAAAGGAAATATAAGACAACGGAAAGACGGGGAGAGAAGAAGGTAAGGGGTGAGGAAGGGGGTGGGGGGGTGCACTGGGCACTAAGTGGTAGGAAGATCTAAGGTAAATCCTCCAATATGTTCTAATTGCTCTTCAGTGTTGAACAGCAAGCTACAGACAGGTCTCTAGCTTTGTGTTATTAAAAACAGATTCAGAATCAGAAATACTTTGTTAATCTCAAAGGAAATTAAGTTCCTGTTGTTTAAATATTTGTGAAAGAAAAAATTGTAGCTACTGCTTCTAAACGACATTTAGCATGTTACTGAAGAACACTGAGAGAAAGCAGTAATCTTGGAACCAACTGACATTTTTTTTCTAACTTACGAAATACATTTTTCATACTACTTTCAGAAGCATTAGATAGTGTAGTATATGTATACCTCCTTGGCAAGTTAAATGTGGGAGTTTGTGAAAGGAAATGCAGAGGTATTTTCAGCGGCTGGGCAGCAGAAGGTCAGATCAATAAATGAAAGAAATAAATGGGTGGGTGCTTGAAGAATAGGCTATTTCAGCCTCCCTTTTCTAATGCCTACTTTAAATGTTACAGCAACACCATAAATGCCTTAAGAACTTTAAGTTCCTTCAAAATGCTTTGGCCTTTTATTAAACACAGGTGTATGTCCTTAACCTTTAACCTAGAGAAAAAAGAGGAATAGTATGTAAGGACCACTTACATATCTCTGAATGTATATATTTCTACTACTTCTGAAGTTTATGATGAGTTAAAAGCTTGTAAAATAAGTTTGAGCAAAGATTTAGACTGTGAATACATATAAACCCTTGACCTCTGCAGAATAGCTCAATTTCATAAGTATAAAAAATGTCTATTAATAATACAGCCCACTGAGTAAAGTTGGCCAGCACAAACTACTCAAGTGCTTTTAATCAAACTTTGTGGAAAGGCAATAAAGAGCATTTCTTTAAAATTACAAAAAAGGCCAACAGTTTTAACATGGGATCTGCTCTCTGAGTAGCTTTTCAGCTGAATATGATATTAGTTATGGTCAGCAAAATTCCTAACACAAAACCCATCAATAACATCATTTATTCGAGAAAACAATGCAGTAATTTCAGAACCCAGCACTGACCCTCCTTCTACACATCTGTGTAGGTTTTTGGCCCCCAGAATGATAATAAGCTGTGTGCTGACATCGGCAGAGAAACAGAGAGGACTGGATGTTAGATAGGCGAGGTGGATGGAGGCACCTAGTTGTGCAACTCTAAGAAAATCCCTCTCTTCCTTCATCAAAACATTATTTTTCCCTAGAGACAAAGTCAGCTACTGCCTCTATACACGCGCAACAAAACAGATGTGGATATAAATGGTAGTCGGTATACAGGAGCAGAAGACTAGTGACAGCAGAGACCATCATTTTATAGCCTCTGCTCATAAAGTTCATTTTTTTCATAAATATGCAATTATGTTGGTTATACTGTTGGCCTGCTGGATGGGAGAGGAATGGAGATTTATAGCATTAATATTCTATACATTATGACCATGCCAATGGGTAATATTCTGGCAATTACACTAATGAACTCTCAGCACACAGTGCCCCATGTTAACATCACAGCTTGAGGGTGGACATTCTTTTTAGCTCTAATCTCTACCCAAGTCTACAACCCTACATCAATTCATATCAGTCACTGGTTACCAAGATATACCAAAGAATCTGTTTGCAGGTACAAGGACATCTAAACCGGAAGACATCACCTCACCTCATGCGGTAATGGGCATGCAAAAATGATGCATTCTTCTTGAATTCAAAAGGAAACAAAGGTAAGAGTATCTTTGACTTGCGCCTTAGAGATTATCTATGTATTATAACTGTGTGTGGATCATCCATTCCAAACCCTTCCCCCCCACCCCACCCCCCCCACCCCCCAGTGACTTATAGTATTGGAATATGAGCGCAAAAAAGAGGCACATACAGTAGATGACGAGCTCTAGTCACATGGTAAAGGATCTCATCAGCCTCTATGTATGTAGATGTGTATGCAGAGTGAGTGATTGCCCATGGCTTGAAATTGGTGTAGAGGGTTTCAGGGGGAATTGGAGGGATGGGTTTTCTCTCTCAATCTTTCTCTCCCCCTCTCTCTTTTCCTCTCTCTATGTCATGCACACATAGGCAGACAGCAGCAAGAACACACTTTAACAGAAACACACAAATACACACAATTATTGGACAACATCCCCTGCAAGACATGCACGCACATGTACACACAACCTGCTCTCTCCCACAAATCTCCCTGTATGCACATGCACACTGAGCCAGGATGATTAAGGTCCTATGCAGAAGAGATTCTGAGTGGTACTGTACCGTGGCTGCCTGTTTTCCCTGATGAATACAAGCCACAAGCTCAGTATTCTCCAATGGGGAGGAAACCCGTCATCACAAATGCAAGATCAGGGGTAATTACGTTGTAATATGCCACATGAAATATTTCTTTGTTGTAGATATGGGATTCCCTTCAGTTCAAAATTAGAAAAGATATATTTCACATAGCTATGACTAGTGCTGCAACAATATATTTAAATTTGCGACTTTTATTTTCAGTACAAACATTATAATGGCCAGTAGTGCTCACTTTCAGATGTTTTATATCTCTCTACTATTTCTGTGTCACTGCCATCCAGTCCAGCTGGCATCCAAATCAATCACACCTCAGTATTGATCAATGATTCTGATCAAGCGCGATTATAGGTATGGCAGAGATATCAATGCAATGATGGATGATTGATAATGGAACCACAGTGATCGATCAGTGGGATATTGCAGATAAGATGCTTGCCGTATTGTGTTGCATGGAAATTTGCATTTACTGCAATATTCTGTAGGTTTATTTTCTTATATTTATATAACAAAACCAACCTGCAAATACTCGTTTCTCTTTGGAGTACACGACACCTAACAGCACTGCAGTATTTCATGTAAGACATGTAAGACAATATTACCAGTTGATTTTTTTTATTATTATTCCAGATGAGCCTCCATGTTTGATTTATCAAACCTGTGTATCTCTGCTGCCACATATTGTGACCACTGGTCCATCATCTTCCCCCTTGGCGGATTAGGGCAAGGAGGGTGATTTGTTACCCTTTTGGGAAGCTGTCTTGGACGCTCATTTCCCCCTACTGCATATTCTGCCCCTCTGCTGCCATGCCCCACATCACCACTCGCCCCACCCCTCCATTTTGATGAATAGCCAGCTGCATGAAGGCGAGCAGCCGATCGCACCATCAAGGTTACCGTAACCTGGGCTCCACATCTGGGGGCTACCTGCCTCCAATTAGCACTGCAGAAAGAGGGAGCGGGAGAGGCAGGATGGGAGTGGAGAAGTAGCAGTGGGGAGAAGGAACAGTCCAAGGATCCTCCTTTATAGGCTTTAAATCTGCATGGCAATATCTGGAGACTGAGGCTGGATGGGATTCTGATTGCTCCTCCTCCATTGCCACAACACTCATCCCGCCAGCACCCCCACCCCCCCCACCCCTTTCCCCAACTCTCCTCCAGCAGGTTGATGTCGCCCTGCCTAGCTTTTGTCACTGATCACCCAGCCCCTGTATGCCCTGATTACTGGCTGAGCAGCAATATGGATCGGTCTGAAGGACAAGGGGGACTTATTCCAGTGAATCTTTCTCCTGCTTTAGAGCACACAGGGGACTGGATTTTAGAAGTGGGAATATGAATGGATGTATTTATCTGTTGATTGGATGGATTGGAGATTGGTTTAGCAGCACATTTGAGCAATATCTACAGTATCTGCACACAGAGATATCTGAGGGAGGGAATTGGGCAATTTCTGTAAATGGGCTGTGAAAATGCATGGGGACAGCATTTATAATGTATCTACTCTGATACATAATACATGATGAAAAGTGAGAATACCTACTTGGAACACTTTCATAGAATGTGACATGCACACTCGACAAAATTAAGGGGCTGAACTTGGACTGGTCAGTGGCTGAATTGTTGAACAAGATGTTTTCACCATACCAAAAACTCATTGTTAATATGATTATTTCTGTTACTTTTACTTTTAAACTATCTGAAATCATCGGTTTTGCTGCAGTGTGTTACAAATGTCCAGAAAGTTGGGTGTAAAATTGCAAAAATTATAGTATACACTTGACCTTGTTCCCCGCCGCTGTGCGACAAAGCAAACAAAACAAATGGGGATTGATTCACGTCGATGCACTAACCCTCACTAATGCAACAACACAAGAAATTTCTGACTGACCTAACCACCAACACAATACATCAACACTGAGCTAAGCATCCTAAAATCCTCATATCTATCTACTGAATATAGCCCAAAGAAATATGAAATTAATCAAGTTTCTCAGAAAAGGTTTAGGCATAAAGACAGTATAAACAGCTGCTGTTACAATGTTCTTTAAAAAGTCAGATTTGAAGACAAAATTAAATATGAATCCTACCACAGCTGATTATCATTTAACATCACAAGTCCACTCAGTTCTTTGACGGTGATCGTACTACTGGGATGTAGATGAGCATTCTAACAAGAATGACAGCCATTGGTAAAGGCATGAACTCCAAGGTTCACTTCATAATGCTAGCAGCACAAACTTTTGCAGAAAAAGCCTATAAAGGTCAACTTTTGTTGCATATTTGACAGCCAATACAAAGTATTACTAAATTTCAACATTAACAAAATGTAGATCAAGTACCTGATATCATGATCCATATCTGGCAACATTACATTACACGACTGATTTGCATATAAGTCAGTGAGTCTGTATTTACCTTACCTAACAAACGTATTTGCATTTTCTTTCTGCTAATTTTGCCCATTGGATAAATAAAAATATATTTTATGGCTGAGTAAATTAAGCCCTACTTAAAAATATATATTTTATTATATTTCTGATGATTTTCCTTTGGAGGAAGGCCAAAACCTCTTGGCGGTGCCAGGAAAAGCCCTGAATTAACACAAACGAGGATACAGCCAAAAATGCATCTCAAGTGCATGAATCAATTAAGGAATTAAAAGATGGTATTTTTAAGACAATGTAAGAATAATAAAAGTTTAAAACAATTATACATAATGTACTCAAAATGACAACGGCTGGCACAGCTCAATGACAAACATGGCGTATCATCCAAAGTAGAATAGGCCAACTTGTCTGTGTTAGGAGGTACTGCCAACTTCTGTTTTTGAGGCTTTAGAGTGTGAACATGCTGAACACGGATTATTTCAATACTTTTTAGCAGATGCATCCAATCACAGCTTCTGCAGCTCCATCATCTGTCTTTAAGGGCAGCTACATGCATGTGAAACATTCGAACAATACAAAATTTTTAATTTATTTTATCAACTTTCCTTCTGACGATGCTGTCTGTGTTGAGCGCTCAGTGGATCTGCGCTCGACAGTGCAGCCTAGGCGGAGTAGTCGAACGCAGATTCACTGAGCGCAGGGCAAGCTAGCTAGGGAGACAGAAGTTAAGCTCTCGTTGCAACATGGCAAATTGAACCTCCCCCACCCTAATTCAGATGTGGCGTTTGGAACTATTTTGGTTTTCATGTGATGTATGACCCTGAAGGTAAGCGCTTCATGGACAAAAGTAAAACAGTATGTCAGATGTGCCACGCAATGCTTAATTACATGGGTGGGAACTAGTGCGTTAGCGCAGTTAGCTCGTTGACATGTTGGCCGTCCAGCCCCACGCACGGGGCGATCCGCGGTAGCTCGTTAACGGAGATTTGCCATGTTGTGGCTTTAACGTCATTTCCACAAGATTAACGCTGACAGCACTAGTGGGAACACAACGAATATGACTGCACATTTACTCCGACATCATCCTAGTGCAAAGACAAGTGGAAGCAGACAGAAACAACAAGCAGGCATGCTACAAACTTTACCCGAGTCATTTAGACAGCCGTTAGCACATGATTCTCCTTATGGGGACCTGATATGTTTAATTAAAACAGAGAAATGGCTCTTTCCAAAATAAAAGCTATACTATACGCTTCTTCTGGGCTATATTCTCAGCAGCATAGTAAACATATCAGGTCCCCATAAGGAGAATCATGTGCTAACGGCTGTCTAAATGACTCGGGTAAAGTTTGTATGCGTGCTTGTTGTTTTTGTCTGCTTCCACTTGTCTTTGCACTAGGATGCTATCGGGTAAATGTACAGTCATATTCGTTGTGTTCCCACTAGTGCTGTCAGCCTTAATCTGAAATGAGGTTAACGCCACAACACGGCAAATCTCCGTTAACGAGCTACCGCGGATTGCCCCGTGTGTGGGGCTGGACAGCGTCAACACATTAACGAGCTAACTGCGCTAACACACTAGTTCCCACTCATGTAATTGAGCATTGCGTGGCACATCTGACATACTGTTTTACTTTAGTCCATGACACGCTTACCTTCAGGGTCATACGTCACATGAAGACCAAAATAGTTCCAAACGCCAGATCTGAATGAGGGTGGGGGAGGTTCAATTTGCCATGTTGCAACAAGCTTAACTTCTGTCTAGCTAGCTTGCCCTGCGCTCAGTGAATCTGTGTTCGACTACTCCGCCTAGGCTGTACTGTCGAGCGCAGATCCACTGAGCGCTCAACACAGACAGCACCGTCAGAAGGAAAGTTGATAAAATAAATTAAAAATGTTGTATTGTTCGATACATATGCGTACCGAACCGAAACACTGTATCGAACGGTTCAATATCGATACGAGTATCATTGCACCCCTAATATATATATATATATATATATATATATATATATATATATATATATATATACACACACATATATATATACACACACACATCTATATATACACACACACACATCTATATATATATATATATATACACACATCTATATATATCTATATATATATACACACACACACACATCTATATATATATATATAGATATATATATATATATATATCTATATATAGATATATATAGATAGATAGATATATATAGATATATCTATATATATATATATATCTATATATATATATATATAGATGTGTGTGTGTATACATATATACAGGCAGGTATTCAACAGCCAGCTTAGATGCTGTTATGATTTTAATCTAAAATAACTGAGTTCAAATTATTGAATATGCTGCAAACACTGTAGTTTGATATTTGATGTTGAGACCACTTAGGGTACTTGGCTGGTTTATTTCATCTACTTGTAATGTGCAGATCCCCCCCCCCCACCAGCTACTAACAAACTAGTTGGAGAGCAGGTAAGACTTCCTGGATCCCTGATCCCCTTGACTGACTAGTGAGAAGAGAAACTCATCTGGCAGTTACAAAGTACAGTTCTCGCATTTCTCATGCCCTCCTGCAAGCATCGTTAACAGCCAGTGAACCCTCTCGCCTTTCCACACCACCCCAACCTACTTTCTTCACAGCCTACAGTCTACAGGCTCCACTTTCTCACAGTCACCACATCCCCTCCTTCCCACAAGTGGCCAACAAATAACCCCCACAATAAAAAAAATATAATCCATATCTAGAACTGGAGAGTGAAAACATTGTAACTCTGACACTATCTCAGGCTCCCGCTTTTGTGTGCTTTTATATTTGCACACAAAGCCTGAACGCAGCAGTTTTCCTTCTCTTTGTAGGGATGTCGGGTCTTTGCTGCAGACCAGCGCCACTAGAGAACACTGTCTCAGCCAGCGATTAGAGCCTGATGTACATGAGGGCCACTTCACCTCTGAGATTAGATAGAAACAAAGACTGGAATCTTCATATTGTGCCAAGAATGGAAAAAGACAGGAGAGGGAAAAGGCGTGAGGCAAAAACAGACGTGCTGGAGAGCTGACTTGAGTGACTTTTTCTGGAAGAAGAAAAAAATTTTTTAAATTCACTGCTCTTCTTATGAAGCAAGACACAACAAAGAAATCATCATGATCATGATCATAAATCCTGAATTCAAAGGCAGAAAAATGCTCTTTTTTGTTTTGCTTTGTGCTCAGAAATGATTGTTCAGACCTTCAGAGATTCTTCCCACCATATCAGGTGCTGGTTCAGCATACAGATCATCTATTGCATTTGTTGCCTTCTACCAGTATTGTGGATTCAAAGCACTCAGCAAGCAGGGTCAAGGCATTTCTGTGCAGCGAGGTGAAGGCAACATGACCCGCCTCTGCCTATTCTGCCGCTCTCCACTGCCGCCCGCCCCCCACTGCTTAGCTTCATCCCATTTATTCCTGGATGTTTATAACTGTATATGTGTGTCTGCGTGTTCCTGTTCCAATTTCTTTCTCACATCTTTTTCTTGCTCAGTCAACAGGCCCTTGGTTGCCCACCACTGGTTGCTAATTGCTGCCGGCATTGTTTGGTCTCTCTCTGCTTAGTTTAGGACAAACCCCTCATTCATGTGCTGCGGACAGCTCGTTAGGACTGACCCCCACCTTCTACCTCTCTTTCTGTCTCTCTATCCCTCTTTCACTGACCTCCTTAATTAACTGGTAAGGCGCTGCTGGGAAATTTGCACACAAAGGCCTTGTGCCTAGCCTGTTAGCCTCCCACTACCCAAACACCCCCTTCCGCCTCCACCTCTCCTCATCCCCATCCTTATCTTTCTACTGTTTTCATTCCAGCCCATACAGAGGTCATTGTACAGTCACAGAAAAACAAAGATAAAATGATTCAGAACACAAACTGCATTCACACACACATTCATCCATTCGTTCTTTCTTTTCCTTGTCTGCTGCCAGCCCCTCCTGCTTTTTGCTTTCCCCTCTCTTGCTTTTCTGTCCACTCCTTTTCTTTATTAATAGTGGACCTCATTAGTAAGGCTTGTTTGGAAGTGTTTCACTAGTGATACAGTCTTTTAAGTTGCTTCTGTCTGTTTGCTAGCCTTCTCTAGTTTGTTTTATTGCTATTATTCTTGCTCTATCTTGCCTATTCGTCATGCCCTCTCCTCGCCATGCCCCTCCCTCTCCCTTTCAGGAAGCCCTCTGAGGCTTCAGCTGTTTTTTGTGGTCCCTGTGGAGGGCTCCCAAAGAGCAGTTAGCTGGCTGTCAGCAATGAGGCCCTCTAAAGGGGGCCCGCTGAAGAATGCTGGGGGCAAAGGAGTGTAAACAGGTGGACCCTCTCCATTATATGGGACCCCCTCTACACTCACACACTCCACCTTCAACTGTCTTTTTCTATGTTGCTGTCTTTCACACACATATACACAGTCAAACACACACAGCCTCATATGAATTCCACCACCAACCACTGCTTTTTTTTTTTTTCAGGACTGTGTGTTTTCTAAAGCTATCTCTCTGTTGTCGGCTGTTGGATGAACAAGCTCACAAACAGCATCCCACATTTCCCCAGGATGCCTTTTTCACCCGAATATTTCATAACATTTTCTGTCCGAGCGCTCAGTGCGTGTTAGAGAGAAAGTGCATGTGTAAATTTGTGCAGAGAAGATTTTGAAGGAACACCAACAGGATCCAGAACCAAGCCATTTTTTCTTCATTTTCCCACCGCTGTTTCCCACTGTTATTTAATGTTTTTCTTTCTTATTTATTTTTAACATTTTCCATTTCTGCTTTTAACAAAAAAAAGAACTTAATTTATAATTCTGCTATAGCTCATTATGTCATGTTTTACATATCTTTTTCTTCTTTGGAGGGAGTGAGAGTGGAAGTCCAAACTCATTCCTAGACATTTTTACATATTTACACTTAGAAAACAAAAAGAGAAAAGCAAGCATTACTGATTTATTATTTTGCCATTGTGTTAAATAAAAATCAGACTTTTTTGGCCACAGTTTGTGTATCTCCTTCATGTCTATAGAATTTGGGTACGCATGCATTATGTGTCTGACGTGCCCTTTGCCTGCAACAACCTAACCTCCTCTGCCGTGAAATCCTTAACGGCAGAGGAGGGGTACCGCAGCAACTGTAAGAGACAGAAAGAGAAAAACTAACTTCTGTTCGCCTGGGGAGCTCTCTGCAGCCCATCTGTTGAAATTGCTCCACATATTGTGACCTAGATAAAGAAAAAACTTCACTCTTATAGGTAGCGTCGCCTTTGTCTGTGTTTGACACTTGTCTATTCATTTTGCTGGTCTAGTTGTCTCAAAATAGTAGACTTTTGCATAATTTTCACTTTTACATATGATTTCAATACATTGGTCTTAGAAGAATGATCTTTAATGTAAGTAAATCAAACTAAATAAAACACCTTTTTTAAAAACTTTTGATTTCTAGGCCGCTGATCACATAGCCCTTTTACACAAAGCTTGTTTAAGGTGGAATACTGTTCTAAATAAAGGCACAAGGTGGAGTGAAGGACCTTTGTTGCGCCTTTAAGCTGGCGACTCTGGTATTAACAAACTAACTGACAAAAAGTTTAATGCAAGCCACGCTGTGCAATATGAATCTTATTGAGTCCAATACCGAGTTTATTTTTTACTGACTATGGTGCACAGCTACAGTTCCACAACTATCTATCTGGGTTGGTGCAGTCATAAGAGTCTTGGATTTCAAGAGCTTTTGTCTTCATCTGTTCTATTTCCTCTGGTTTTAGTTAGCTTAATACTGGCTCGGTGCTCAACTTGCCAACTTTTTCCCCCCCCAAGAGATTAATTTTCTTCCCACATCAAAAAGATGTCAAGTTCATTTATAACCCTTCCTATCATATTAGTTCATGCTGCATCCTTATTTGGGTAAGTTGACTGGTGTCGTAGCAATATTCACGTTGTCTGATGTTCCTCCTAAATTTCTGACACTGTTGACATTTTTGTCCCAGCCCATCTTAAGGTCAAAAGACCAAATATATTGTCATAACCTTTTCACATTTGTCGACTTTTGTCTGGGAGAACCCAAAATTCACACCGTGCATACCATACCAGGCTTTAGACATCTCGGAGACCAATGGCACAATGCTGTGTTAAATATCACTTATAGCAGCAATAGGCGCGCTTGGTGTCGTTTGGTGTGAACGAAGCAAAACTGCGATAATGAGTGGTGGTCTGGAAGCCAGTAGGTGGCATGTGTGTTTAATAAATCTGTCTTTGTGTTTTCCACTGTTTTACAATAAGAAAAGGACAGAGCCAAAATGCAATCTACATTTGGCTCTGCAAGACAAATATTACTAGCCGCACTCAACCAGCCAACCTCTGACTAGCCTAGATTGCATTACTGTCTCTTTTCATTCATTCAAAAGTGTGTGCTATCCATCTGTCTTTTCCTCTTTTTCCAAGGACCCATGTCATTGTCAAAAGAAGATGCCCGGGGTTTTTGTAATTGAGGGGAGGATGGAGAAGAAGGGGAAAAGGTTAAAAGAGATATCCTTTGTCTGCATAAGGAGCTAAAATTGACTGGAAGAGTGTCTTTCAGAAACTCCAGGCTGACCTTGAAGGAAGACCAGAAGGAGGTTCTTACTCTCTTGTGGACCAGGATGGCAGGTTAAGTGGGGCTGTCATGGCCACACATTAGCGCACACATACACACCTCCACACACACATACTGTACATGCACGCACAGTTAGAAAACACTGGTGAGAGGCTTCTATTGTGCACCTCTCTGACAATATTATGTTTGGGCAAGAAGAACATTCATTTGCTTTCTTTGAAGAAAGTGCACTTCTCAGCCATCTTCAGCCCACTTGAGCTAGAATTGGAGTGGAGCCCCACCCTCCCCTCAATCCTTCCCGCCGCCACCCACCCACTCATTGTCTCAGCTGCCTCCCCAAATGAGGGCCCCGAGGCCCTATGCACTCTCAACATAGGGAGGCTTGAATGGTTTGGGCTTGTGTGGTGGCTGATGGACTAATACAGCTGTCCCATTTCTACTCCTCTGTTTTTTTTATGCTGTCACTGCTGGAAAACTTGCTTAAGGATTAACTTATAGTGAACAAGCAAGAGCAGCGCAAACACGATGATGAGTTAATTTTGTCACTGGTAAAGAATCGAGCAGCATTCAAGGAGTACTTTGTATCAAGTATCCCAATGCATACAAATGCTTCATTCCCATTGATAACGGAGGGAGAATACTGGATGTGACACTCACTTTGATGGAGAAAATAGGGGAATGAAATAAAAAGCTTTTAAATTTGTAGCGAATGGGATGATCTCTACGCTTACCTACTAAATAATTAAAATAAGAAAAAACAAAACTCTCCAATGAACATTAAAGGTAAATAAAGAAAAAGAAATGTAAGGATTACAGACCAGCATGAAAAAAAGTTGGGTTAAGATTTTATATGGGATTGTGGGATTTGTACAGATTTATTTAACAGAGATTCTGTCCCCCATGAAGATGTCAATCTTTTCTAGTAGCCCTTTAATCTAATTGCTACAATTAGACTACAAGATCTGCCCCTGGATCCCCTTAAATCAGAAAGTACTTCCCGAGGCCACGCGCAGCCATCACCTCTAAGCAGAGAGTACAGGAGACATGGTCATAATCACAGCGCCCTATGCCGCCTTCTCTTTGTCAGCCGCCATGTACCAACATTAAATTTTAAGTGTGAATGTGATTATAGTGTGGCATTCATTTTTAATGGGCTTTGCCTCTATGTGTTTTAGCATGCAGCAAGGCCTAGCAAACGGCTGACTCAGACCCTTTTTCTGCTGATGGCGCATATATTTCGCATATATACATGCACTGCTTATTCTTCTTTCTCGCCAAGCCCTCGTAGTCTTCCTATTCCTCTTGCTGCTCTCCTTCATCTCCATCCCTTTATCATTCCGGTGGTAGGAGATGGGCCAAGGGGACCTAAAGCAAGGCAGTGCCCTCAGAGGTCTAACTATCCAATAAGGCTGGCCAAAGGTTTCACTGTGTGGGGCACCATGTCTCTGTTGTCCTCTGCAGAAATTAAATGGTATGAAAGTCCAGAATCTGGATGAAGTATTAATGAGTTACATCGGGTTACAAGGTAAGCAATTTTACTGCATCAGAAACCAGGCGAAATCAGAGAAGGTAAGCGTTAGAACCATTAATTTGAGCTTTTTCTCTTCACCTTTCTGTAATTCTCTTGTGATTCTTCGCTACCTAATTCTTGACACACTACCTGACCCAATTTGCCCTTGATTCAATCTGTCAAAGTGAAGATGGAGGCTGACTTGAGGGAGACAAGGGACCTGTAATGACTGTCCCTCCGTCATATAAAATAACCAGTCAGTCTATAAAAACATGCTACCTATATTCCCACACAGACTTAATAATGCCTGTAGGAAAAAGGAAAAGAAAAAAGAAGAAGAAATAAAGTAAGGGTTCACGTGAATCACAGAGGGAGCGATAAGGCCTGGAAATTAAAACAGATATATAGCCAGTCCGGTATGGAAATCAATAACATATTATTAACTGAGAGGCCACCCAGAGAGATAGGTGAGGCTTAAATGCATATATATTCATAATAACAATATTGAGATATATTACAAATAAAAGGAAAAGGGGAGTAAATACCAAGCTGGCTTTTATTAGCTGCCAGTCTCACTGCCAATATGTGCCGTGACTCTGCTGTCCAAAACAGTAACTGTCCAACGCCGGATCAAATTAGAGAGACTGACAGGCAATAAGAAATTGGTGAAGTTAAACGTGATTCCTGCAGTCGTGCACCCAGAGCTCTTTAAATATTAGAGCGAGGGTGTCACAGGGTAGAGGAGGAGGGGGGGGGGGGGGGGGGGGGTTGGGGTAGCGTGCAGGAGGTAGACAGAGCTAAGGTAACTCCTGATAAAGTCTAATAAAAGCCATGTGCATTTTTTGTCCCTCTTCTCTTCCTCCCTCTGCTCATTCTGTGCCCCCAGATTCTGATAAGCCTCGACAATGACACTGGCATACCAAGGACATACAAACAGCTCACTGTCACTCCGGTTCCCTTTGTGCTCCGTGTCCACATTAAATGCCTCGGCCGACTAGCTCACCAGCACTATTAATTTACTCTGGTATAATTCAAACGCTAGATATTGAATGAAAAGTCAGTTAGACATTAATAAAACTGCCTTAAAATGTATTGGAACTGTAGCTGTAAGCTTGCATAAAAACAAATGACGAGAGGTCCGAGACCTTGTACTCTTCAATTCATCCACTATAACAGGATTATTTACATCACTGCAGCACTGATATGACATCATCACTCGTGTATCCCCTGTTCTAACTCACTTCCTTTCCCACCGGTTCTCTTTATTATTTTTCACTGGCTTCTGTCCTGACTTGTAGTGCGGGGCCACACATGGAGAATCGGTTGTTCTTTTTTTGGGAGGTTTTTTTTGAAGACCGAGACAAAATCCACTCCACACCCAGATGCAGTTTGACTGTGCCTGCCTGTGCAGTTTGTTTTCAAATGAATAGCTGAGAAAACATGGTGGCCTTTTGACCAGCATATATACCAGTCCCCCCCACCCCTCCCCTTACTGCTGCGACTGCTATACTTCCCAGCAGGTCCATCATTTCCATTCCGTCTTTCACTCTCTTCCTCTTTCTGTTTTTCTGACTGGCTCTTTGAACCAAGCATGGGGCCCGGTGGCATTGTAAGGCATGCCTTCTTCCTTCCCAAGTTTTGTCTGTGTGTTCTTCAGTCCCATTGAGGGCTCCCTAGCCCTTTCCCAGTGTACAGCTCCTTTGTAGCCTCCAGAAAGGCCTTCATCTTGCACTTGTTTTCTTCAACCCCCCCTCTGCACTGCAACCACCCCTCCTTTTCTCCTCTCCCTCCCTTCTGAAAAAGACAGGAAGTGAATGCAGATGTCGGACCCACCTGAGCTCATTTCTCATTCTCTTGTTCTCCCTGCCACGATCTCTTTCTTGCTCGTTCATTTTTTTTTCCAGCAGACCCCCACGGCTGGAGAAGTTGCTACATCACACGCTGAACACATTGACATACTGAACCTCACAGTGGAGGCTGTCCATCACAATAGCAGCATGCTTGTTTGTTGTCTCTCTCTTTTGCCACGCTGTCTAAACCTGTACTTGTCTATGATGCTACAGCACGCAGGCAGGGGTATGTATTTTCAGCTAACATGGTAAAATATGGATTTGCTTTTGTGAATGGACGAATAAAGTCTGATTTTCATTCTTGCCATGTCGTCACAGTTTTATAGTCACATAAAATAACATTGTAAAATGGGAAGGGCAATCAGATTTTAAAGACTGTATTTTTAATCACCACCTGCTCACAGGTGACATTAATAAAATATCTACTAAAGGAGAGTGGCGAGAGCACAGGCATTACTGGAGGGCAAAAAAACAGAGAAACAACTCTCCCTGCCAGAATTATTTCCTTTTTGAGTGGGAACTGCCATCAAACCACTGCGCCTCCTCAAATCCATTCAAACGTGAGTGTGTCTGTGTGTATGTGTGTGTGTATTCACTGCCTTGCACCACCCGCAATCCATGGGATGTCCCTGGGAGGAGTGCCATTCCAGGAGCGCCATTCCCCCAGGGATCAGAGCAAGAGGGCACGATGCCTGGTGCAGACACATGATGGGTGTCTGTGTGCTGTCACGCTGCCCACTGACCAGGCAGCTCATGGGAGGGAAGAGGTGCTGGCACAAAGCATCGGCAACTGGTAAAGTTGGCACGGGGGACCCATAGCATTCTTTCACATGCCACTGTGGCATTCAGACAGGGCGTTTTTTTGGCAGGAGCCTCTGGTCCTGCTTCTGTTTTTGTTTCAGGCAGTCCCCGGTTCCCTGAACTGCAAATGAGCCTGGAATTTAGTAGGCCATCTTTCAGCAATGTGTTGCCATGACTTATAATGGAAGGCAGAACAGACGGGTCAACAAGACTTTTGTGTTACAGAGCTTTAATTGAAGGGCAAAGTCAACAGAATTTCACTGCTAATTGCCGTCTCTCTACCCCCCATCCACCCCTGCTTCCAAAAAAACTGGCAGTTGATATGAGCAGTGTGTGGCCTCAGTGAGAACACAGGATCAGTAAATTAACCTGGTCTGGTGCCTACAAAGTCAGACAACCCACAGAGCAGTGTGGGAAACTTTAAAACACAAATAAGCTTCACGCAGTACACTTTTGACATAGTTTAAAACGTCCTCTAAAGAATTATAATGCAGACATTGTTGCAACAACACCAAAACTATTGATATGTCATTTCTGATATGGGTAGTAATGTGACTGCAGTATGAATAATTGCACGTTTGTGTCTCTTTTCATCACAACATCTGAGCTATTTGGAGAAGCACTGTTGCTGCCTTAACAGTAAGCACTGTGCTGTGCAATGTAAAATAAATAAAGGCTGTGGAGAGCAAGATGGAATAAGAGTTGCAGATTGCCAAGGATCGCTTCAAGAGGAAGGAAGGAAGGAAGGAAGGAAGGAGGGTGTTAATAGAAGACAGAAAGAACAGGATTGTGTACATTTCTGCATGTCAGAAAAAGAGAGAGAGAGAGAGAGAAAAGAGGAAGACCGAGGGCATGTGTGTTTGTGTGTAAGCGCGTGTGTGCGCTATGGTACAGAGATGGATCACCAGCGCTTGTATCTTCTCCGCGGCCATGCCTAGCAGAACGTCAGCAGCAGCCTCCATTTACATTAGGGAGATTTAAGCTGTCTCAGGCAATGGTGACAAGTCAAGGTGTTTCACTTTAATTACACCGGGCAAGGTCACCCCCTAGCTGGCTCACCCTCACACAGGAGGAGAAGGAGGAGGACGACTACGACGAGGTGGCGGCGGCGGCAGAGGTGGGGGCCCATGCCTGTATTTACATCCCACCACCTCCCCCCCCTTCTCCCCCAAAAAGCGTTATCCTTTAATACACCTCCACTGACATCATGCAAAGCACACACTGTCACACACACACACACACACACACACTGGAGGTACATGTTAAAAAAAAATGGTGACCATGGATTTAGAGAGAGAAATTCCCTGAAGATAATATACATCGGGGCCTCGACAATCGCAGTACACAAACAATAAATTTTTCACTACTTGCAAACTGAATCCAACAAACCACAGACACACACAAATTTCCCAGCATGCCCGTTTGTTCCAAATAATCCCTAGTGACAAAATAAACGCCACGCTGTATGAGGTTATAGCTTTAATGGTCCATACGCAATTGAGGTGACATAGTGTATTACACACCCTTAATGTGACACCTATTGCCCACTGCACTTTTAACCAGGTCTTTCTGCTTTTTCTTTTCTCTTCAACTCTCCATTCCCGCTCGTGTGTCCTGGGGCCACGGTGTTGTACAGTGGAACTGACAGACTAGGAGTTCGCAGGGCGCCTTTATGGTGGGAGCTAACCCGTCTCACTGCCCAAAGAGGCAATCCATAATAGAAGGAAGAAGAAAAAAAATAGAATTAAATGATATTTATATTTATTATAATATATTTCCTTTTGTAATCAAGTAAAATGCTTTGAGAATAAAACACTGCATACCAGGGAGTAATTGTGTGGCTTAATGGACTTGTATTGAACATGTTTTTAAAAAATTACAAAAGAATTCATTGATTTGTACAGTTGGGAAAACAAAAATCGATTTTTTTCGGAAAAAAACACTCCATAAGCTTCTCCCTCGAAGTCAGCACATGCTCTTAACCCTATTCTCATTTGTGCAAGTATTCTGCACAGATTTGATGTCAGGCTGTCAGTTAAAAGCAGCCTTACCTTTCTTATCAGCATCACAGCTTTACCCGTGAAAACTGCAGTCATTTAAAAAAATAGAAGAAGCACTAGGGTGGGAGTGAATGAGAGAAAGGGGGAAAAAGAGAGAAGAGGTAGAGAAAAAGAAGGAAGTGCCTTCGGGGGAAGTTATTAAAGAAGGTGCAAGCTGGCTGGCTTGGCAGCAGTTCAAAGGGGTGGATCCCCTTGCCTCCCTGCACCCAAATGGCAGTTGCTGGCACCACTGCTAAACACACAATGCCTTGTGGCAAAACTGTGTCTTTCATTGACAGATGAGTGGGGAAAGGCAAGGAAAGGAAGGAGGGGAGGAGGGAACACAAAATGCTGTTATTCGTTCTTTTTTTTTTTTTGAGGTGGAAAAAAAAGACTTAACCTGAAAGAGGTGTTAGCCCCCTAACCAGCAGTGAAAGTCAGAGCTCCGCTCACACAAATACCCACAGATACACACACGCACAAAGAAAATGTGGTTGTGAGGTATGAGTGTAGGAAGGTGTGATGAATTATGACAGAAGAGTCGGACAAAATTATAGCTGCTTAGGAGTGCAAAGACTCTATAATAAAAATAATAAAACTGAAAAACTGCAGCAGCTAATGAATTTATACAGACTTTATACAGATTCCATCACTTTAAAGAAATCGCTGATGTGATATGGTTCTGCTTAGTTGTGTTAAACTGTATTAGGACTAAAATTAAATGGAAAATAAACTATTTCTTTTAAAAAAATTAAAAATTCTCTCTGCTTCTTTCAGGTTTGACTCCACACTTCCTGCCACAAGGTTAACAGATTTTATTGGATCCAGGCTCTTGAGCTTCAGTCAATGCTGCTGGTCAATAGTTCTTATTAATAAATGGATTTCAAGGGATTTATTTTATTCACCAGAAGGTTAAACATTCAGTTGACATTAAACCTGGCATTGCTATCAGAATATGAACCTTTGCCATTAGTGGCACAAGGTTTTGGTTCTGGTGAATACCTGATACTTGTACGACGTAAGTACTACGGCATTCGAGGAGTGATCGTCAACACCGGTTACAAAAAGCCAACGAGGTACGCACGCAGTACACAGCTTCAGTGTCACTACGTTCTCACACGACCGCACACACATCCAAGGAGAGCATGTGCATTAAGCACTGCACGCACTGTCAGGTCAGTTTATAGTTAGATTTATGCATAGATATATAATAAGCAGACTTTATGTTAGCCCTGACCCTGCAGGGCTAGAGCAAGGCCAAAGAGACACAAAAAGCATTACTAATAACCTGTCCCATCAACCGCTGAAGAAGCCCAACCAACGCTCTGGAAAACGGGATGCTGGATAAAGAGGATACGGATAAAGAAATAGATAGGAAAATGGACATGCTGTAATATAAAGAAATAAATGGAAATATAAATATAAGCTAGTTTAAGAAAACACAAAAGAATATGTGCCATGGAATTAAATTGTCTGTGTGTGTCTGCAGGGTACGGGATTTAAGTGCTTTTTTGTGTGTTCGTTTTCTCTTTACTTAACAAACAACAAAAAAGCAAAACAGGCATTAAACATTCAACCTGTTATTAAAAGCTATGGTGATGGTGGTGATCTCTATACCTTCACCGTAGTGCTTTGAGGTCTTTCTATGTGGAGTCTGAATGTGCTCCCTGTGCTTGTGTGGGTTCAAACTTGGTACTCTATTTTTTCACAGTCCAAAAACATGTATGTTAGGTAAACTGGTGAGTTAAATAGTGTGTACGTGTATAGTATAACACACTAGATGAATACATGGTTCAAATTTTGCTTATAAAGTGCATTGAGTCATCAGTAAGACGAAGTAAGTGAAAATATATAAAACCCCGCCCATTTCTTTACCTTCAATGAACTGTAGAAGGTGTGTCTGCAATAATACAACAATTAACTGTGATAAATTGGTGAAAATAACAAATATTTTGCCATCTACTGCAAATCTGTTGCGATAGGTAGGATTAGTATATATACAGTCTATATAATATACAATATACATTAAATGTACTATGATTATAAGTGTAAATAATAACACTGCTTTTTAAGCATTTATAAATATAGTTGCAGACACTTTTACTGACATGAAGGCCATTTCTGATTATTACTAGCTCTGCATGGCACTGATCTTTATTTTCATGGGAGTTCTTACCACAGACCGTGACAAAGAGTTATTCAATCGGCATGCTCAGAAGGAGCTTTGCTGTGAACATATGAAAGCGTTCTTCTGGAGTCCCTGCACTCAACCCAGAGCTCCTGCTTCTAAAGCAGCATTGTGTGTTTGCCTTTTCTCGCTTTAGCAGTTCTGGAAGATGCAATATTTACTCATTCCTAAATAAAGCAACCAAAAGCTAGTCTATATAAAGTACTAATTACTTTAGACTTTTCAAAATTATTCATCTTTGGTTTAGTCCAGTGTGAATATTTACTGACGGCCCTTTTGAACTGGAAAAAAAATGGGGGTCAACTCTTGTTTCAAAATGTGCTACAATGAAGGCAACTTGACTTGAATACACAATAAAAAATGTAAAGAACAAAATACATGCACAAGCCACAGAGGCATACTTGGCATTTAATGGCCAGTCTCAGTGGTACCTCAAATCCGATCTCATATCAACATCTCTGGTTTAGAAACATGTTCTAATACTGCAGGGCGAAATAAATATGTGACCTTACTGGTTATTATGGCACTAAATATATATGCAATATTTGAGCAGTCATCGTTTAACCCTGTCCATTAAACTGCAGTTTAACGGTTTTCTGAGTACTTTCTGTTCGACTGATTTTTCAGTTCCCTTTAACTGACAAACACATTAGTCATCACAAACATCCTGATTCTTTTCTGTTGTTTTTTACATTGTATATCTCAGTCATGTTTTCAGCGATTATTTACTTTTGTTGTGGGTTTCATGTTGGCAATGATTTTGTGGTTACTGAAAAGAAAAATACACAAACCAAATAGGAAATGAACCTGGCTTATAGAATAGAATATGTAGCTCAACTTGATATAAATTCTATTTGGAGCTTGTAAGTGAGGTAGTTAACATCATAGATGTCATTCAGGAAAAACATCCATGACAACATACAACCAATGCTTCACATGATAGACATACATACATACATATATTTTAAAAGCCCTAGGAAGAGTCTGTTGTGATCTGCTCTATTCAATAATTATGGACAATATCTTAGTGCTAATTTAGGAAACTGAACTAAGAAAAAACTAATAGCACAATATGTCCTGTGAGTATTGGGGGTGTCTGCATATTCTCCCCATTTCTGCGTGAAACGCAATCCGTTGTCAAGCCGTGGCTAACTCAGTCACGCTGCCATTGAACTCCGAACAATGACCTGAATGTAATGACAGATGACACATCGGGAGTGTGGACGGAGTGCACGACAGAACCCAAACTCCATCTGTTACCCTGCCATATTACAAGAAGTTTTTTTTTTTTCCAAAAAAGAAGCATGCCGCACTGTTTTAATCTGTGGTGGCACACGCAGCACACTTCATTTAAAAAATGTTATTTTTTAAAATATAATTTAAAGTTGTAATGGGTTCATAAATCATCTAAAAACAAACAATCAGATGAGCAGTAAAAATGTTGAGGCTAAAACAAACACTGAAACTGTGACGCTTTTTTTTTTTAACACATACAGGTTTGTCACAGAGATACTCACCACAAACTTTATTAGTCACACCTGTTTAACGTATTGTTAACCCAAATATCTGATCAGCCAAACACATGACAGCATCCCAATGAATTTAGGCATGTAGGCATGATGAACTAGATTGTGAAGGAGCATGATTTAGGTTAATTTGAATGTGGTGTAAATAACATAAAAGCACAGCTCCATCCAGCCATATCTTGGTCCTCTGGTTCCTTCTTAAGCATGGCTTAAATCTACTTGAGTATTGTAGACTGACCATGTTCATCCCTTTATTTCCAATAGCTTACCCATCTTCTGATAGCTGCTTCCACAAGGTAACGCAACATGTCCTAAGGCTCAAATCATCCTTAACTGGTTTCTTGAACAAAAAAATGTGTTCTCTGTACTTAGTTATCCTCCACAGTTAATAGATCTCAATCTAAACAACCTCTGGGATACAAAAGATTCAGATCATGGATGTGCAGCTGACAAATCTGCAGCAACTGTGCGATGCCATCATGTCAATATAGATCAAAATCTTTGATAAAAGGTTTTTAAGGCTGGGCTGAAGGCAACCCAGTTCAACCCAGTACTAGGTGGCCTAATAAGTGTCTAGTGGGTACGCAAATATACATACCTGTGCCAGTTAATAATGTAATTTTAATTTAATTTAAAGCAACCAGTTGGAGTTTAATTGTCGACATGTACTCCTTTTAATTGTAGCGGTACACATGTTTTTCACTCATCTCTGCTTTACTATGTCAAACACCGAACAGCAGAGCTAGGTTTTCATCTGATTATTTTTGGATTCAAGAAAATTAAGCTGACAAAGATTGTTTCTTTTACAAGCAGTCATCACAAAAATTGAGGTATGGTGACATATGCATAAATCTATCAGGAAAAAAGTTACCATGCAAGTATATCCAACGCACATATGTATTGGGAAACGCTGGTAATGACAATATGCATCCAGAAATAATTTACACAATTACAAAAGAGCCCAATGACAATGGGTTTTGTATTTTCAGGATCTTAATCAACATAGCTGATTTTTTATAAAGAGCCTGTATGGAAGAAATCTGAGAATTTTAAACCGAAGGATAAGCCTGAACATTTGTTCCCGAGTGTGTGAATACCTGCATTTCTGTAGGTCTTACCCTTAAAGACCTGTCATGAGTGAGGGATTTTAGCCAAATCGGCCGAGATGAGAAGCTTTTCATAGTGAGCACAGCTGCCAGTAAAAGAGGCTGAGAGGGAGGGGAACAGTGGCTGTTTTAAATGTATTTTCTACAACACTTTCTCAATTAAAGGCCCTTTTTACACATAGCACTCCGCTAATAACATAATGGCGAGTAGAATGTCATTGAGTGGTGTAATGTACCTAAATCCTTCACCAGCATTTTTAATGCTTTCATAATTGGAGCCTACTTTGGAACATAGTGGCACACAAGAGGCTGCGGCGGAAAGGCAAAGAGAAATGATTTGTAAAGATGTCCGCGCTGGAAATAATAACTAGCCTTGGTGCTAATGTAGGGCTCTTTGCAAAAGGGGAGAAAAAAAACATGTTGCTAATTGAGTTTGCCTGCAAAAGTACATTTAAAACTCATCATTTCATTTTACAGTCCTTTCTGTGGCACATTGTGTTTAGAAAGGCGAAGGGGAACACTAGTGGTGTTTCACATCCATTTGGAGGTTAATGGTCAAGTTTCGAGCTTTTAAATGTGGTAAAAACTACACTGAAAGGATTTACTTTAATTAATTGCAAAGTGTGGATCCCTCCCCCCCAATATTCGTGAACTCTTGCCATTCAAAACTTACCTACAGGAATGGCTCCACTTATCCGAGATAAATAACAGTTTTAGTCTTTTTTGCTTGCAGACAAAGTAATATGATCATTTCACCAAAACATTTTGCCTATATTTAAAGATATTTTGGAGTAATCAACACATAATTTGCGACTAAATGAGTTCTGAAATGTACCCAAAATCGTTTTTGCTTAGACCTGTGTATCTGCCACCCCTTACTTTTCTCTTTTCATTCTTTTCTTTGTTTTCTAGGAGAAAGAAAGCAGTTTAGAGTGGACCATCTCTGATTTGTGAGATTATTCTGAGACCATACATTACCTTCCACCACAATGACCCCTAGCTCTGTCTAAACACAGGCCTTAATGACTCATGGTTGGTGGGCACGCTCCTTGGTTATAGGGCTCCGCAGGCTGTGGCCGGGGCAAGAAGAGGACACTAGGCATCAGGATTGAGTGGACTCCATATAGACATTAGTACCCTCGCTTCTGGGTTGTATTGCATCAATGTCAGTGGGTAAAAACATGTCCTCCATCTTCAAAACCACACCCTGAGGGACGAGAAAAGCACCTGCAGACCCCTTATCTATCAAAAGATAATGGCCAAAGTCAAATCAGTCTTTCTCTGAAAGCACTCAGCTGTTGTGCTGCGGCAGGTTGTGGCGAGTCGTACAAATTAGCCGAGGCCTCTGTTACTTGTAGATAAGCTATTGTCCTGAAACAGCACTGCATCCCTTTTAGTGGCCCCAGTTTTTTGCACTAAAAAAAAATGGAGGGTCTACGGCTAAAATATCCCCCCAATAAAATGAAACTAGGAAAAGGGAGCTCGGGGTGAGAGAGCAAGGAAATAATTTACGGCGGCATGATGAAGTGTCTGTTTCTCCTGGCAACAAACAACTTAACAGGTGCCTTAAGAAAAAGGAGTTGTCCTATTCCTAAAAGCTTTTTTGGTCATTTAACCTGCACATCCAATCAATCAGCAGGAGAAGCAGACTTACAAGCACACCCTCACAGAAATACACACAAGTACAGAATACGGCACAAAAGGTTAGTTGGTGTGAGAGAATCGTGTGGGGGTCGAGTGTAGGGACGCTGCCGCGAAGGATTCACAGAGGAAAGGACTTCATGTACAGGAATATATCCTTTTCTGTTACTTCGGTGAGAATATATTTATTTTGAGATGCAAATTTTGAACTAGCAAATTAGCAAATGACACTCGTGTTAAATACAAATTGGAGGAGAAGTCATAGGAGTTTTGACAGATGAGCATGATGGCCCTGAGAATGGCACAGAACCTCACCAGCTGGTAGTGGACCTGGCGCCAACTGCCCATCTAGCTTGGCAGCTTGCTCCAACATGCCAGTCAAGACCTGTGAGGGCTCGGCTCACGACCAGTATGATGCCAGAGGGCATCAGATGCCAAACCTTCACAGTCTGCTCTCAGATGGAGCAAGCAAGGCATTAAATCTAATGAGAAGGAACTAAAAGTAATTTCAGAAAGAGGTGAAAAAATATAATTAGACAGACTGGAACTAATGTAAAAGAAGAGCAAAAAAGCAAGTTGGTTTGTGTCACTTAAGGACAGAAATTAATGCTGGTAATTGTTTTAAATAAGAGAACTCCAAGGGACTGCCTTCATGAATTAACTGTAGGAAGTGCAAAAGCAACTTAAATTTAGGCTAAATTTTGAATTATAGAGCATCAACATATAAACTAGTTCTACTTGAAGTGTTCTTAATAGCTTCATGTATTTGTAAGACGCGGGATAACACGCTTTTAAATTTGTTAAGGAGCCGCAGTCATATTGAACAGATATCAAATGACACTGACACACACTGGCAGAGATTCCTACTGAACTCCAGCAGCTGGTGGAAAAAGCAGTCAGATCAAGAAAATCAAAAGCAGGGAAAAACGGAGACATAGGAAAAGAGAATGGGAAATCCAGAGACTTGTCAGTCAGCGCAATGAACACTGACAAGCCAGCTCTGTGGATAATGTTTCTGTCACTGAGAGCTCTAATCACAGTGTTCTTAGTCAAAACCAATCCCCTCGTATCTGAACACTTGCAAAGTGCTGGGATGTTTACAGCAAACAGCTGAAAGAAACATAAAAAGAAGGTGTCAAGACAGGCAGACCCACTCACTTCTGTGCCATTGTCACCAGTTGCGAGCAGAAATTTCAGTAGGGGAAACACAGACAGAGTGTGAAGAGTTTGAAAGTGCACAGCAAACGGAAAGAAAGAAAGAAAAAGATGGCAGGGTGGTTAAACACACCCAAGCAGGTAGTGCCTGTCAGAACACATTGCCATCCTCTAATTGGGTCATTTTTGATACCCCCTACCATATAGTGCCAGCGTATTGATGGGGAGGTGTCAGGATGCCAAGAGCCTGCGAGGCCTCACTGGCACCGAATCAAAGCAGGCACAAATGCTGCCCGCAGACAATCTGGCAAGCCCGAGCACACACAGGCGCAAGAACATCCAAAAACATGGCCCCACAGCTCCCGCCTGTACCACCAGGGTGTAATTGGTACATGGGCATTCCAAAGCATTTTCAAAGAAGGGAACTTAATCCACATGTGTACTATGAAATTGGCTATTTTGTACCCAGCTCCCCCCATCGCTTCCTCTCTTGCTTTTTTTCTTGCCCTCCCCCAGTTTGCAACCCTAGCACTGATTTAGCACTCTCACTACAGCTTGTTTCTCTCCATCAACTATCAGCTGCCATCTTTCTCCCTGAAATTGCCCCAGGATTGACCACGACATCTCAGCCTGTGAAGGCGGACAAGGATGCCTAATCTTTACTCGGTGTTCAGCTTGACAAGATTTCACTCGTCTGAGTTTGTTTGTGGCTGTTTAAGCCTGTATGTGTGCGTGTTGGTATGTTTGTCTGCACTGTAAATATGCAGATCTGGAGAGCCTTAAACAAATTAGATTTGTTCATCGTGCGCTTGCACATAAAACTGTGGAGTTGGCTTTAAGGGTGTGGGTTGTGGACTGATGCTTACAGTAGGATGTGGGTGAGCCAAAGGAAGCACATCCCACTCCTCTTCTTAGGCGCAGAATCTTAAAATCTGAATACACCCAAACATTAACATCCTCTCATTTGTTTGTTGTGATCTGCACATTCCTACATTGAAGAACAGTGTCTCATCTTCTCTCCTTTTGTGTGGTGGAGTGTGCCTTCCAGCCAGCCTGGCACTGACTGGCACATGGAGTAAACCAACTCCAGCTGCTTTCTGACCAAGGGGAACTTGTTTAATTAACCACGCTCCGGTTCCAATGAAAGGGTTGATTTCGCCCCCAGCTGTTGACCAGTCTGTGGCTCCCCGGGGCCCTGACGGAGACTGGCACATCACCCCTGGTCCGGTCCAATCCACGTTTCCCAGTCAAAGATGGACTCTGCCTGTCATGCCAGAACGTATCACGCCTGAGTCCTCCTTCATAAATTAAACATGAGATCTGGAGGAGTTCTTTTAAAAAAGGAAAAAGACCCAGAGGATGTTTCTCTGCTCAGATTCACCCACGCTGTTTTTCTTTCTTTCTTTTTTTCTTTTTCCGATGACTCGGACTCACTCAGACATGGAAAAAAGGAAGAACGGGGGAAAGGTATAAACAGGTGCAGAGGTGAATGAGAAAACAGTGCCCTCAATGACTTTCTCAAGAGTGCATTTGTGAATACTTGTGTGTGGGTAATCCATGGTGGCCCGACGGAGCACTTCAAAGAGCCTTCTGATGGTTGTCTGGCCCTTTCCATGTGCTTTTGGGGACATACTCATATGTATGAAATAAACTCAGCTTTTAAGCATTACTCATCTATGTGCAGGTGGTTTAGTAAACAAAGTTTCACCTTGAAAAGAGGAGTTTTTGTTTTGTTTCCACTTTACATGTAATAAAAATAAGTCTAATTTTCCAATTATGATCAGCATCGACTATTCTCATATCCATATATTCTAGAAAAGAAACCACATATTTGAAATAAAACTGTTTCTTTCTGCCAAATATCTGTCATGTCTTTAAGTGTTAACACCATATCGCAACATCACCACGCCAACACACCTTCCACTCTTAATACTGGTGCAACTGGTTGTCACTGAGGCAATCAGGTGCTGGGGTTTGTTTATACCTTGTTTAACCCTATACAATGTGAAACCACGGTGAGATTGAGTTAAGAAGGCAAATCAGACAAAAAATATTTGGTCAGTATGAACAAGATGATCCGAAACAATAAAGTCACTGTGCCGCTTAAAAGTTCATGCGAGTTCATGCACTTAAAAGAACAGCTGGCTTTAAAGTAGCTCCAAGTAAAAGGCCCTAAGTTATGTGACAATTGGTGGAATAACACATCATATTGTATAGTCAATAGTTAGGGAATTTTTTCCTGGCCTTATTTATAATTTCCACTCTGCTCTGCTTCTTCTAAGTGCAGAATCTCGACAGTGTTAATTACACTGTCATAGGATTTCCATTCTGTTCCCACCTTTGTTCTAAATAAGTCAGATTTTACAAGAGAAGCCGAATGCCAAACTGACATTTTGAAAGGTAATGTCACCACCCAGCCATATATGAAGTCTTTCGAAATCCAGTGAGAGCCGGAGTAGCAGCAAGAGAGCTCATTTCACTAGCATCTGGATGACAGGTCCTACCATCACCAAGCACAATTGTCACCTTTACACGTTGTCATGAATCTTGTGTCCTTGATGCTGCGATAATGCACATTGAAAGGGTTCCATGTCATCACCTGCACCCCTCAGCGGCGTGAATATTGAAAAAAAACAAAAAACAAAACACTGAGCATCAACGCCCAAAACCAAGTGGGTATAGGTTCTATACACTTAGTTTCAGAAGAAGACTGCAGTTTTTAATGATCTTTGAGTCTTAGTTGGACTGGCATTTTCTGTTCTAACCTATTGCCCAACTCATGCAGCTTCCACCCCTCATCCTCAAGCCCCCCTTGTCTTTTTCTTTTTTTTTTTACTGTAAGTCCATGGGAGAGTCCACGGGAGCCCCATTTGCCGTGACATATGACGAACAAGGCAGTCAGTACGAGCGAGTGGCCCTGTCTGAAGCTGTGACTTAGTGTCGTCCCTCAGTGCCTCTGGCAGCACAGGGACAGAGGGATGAAGTGGATAGAGGACGAGGTAGAGAAGAGGTACAGAGACAGAGGAAGGGTGGGAGTTGGGGCAGAGAGAGGGGGATTCAAGCCAGAGTTTTTGCCCTGGAGACACACTGGCAGTCCTAAGATTAGAGGGGTAATCAATCTCAGCGTGGAGCCGGCCAATCCCACCGCCCCATGGCCTGGCAACCTGGCCTCCCCAGGTGGGGGCAGGGCTGCAGGGAGCAAAGGGACACTGACAAGGGGGACAGAGAGAAGAGGGAGAGGGAGAGATGAGGGGAAAGAATATTCTTTATTAACAGTCATTTGTCCTTTAACAAGCCTTGGTGCTAGACAGGTGATGAAGCATAGCACCACAAACATATGATTACTGTCATTGTTGTTTACTGGCTTAGCTGCTTCTGTCACCTCACTAGGGAAGCCTTGCTTAGGGTGCCATAACCACACAGCCGCCCTGAGCTACGGAGGACCGAGCTTGTTCATAGTTAGGCCCTGTGCTGATGTAGCAGTCAATATCTGTAGACAAACAAAGCACAGTAATCAGAAGCAATATCAAACTAGGATACTATTTTTTATTTTAAAAAAGCAAATTTGCATTTTACAAACTAAATATAAAAATACAATTTAAGCATTTCAAGGTGCATAGTGAGTGTCGACTGGCTGTAACACCAACTACTTTGTAAAAATCGTGCAGAAGCACATGCAAGGGAATATCATTTGGCTTTACTGACAACAAAGGCTATGAGAAAAACTGTGCTTTTTGTTTGAAGCAATGCATAAACATTAAAATTTTCCATGCATAAAGAGAAGGGGAGAGAAAAATCTTTGAATCAAAGCACTGCTCAGGGTTAAAATGTCTTTGTTATATTGACATATTCGCGCTTTACGATTAAAAATGCCCACGCGTACCGGCGTGTGCCTTCTTCGGGGCATAGTACAAATGAACTGAGGAAGGTGTGTAGGCTATACATGTTCAGTTAATTAGTCAGGGAAGAGCACAGGTGCCTGTAATGAGTCAAACATTAGCAGCAGAAACAATATTAAACCTCACCTCCAAAACAGTTCCATTGTCTGATTTTGCTTTTTCGAGGAGCAACACGGCTTTTACAAAATAGACTTTTAACAGGACACACCTACGTACACCTATAGTCATATGTTTGTACCTCTTGTGTAGTAAACAATGTGGAAGTTACTGTGGAGATCTAAGATCATGTTAATGTGATAACAATCAGAGCTGAAATTCTTCTGTTTGTCAGATAGTCTGTTTGAGGAAAACAAAAAAAGCAACGGCTAAATCAGATTCAGTTGCCAAAATTCAGTCGAGTACAGCACCGGTACTTAAAGGGTTGTATTGCTTGCAGAAGAGACAAAAACACAGTACGCATCAATCTCTATAATCGTATCACAGTGTAAGAGAGAGTGCTGGACATGAAAAGCCTCAAGTTATTTTGCACTTTCATAGTTAGTTGTGTAAAGAGGGCAAATTTACGGATCAGTTACCAGTATTCACTTACTCTCTGATACATTGCTATCAAATGTGTGACAAACACCGCTCTGTAAATGAAAGCATTAAAGCATGATCAAGGACAAAGATGGCCCGTTTTTCTGCCAGTGGTTTTAGCAAAGGTCTACAGAGCATATCTTCAGCCTTCTTCAGCTAATGAGACCCAGAGGACTGTGGACCAGTTTGAATTACTCACAGTCACCTTAACAAATTACCATCAATGTCTCCTAATCCAGTGCATGCATGCAGATCAATTATCATCCTCGACGTGTTCTGCAAAGATGAACCAGAGAAAGAATAATGTAATGTAATACAACGCAACAATGGAAGACTGCTAAAGGTGTAAAAGAGGAGAAAAATTAAAGTAAAGGAAGGAAACATCCTCATGAGGCCCTTTACGGATAAATGAAATAATTAGACCCAACTCCCCAGTGGCTTAACCATTTTATTTTACTTCTAGAGAAATAATTAGTTTTTTTTTTTTCCTTTTTGCAAAGCTCCTGTTTTTTTTTCCTCCATGTTTAATCTTTAATCAGTGTGGAACATTTCCCTTTGGGTAAAAAGGTGCTTTATAGTAGGATGTAATATTCTGTGATAATCCAGAGCTGCTTTGCATCATGAGGATGCAAGCATCATGTATCAACCTGCAGTAATAGCTAAATACCGTAACCCTCTTTATCAAACTAATACATTCATTATCAAACTAATTCACTTCTACATACACACACACACACATATATATAATGTGTCTGTCTGTGTGTGCGTATATATAGATATAACAAAGCAGGAGGTCCTGAAGTAGGAAGATTTGTTTTAATTGGGCCAAGAGGTCCGGTCTGAGTCCCATTTGTGGTATGGTAGGGACTTAATTATAAGCAAACTTGGCTACCTATCAATACACCACAAAACCACAGTGAGAAAAGAGGGTTAAGAATAATCTTGATGCCCCGTGGGTCATCGCACACTGTAAACAACATGGATTTATCCAAAAACAAAACAGAGAAGAAACAGAACATAACAAGTTGTACGAAATCAATATGAGCCAAAGAAAGAATCAAAGGAAAATCAGCCTAAATTGGAATTTTTGTTTTGCTTGGTCAAATATCGTGCAGCTGGAGATGAACCTCAAGAGAGAATGGCAATAACAGAGTAATACTTAAGAAGCGATAGCTAGACATAGTCAATTCAGGTCCTTATGACCCTACACGAAGGCACAAAGGCACAGATTTGAGGCACACTCTTAGGTGCCTCTCATGAGCCCATAAAGCCATTTTAAAGTGGAGACAGCCATGAGTGCTAAGCCAAGGGACTGAGGGAGAATTTCAATCTCTCGGTGTGTTGTTCGCCTGCAACAGTAGACCACAATATCTAGGGCTAGCAGCTCAGTTCATCTGTGATCTGTGCTTCCAGGCACTGGCATTAATTGAGCTCATAATTGAATTGTTGTCTTCATTAGTTCCAGTCCCCTGCTTCCGAGTCTCAGCTACGGATTACTGGGGAAAATGTCTGCGCTAACATCCTCTTGCAAAGCTTCTGAGAGAGCACCCTCGTCCTTCTGTACCTGCTACTATCCCGTTATGTCACTGATGAGAAACAACTGCCACTCACCTCTGACCAGTGACGATATCTGTGTTCCCGTAGAAACCGTGGCTTTTCAAGACACCAAACAGACACACAGCAGCACAAGACGGCAGCATGTAGAATGAAACAATCGACCGAAGTCATTAATATTCTCGTGGAGGTTCAGGCAGATATACAAGCTTCACCTGCAGGAAGGCTCTCCAGGCAAATGCATCACCTCAGCCCACTTAACATTGATCCCGTCACCGAATCTAAAATTGAATTCACAAGAATTAACAATAAAAGGTAACATTTGTGATTTGAATTAAACAATAATCTTGTATTATATTAAAACACTCAGAAAAGACGTGAAAAATGATCCAAATATCTTAAAGGAACAGGCCAATAAAATTCCATCCTGTTTGATTGAGAGGAAAAAAACAGGTACACAAATAAACATCATGCATAGAGACAGGCCAGACATCAGTACTGATGTGCTTGGGGTCGTGCAGCATGGTAGAGAAGATAAAGGGAAATTAAAGGAAAGGTCCCTGACCCTCTCCGATAGCTCTAAATGCCTTGCAATTTTCCACAGGAGACGAAAATCCTCCTCCACAAATGAAGGGCTGTGTCTGACCTCTTCCAAGAGCGCAAGAAGTTTAAGAGAGGTTTACAAAAAAAAGGAAGACTCAAAGAGAGGCAAAATGGTAATTTGACTCGCGAACAGACATTTCTAACCCCTTTAAGGTGCATTTTAATAACTCCTTTGGCAATTTGCATCTCCTGCGCTCAGCCAATTATTATGGCATGCGTCAGATTGAGGCAACATCTATAGAAAGTCTGACACTGTCAAACAGGGAAACAAAATGAAGCCTAAAAAAGCGGCGTAACTGCAAGCAGGCCGAGCTCTCAAGCAAAGACTCGAGGACAGTTGTTCCCCTCATTAGAGCATCATTTGGCAATAATTATCTTTAAGTGCTCTCAAATATCTCAGAGGTGAAACAAACTGTGCAAATCTCCAAGAGAAAAATTATGACAGGTAACTAGGAAGAGCAACAAAAGTGGTCGTCAGACATGCACCGAATTGAGTGTCAGAGAAAATCAACATCCCCCTAGCACCGACAATAAGTTTTATATTAAAATTTGATCAAATGAAATTTAGGCAGGTATATTTTGTGGGTACAATTCGGGTAGGAGAGGAGAAGCGCTGGGGATCAAACCGCCCTTTAAAAATCTAACACAATCTGCCACAGACACCTCACATGTGTCAACCTAAGAGCACAGACACCTTTCCCCTCTCACCAAATCAGATTCACCCATTTCCTGGTACCTAACAGCTTCGCAAATAGGAAGTGAATGCTCCGCCCTGGAACAAACAATGCCCGAAAGCATAAAAAAAATTGATCTTATATGAATATTCAACAAGGGAAGACAAGAAACTGAATTCCTCATTTTCACCTTCCTTCCCTTCCACCATTACAGCTTTTTCTCTAACTGCATAATTAATGTGTGAACAGCAACGTGTGAATTTGTTTGCGTTCCAAAATAAGGAATGATGGGAATTTATAAAAAGAAGACAACTCGATTGCTTTGTACTCTTTAGAAAAATAAACATAGAGGAAGAAGATGAGGGTTTGTAATCCGGCGCCTTAAATTACAGAATAGATACAAAGATACTTCTGCAATTTCTGCAAAGGTAGCAAAAAGGAGATTTCTCCTGCTCTGTTTGGAGATTTAAATGCATGCAGCATTTATCTACATTTTTCCAAACAATATTTTTACTTTTGAAATAAAGTTAGAGCTGGTAGCTTAATGCATTACATTGCCTTCATCCTCAGTTTGCCAGTGGGGATAGCTTACACCGGTCCCCCATACAGCAGTGAAAAATGTCTAGCCCCTTACTCCAAGTTGTCCCTCTGACATCAATAACTTTTTTTTTTTCACCTTTCAGGATTGTTGCTCCAGTCATTTATTTACTTTAAATACATCTGTGCCATTTTCTTCCAAATATACAACAGATATGAACACAGGTGAAAGACTGGAGGTAAGGGTTTTGTGAGCCAAAGGATTTTTCTTTTTTTCCAAAGGCACATAGATACCCCGAGGAACAGATTTACTGGCCTAGGCTCATCTGTCAAGATGTGATACATTCAGAAGTTTTGCAGAAAATAATCTTGACAAATTAATGCATTTGTGATTCCTGTGTGTGTCTGTGTGTGTCGTGAGCGAGGAAGGAACTTGAGGGAGTTAGTATGCTGAGGGTAAGTCAGTGGGCAGGCAGGTAAGTAGGAGACGGGGCAGAGTAATCAGGCTGTCCATAGCCCAGTGGCACAGAAATCTCTCTCTCACACACACACACACACACACACACACACACACACACACACACACACACACACACACACACACACACACACACACACACAGTTCTCCAGTCGTTCATTTTCCTAATGATCTGCAGAGCAGCTAGAGGCAGGGAGCCATGTTGACTGGGAGACCTCTGCCTTAACCCTCACTCAGGGCAGCATTACTAATGATAGCGTGTCAGTCTTACTCTGCTGAGCATGTTGGTCAGTTTGTAAACTTCTCTTCTGTCATTTGAAACAACAACTAGTCACACACCATAATTTAACTTTTGCGATTTAACTTTGAGAAATGAAAAAAATGAAATATACGTGAGCTAACATACGATGCACAGACTGAGTTACAGGCATCGCACTTCAACCGTCCACGTGAGAAAAACAGAATGCTCCAAATTTCCCACAATCCCACATAATTAAGTTACATCTTGCTCACATGTGTTAAAAGATCAAATCATCAATAAAGCATGTGTTATGCAAGACAGCCAATGAAACACAAGCAACAGTCATATTTCAGGTATGTTCACCCGTTGTTTGTTGTTTCATGACAAACTCATGCAATGAGTAACATGCGAAAAAATATTCCATAAGAAGTCCAATAAATTCAGTCAGTTTTTTCTCTAATCTACACTAATCATTAAAGATAAAACAGTATCATCATTTTTCAGAATTGTTAAAATGGTGAAATAGTGCACTGATGGCAGTTATATAGCAGAATTTTATTTATCATTCATTTATATGAATACTAGGAGTGGGGGAAAAAATTGATACTGTGTAGTATCGTGATATTTTGTTTGCAAATAATGTATCGATACAGGGACAGCAGAAATCGATATTTTGTTACAAAAAAGGTTTTTGTGGACTGGAAAATGCTCTGACTTTAGAGCATGTTGATCCTTTTTCTGAGCAAGAATCCTGACATCCCTTCACTGTCCAAATGTGTTTAACTTTTTTTTGGCAGCAATAAACATGTTTTATTTTAATTAAGTTTAAAACTTTTTTATTTAATGTAAAATTATATTTTGTTTTAATTTACTTTCAAATTCTTCAGTTGCTGAAGGGGCTGCATAGTTTTCACAAATTGCATAGTTCAGAATAGCTATAATTGTACCAGATGGTTGCATTCAGTTAAGTTGGACTAGACTGTAATACAAACCGTTCAGTTTGTCAACAATAAAACTGACTGAAATGAGAGAAAGACTGACTTTGATATTAGATAAAATGAATATTGATAAAGTTTACCTTTATGTACAGAATCTAAATATCGCAAACTATTTTTAAAAATTGCAATAATATCGTATCGTGCATTAAGTATTGTGATAATATCGTATCGTGGGATGTATGGTGATTCCCACCTCTAATGAATACTGCATCTCCTCAAACAGGAAATGACATGCATCCGCATGCCCAGCTTTTCATAGTGTTTAAAAGGCAAAAAAGATATTGAACAATATTTTAGTATCTGCTACGCTCCTGCCCTGTTAAAGTTTATGCATTATAATGTCAGCAAAATCTCAGCACTTCCTTTATCTTACTAAATTTAAAGCACTCTAACATATTAACTGGACAAAACCCTTCCTTTGTCAGCAGATCTGCAGCAACATGATTAGAAAACTTTCTTTTGTTTTCCTTTTTAGAAATATAGGACATAAAATGATCTACATTAAATTTACACATTTTACATGTTATTCTTCAACACCTGAGAATATGTGAGAGAGCGAGAGAGCACACATTCAGGGTGAGAGGGACATGAAACTAGTGGCACGATGTTCAGGTAGGAGGTACAAACCAATTCATCAGCCTAATATTTGACTGTGTGCTCAGTTATAGTTTACTAATGTATGTAAACTTGCCAATACAGCAATAGTGGTTATATAACCTTGGGAATGAGTTCACTCAGCTGTGCATAAACACAGTTATGCATACATTGTTGTATCTTTCCACTAAACTAAACAAGTAGCACTTGCTACAATAGCTCCAATTAATACACTGTAAACATCGTTAACTTTAACAGATTCACAGAATGCCTAATACCACATTTACCTTATAACACTCATTCCCATCTACTCACTCATCTCTCCTCACTTCTGTTGACCAGTAATTCTCAGTAAATATTTCTGGGAGGGGGAAGAAGAAAAAAAAACTTTCACCCACCCCACGTTTAGGCAAATATCAGGACAGACGTGGAGGCGAGTTGGCCCTAGGTGGCCATTAGGATGCAGCAAGCAGCGTTTCCATGCAGACGCCATCTCCACATGGAAAGGTCACCTCCCTCCCTTTGCGGGTAAATACACAGACGTATACAAATGTGGTTGCGTGCTAAAATGGCTCACCTTAAGAAGGCATTAGGCTCTCTTCCACTGAACTTTACATCTCTCTCTTCCATTATCTTAACCAATGGCATTTCAACCTCTTCCAAAGTAGTGCAATGCTGCTAAACTACGCAAAGCCATTAAATCTCCATCTTCAAAAAACAAGTGTGATTTTCATTTGTGAATTGGGAAAGGAAAAAAAGCGCAGTAACAAACAAGGGTATGGTAATGTGATTCTATGACTGCCACTGGTGTATGTCATACGAAAGTAAGTAGACAATTTCGCTCTAATAATGCTATCTGAATTAAATTTCAAAACTGAGCACACGCAGTCTACTAGGCTGTCTGTTGCTGTCATTATGAATCGGCAGAGCAACGGGAACTGACAGTGATTGACCAACAGTTCATCCTGTTTGACTTGAGATGTGACTCAGTTATGTTTCGTGCGCTTTTATCCCCTTTGAGTCCTGTGCACTTCAGGTTCACTATAAGGCCCTTAGCACCAAACCTGCCAACTGGGCCCTGCAAGCATTGCTGCTGTCAAGTTGCATCCAGACTGGAGACTAACCCACACTGTCAGTGCCCTGCGTCTACTACCAACACACCTGAGCTGGGATACACCTTCTACTCCAGCCCCAGGCATAGCCAGGCTCTAGCTAACTCTGACTATTGTGCAAGAGGGTTAGGTCATACAACAGGAAGCCTCGTTTTAGAAATGATGGGACGGGGAGTGGAATATTTTAGACTGGCGTTTTGGTTCTTATTCCATTCTGATGTATCCCTGTCCATCTCTTTTCCTCTCTCTACTGTTGTTGTCCTATATTAGTTAAACATGCCAAGTAAATAAAGATTCATTCCAGTCCTGTCATTGATTTTCTTCTTCAGTTTATTATCTATTTCTATCTCCCTTTTTTTAATCTAAATTTGTTATAGTTGTCCGCTTCTACCTGCCAGTTATACTGATTTTTCTTTCACTTACAAAATGCACATTTTCCTTTTACTGTCGTGTGTTATCCGTCCCCTTTCCCCTTCTTTTTGTGCCAGTCTTTCCCGTTCTCCCTTTTGTTGTCTCTATCTTACCATCTCTCGCTGTCCCAGGGGATGACCATCTTACCCCTGGCACCAGATCCCAGTGGATAGACAGAAGCCCCACCACGTGAGTCTAGCAGCTCTGCGGTTAGTTTCTCATGCCATGCCGAAGTCGTGTTCCCGTGGCGCATTCTCCCACAGGGAATTCCCACCAGAGACAATGGGCAGCTTATCTTGGTAAACAACAGCTTCCTCCATACCATCCTACAAAAAGGTACAGATGAGAAAAGCACAAGAAGAAGTGCAAATATAGTATAATACTGCACAGCAGAAGAAACTAACAGCCACAATACGACCTAAAGCCAACTCAGACACATCCCTCTCAGTGCTTTAGACGTTTGGAATCAATGGCAACACAATCACACTCACAATATGTAATTGTGGCTCCAGCTGCCTCTTTGATTTAGTCAAACAATTGCTTTAGTTTGCTGGAAAAATCAATAAGAACTAATTTTCAGTATCACCAAAAGGAAGAAAAAAAAAGTCTCATCAAGAAAATGCATTGAATTATGGCACGGCTAGAATTCAAGTGCAGTTTAAAAAAACAAGTAAGGCCTATCTGATGTCACGATTATGTCAAAATGTTTGTGAGAGTGGCTGATATAAAAGGATGGTTTGGTCTTGAAATTCATATCCACTTACTGCCAGAGCAGGCCTGTATACCTCTCCAAGTAATGGCTGTTTACAAGATAAAAGAAGAGGAAAAATAGCCACTTTTCCCTGCTCAGACATGAAATCCTCTTATGAAATTAGGCTGATAAAAGGGCCTTGTGACGTCGGCCATTTTTCCCCACGTCAAGAAAAACGTGTGTGTGAGCATTATTAATGGCATCCTTGTGGCATGTCATTTTTCTACATCTCCGACGCACTCCTGACAATAAAAGCAAAGGACCGGGCCTACTAGGCGCTTTGTCAGAGCAACCAAGGAGTTGCCGTGCAGCCCTGTCAAGCTCCCTGGTGCGGCTACAACCCTGGGAAGAGCCACAAAACCTACTTTGCTGCGTGCGTAAGAGCCAAGGGTTAATTTTTGTTAGTTCCTCGCTGCCTTCAAAGGGGGTAGAGTGGAAAAATGAAGCAGAGCTGAAACAAATAGCAGCGTCTGGAGATACGTGTGGCCTTCACTTAAACAGAGCCATAAATCAGCAGACTGACATGAGCGAGGGAGGGAGAGAGAAAGCGAGAGAGACGAGCAAAACCAAAAAGTGAGACAACAGCAGCATAACATTACCGATGTTTAGCCGCACCAACCTACAAGATTAACTCTTATGACTTGCATATACTGTACTTCTAAACTGGATGTTCTTTTATTTTGTTAGTACAAAGGCTAGCTAACCTAGCTAATATGCATGTACAGCACTATCCTATAAGTGGCCACACTGACCCTGTCAACGTTGCCTTTACTAATTTACAGATTTGACACTAGAACTATAATTATTATTAAAAAAGAGAAGATTTGTTAGGGTTCTTAGAAATATTTCATCAATATCCATGAGAAACAGTGCTTATGTGTTTAAATGTTAATGTGCACATCTTCAAACCATACATGCGTCCTTAATGGCTGTGCATTTCAGCGTCTACCTCTACACAAATAAGCATTAGCAACCCTGTTTGGAGCTGCAAAGCAGAAAGGGGTGAACATGCATGTGGATTACATATAGCGAGCATCATCGGGCTGTGATACTTTTAATGAAGTCCTTTGTGTTTAAACCTGCATGCATGAAAAGTCCCACACCGTAGAACGCGCTTACACACTGGGCCACATGGTTTGCCTAATTGCTAATTCATTCTCCGTCAGTCGGTAAGCTAAGGTAGGGGCAGAATCTAAGAGATCTCTTATGCATGGCCGTGCATGTTCCAGCTGCAACCCACCCTGTGTCCCTCATTTTGTCCTGACTTGTGAGGGATTACCGCAGTGTGGGCTTGTGCTGAGCTGGCAAAATAGAAAGGGATAAGAGGAGGAGAGGAAGCTATACCACGCTGAATGTGTCTGTGTTTTACATACAGGCCAAGTCTTCAAGAAACCTGTACCGGTCTGATTTGGACCCTGCTGAAGGAGAGATTAATGTATGTCTCATGCTATAGAATGAACGTGAAAGACAGAGAATGGCTTTTACAGAAGTACCACAGCAGATGTGGTTTAGATAAAGCTGGATAAATCAAATAGGATAGTCACAGTTATTCCAGCTGCACACTTTGAAAGTAAGCCTAATAGTACATTTTCAACAACAGAGCATCAGGAAAAAGGAGATCTGGTGTGTTTGTGTGATATAGCAAAGCAAGCAATTGCCTTCTGGATTTCCACAGTTTAGGCACAAAGTATGTGCAAATTATTTCATTCACCTGACACCAAAGAACAGCGGTTGCCTGGCACTTTCAGAGAAAATTAAATTAAGCGCCCGGAAAATGTTAGAGGAAAACTTGGAGGATATAGAATGGATTTATGGCTTTAAATCTGATGGAGCTTGATACTAATGCGGTATAAATCCTTGCCTTTCATTATAGTATTATATGAAACGCATTGGAATGGAGCGATGGATCCTATTTGACATTCCGTTACCAGAGCAGTTGTGCACAGCTTCACACTTAAGCCCTTTAAAGCTAATACATAAATGTAACATTACATATAGCTGCAGTGCTCCACAGCAGTTTTTTTTTTTCCCTCCTCTGACTGAATCAGCAAACACATGAAATTATTCTCCCAAATGGTTTAATTACTCAAACAGATTGAGGAGCGTAATGATGTTTTGCCTCTCCAATGGCAACAATGCTGCTAATCGGCTCAGCTATTATTCTGACAATGAAAATGAATCATAAGACGCTTGTTCCTTTTTTACAATATGTTAATGTTACACAGTGTAGTCAGCTGGGCTCACGGAAGAATTTAGAGGCAAGCTCAGTGCAGTCAAGTGTGTTCGCTGAATTGTCATATGTGAAATCCAAAACAATGCCCACCAAAATTGTTTCCTTGCCTGTTTTTTTTTTTATTTTTTACTTGTAACAAACTTATCAACACATGGAGACACAAACTAATTCAGAGTCTGACTGGCAAGGTCTAAGAATCTAACTATTGACACGTGACTCTAGTAAGAAGTGACTTCAAGTGTAAGACAAAGAGTTTGTAAAAGTACGTCTTTCTTCATTAATGCATCCAGTTCCAATTTAGTTCACAGGGGACCAAATAGGAACGCTGATTCCTTGCTGGCCTGCCTGCACCGAAGGTGGTGGAAGCTAGATGGGGTCCATTTTGTCCCATGTCATTTGGTGCGGGGGGACGGCACAGATGCATTGTGCCCTATGGCGTGGCTGTGGCGGCAGCACGTATGGGCTCATTGTGCTGCGATTATGTAGGACGAGCACGCCGCCTGCTAATCCGCCTGTGGGAGGGTGCATGCCTGTGAATTATTGCACTTTGGGAGAGGAAGAAAGAGAAGAAGGAAGAGGCAGAGAGGGAGATGAGGAGCACAGGAATAAGAAGGAGAAGAAGAAGAAGAGGAGGAGGTGGTGGAGGAGGAGGAGCGAGAGCCACAGAGAGAGAGAGAAGCCCCCTTGGCTGTGATTATGAAATGGTCTGTCACAGATTAAGGCTACAGGGATGCAGGCAGAGATGAGCCAGAGCCTCCCACAGACACACTGGCTAGTCAGGCTGCTTCATTGAGCTTACCTGAGGTTATACACGCCTCGCATCCATCGATGGATGTACGGCGCACACACACACACACACACAAACACACATGAAGGAGAAGAGGGAGGTGGGGAAGGCAAGAGGAAATGAGCGGGAGGGAGAGATTGAGAACGAGAGGAGAAAGCGTGAAAACAAACATGCTCCAAATAGGCTTGCAATTGAGAGAGAAGGGAAGAAAAGGGAAGAGAGGGAGAGAAAACTGTGCCCAAGGAAAAACACAAGAAAATAAAAGGGAAATGGGAGAGAGGGAGCTTGAGACTGTTGGCAGCCAAAGAAGACAGTGACTAAAATAAGACCTGTGTGGCTATTGTCTGTTTGCAAGAGGGCTTTGGTGATAAAAAGCCCACGCTATTTATCTTTCTCTTGCCTTGCCCTCCTCGAGAGCACAGATACCTGCAGATGTTTTCTCAACCACAGAAAGAGGAGAGAGTATGTCAGCAAAGAACTGAGCGCACAATGTGTTCACAATGTGGAGAACTGCGCTTCTTCTGCAGGTTTGTATAATTACACTGGGAGTCCTTATTCTAAGCATCTATTATTTTCATGCCTGGAAGCTTCAGAGGTGTGCAGCGTGGTGAGAAGGGTCAGAAATACTCAACTCCTCACTGACTGATTGACGGCTACAGCCTGCACTGTTCTGTCCAATCACACGCTCCACTGTCAGGTTGATTCTTCCCCCGGCTTCAAGTGGAGAAGAAAAAATGTTGCCAGAGTTTGTTACAGCAGAAACATCCGTGTTTGATTGGCAGGCCGGCCTTCTTTCAGGACAGACAGAGCCAATCAGCTTAATTAGTCCGATGCTATTTCCAGGTTTTGTATCTACAAGGCTGGGATTTGTGAGTAAGGATTTAAGTTTTAGCCCGTTGTTTAAAGATTCACTGGGGCTTGCAGGTCTCTTTCACTGTAAGTCAGATGGGGAGTAGGTATACATCAGTCAAGCATCGCTAGGAGTTTCATACAGGTGTAGTGAGGGGTTTTTTGGGGGGGTTTTTTACTGCAGGTGTGGTGGTAACTCATCTTTTTTTTCTATGTGTTTAGGAGAGAACAGAAATGAGTCATAACTCTGTTTTCTGTCGACAACAACTCTTATCTCTGTGCCACACTCGGAACTACTTAATACAGTATGATACTAAAGGAATATGCTTGTCAGTTTGCTGAATAGCTCCTTTCCCTACATCACAACCAGTCATGCCCACACTACAGGGCAGAGAACGTGTAGTATTCAACTTTTCCTTTAAGCAGACTTATTTCTTTTAATGGATTTTTTTGTGTCTACATCATGAATGTCTTTCATGAAAAACTGGAATTTCTATTCACCAGTATCCATTTTTAACTAATCAGGTCTCAACCCTTGCATGATATCATTTTCTGTTCCCTCACATCACGCCTGTTGACATCATTTCCCTAACAGAGCAACCATTCATGTAAAAGTGACAGGAGAAAAAAGTATTCACCAAATCGCAAGATATATTCTTACCATCTGCAATTTGTAATGCACTGATTATTTATATAATAAAAATGTATTTAGATTTTAGATGCCATTTATGAACAAATGCATATACAAGTTTCTGCATGGTATTTTAAAAATCATCTGTCTAATGGAGTCATGCTGTTTGGCACAGTAGTTTGACCTGAATTCGTTTTGGGGGACACCAAAATCGAACCTTAAGGTGATAATCCTTTCATTGTCCCATCAAGAAGGTGAATAAGGTGAAAAAAGAAGAAAAAGAAAGGGAGAAGGAGATAAGAAGACAAAGATTAAAATAAACTAGCACAAAAAATACTTTATTAAAGTATCAAAGTTGGGAAATTACCATGTTACAGCAGCCAGAAGCTTGAAAAAAAGAGCGATTCAAATAAATAAAACATATAAAAGTTATACAGTAAGGACCTTAAAAAGAATGTGGTGGTATTAGACAGCGGAGTTGAGGCAGATGTTAGACAAAGTGTTCAGCTGTATCTCAGTAAGTAGTGCACACTGTATGAGCTGATGAAGGAATCTAAACAGGTGTTGATTCAAACTGGATTTGAACAGCAACAGCAATGAAAAATTCCCACAGCAAGGAATATTAAAACATTCCACCAGCTGGAATATTAAATTTTTCAAGTATTTTTAAAATTTCTTTTTTTTTTTTTTTTTTAAACAAAGGGGCACTCTTTGCAATAAACACAACTCAACTGCACGTACTTGGAGTGAAAGTGGTTCAAATTGCCGTTACACTACATCTATTGTATAACAACAATGCATTTCTCTTCTGGAGATGAAGGAGAAGCAATTAGTCACATCCAGAGTCTATTTATTAGTAATGATGCACAGTTGACTGGATTTGTATACAAACTCAAAGGCATATAGCAGCATATCTTCTCAACCACGTGACAAAACTGTGGCCATCCTGCTCCAAACTGGATACACATACGTTTTCTTGCTGATCGCACGGTATTAAATGAGAGGGGATAACCCTTTGAAAGCAGTGAGTTATTACAACATCTCGGCCTGACATGACTGTAACAACCCAAGCTGATGCCAGATAATTGCTCTTGTGCTCGCCACTTAATGAACATAATTACTGTACCACGTTCTTCTGTATTCACCCCGTGATTAATTGTTACAACATTTCTTTGTTGGGTTCCGACAAATTACCCCCTCATACCACCGTTGCCATTTTCACATCAGGCAATCATAAAGTACGCAAGCAGGCACTCATAAAGACAGCCTAGAGCCACTTGAGAGCCATGTTGGGATTATTGGAGGAGGCAGAGGAAGTTAAGGACTCACCAATCAGTCACTTATTATCATTGAGGAAAGGTTTTTGAAGCTGTCATTTCAACCGGAGAGGAGAAGAAGGGGATCTCATGAGCACTATATCCGGCAAAAGCAGAAAGTGTCAGTTATCTCTTAACACATGCATAAACACACTCTGAAGTGCACTGTCTTACGCGAGCGCACACACAAAAAATAGAAAAGGGGGGGAGGGGGGGGCGTCTAAATAACTACAAATGCTTCAGCACTCACTGATGCATGCACAGCTACTTTGAGCTCCATGACACCTGTCAACTCAAAGGAAAATATGTCCACACAAGTCAAACAAAATAAGTTCTAATCCGATTCTCAGGCTCACGTTTGGGGGCAATTAGCTTGGGTATTTTTCACAGACGACCTAATTGAGAAGCTGTCACCCAGTTAAGCAAGGCCTGTCTTAAGAGCATTTGCTTAATAAGCCATGGCCTAATGCAATAAGGTGCCTATTCCCAATCAGCCATGACAAAGACTAATTTATGCCAGGCCAAATGAGCAAGAGGGGAGTCTAGGGGCTGAGTAATGATTGTGACCACTGGAAAGTATAATAAAATAATAAAAAAAGAAGAAGAAGTTTGAGAACACCTGTTCTAGACCTAATGCATTTCTTTTCCCGGTGCAAGTAAGAGCAGAGAATGTCCGCTATGGCCTCCTGTTGAGAGCAATGTGCTTCTTTTCGCGGCTTTGTGCCTCCATGCACATATATTCATGTATTTATACGCACAAACACGGTTTCATGTTCAGACACATGTATATAGCACACACAACCCACAGCGCTCCTGTGTGATTGATTCAGCAGAGCATCAGATCGCTCACCGTGACAAATAGCTGGCTGACAGCCGAGCACAAAAAAAGCCCACACCCTAACACCTAACCTGTGAGGGGACTGGGGGCAAGGAAGGGGGCTGACCTAGCAGCAGGCCGCTGGGGCAGTCACCATCATACAAGTTTTTTTTCTCCACTTCCCTTTTCTCCCTCGGCCCAAATCACTTTTTATTCCTTGCACTATTCCCTCTGTCTCAGTTTTGGGCTTTTTTTGTACTTCCCACCTTTTTTCCGACCCTTCCTACTTCTGCATCCTCCTCAGTATCTCTGTAAGGTATTCTGTCCCCCGATCTCTCTCGCTCTCTTTCGTGGGGAGTGATAGATTCCCCCTCAGTTCATTTATCCTGGAAGCGGAGGAGACGGCAGTGTGATGTGATCCATCTCGCCGGCGATGGAGGGAGCGCGGCGTCCCTGATCACAGGCCCTATCAATCTCACTCATAGGGGCCGGATCAGCGCTGCTGTCAGATAGCAGACACACATGGCCTGTTTGAAATGCTAGGACTTCCTACTGTACCTAGTGCACTAGCACTCACTGGGGAACTGAGTGTAGCTAAGACAGGGAGACCCACAGAAGGGATGTTGCTGTTTCTGAACCCCTGGGAGGGAAACACTTAAGGCATCCAGACGTAACTGGCAGGACAGAGGTGAAATGAGTTAAAACAAAACTCCTTTCTTTTCCACTGGCTTTATGTGGAAGTGATGTGCAGAGTTCAGATACACTTTTAAAAAGTTGGTCTGCGTTTTCAAACAATTTTTCTGCCATTAGTGGAAGACGGGATATTATTATTCCTTCGTCTGTGTCCTGTTACCATTCAAGTTACTCTGAGTATTTTAGATCCATATGCTAAATTTTGAATTTGCTGATTTGATTAATATTTTGGCAACTTGGACTTTCAGGTGAACAAATTCAGCAATCTTTGCAGTTATAAATGGTTGACACTGTATCACTGGAGTTCCTTTACAGTTGGTCTTTTGGGTATTAAAAGTTTTTATACTAGAGTCAAGGGTAACAATCTAAGCTAAACAATCACACCAAACACAATATCAATAATCTGATGATTCTATTAACATGACATTAATTTGAATTCTAATTAAGCGGAACTTACTGTGGGTCAGCTTTCTGTCCAATAAACAATCACTTCTTTAAAAAAATAAAATGCCAACCAGAGTAAAATAAAGGGATGTTTCAAAGATGTTACTATTCAAGTAAATTACTGTTTCACAAAACACGGTTTTATTTTTTGTTGAGAAATGAAGTGGTGAACGTTAACCATTCACCCAGCATTCAATCCTTATCAGAAGAGCAGTTTATTAATAAAACTTACACCGTGGTACACACTGCACGCTTCGAGTTTTGTCAGGTATCGACAACATGAAGGTTGCTATTTGAACAGCAGCATTTCAACACATGTCAGCCCACATTTCCCAATATCCTTGCCATATGCTGTATCAAAACACATCAAACTCTCCTTGACACTCAAGTACACAAAATCACCCTCGCCCGTGACATAAACCACCCTTTACACACACTCCCCTTTACACACTCTGACACCCCTCAAAAAACACTTCCCTACTGACGTGTAACACTCTCATGCACTCATCCACAGACACTTCATAACCTGACATGCATCACCCTGACACGCACACACATGCACACATCCGCACACATCAAAAGCAGTGGGCTGTAAAGTGCTGTCCCTATCCACCCCAGACAGTGTCGACCAATCAAATTAGGCCTGATCAAAACATGCCATTCAAAGCCAGGGCTGGGGGTGGGCATTCGGTGAAGAGCAGCCAACGCTCTGACCTTGGGAGCAATTAGCATGACCAGAGAGAGTGAGAGACAGAGCCAGAGACTTAGGGAGAGAGAGTAAGGGGGGGGGAATGAGTAGAATAAAGAAATAGGTAATGCAAACCCACCCTCCTCCCCACCTCACTAAATCTGGAAGTAGGGGCTGGAGCCCTCTGAGGGCCCACTCAGCACAAGGTCCTGTTCTTACCCACCTCCTCCTCCTCACAGCTTCTTCACCTGAGCTCCTCTAACTCTCTTGCCGCCTACCAGAGTTACCCGGTGCAACCCCTGGGCCCAGGTCTTCCCTTGAGGAAACCAAGGCCTCATCTCTGCATCTTCTTCAAACTTGCTCTCATTAGATCTTGCACATCATGTTTATTTTTGCATATCACAGACATTTTTATTTATTTTCTAGTAATTAAAAAAAAATTTGTTTCTTCAATAATATCAATATCTACAATATCTACTAATATAGATCTACTAATATCTATCTATCTACTAATTAGGGGTGCAACGATACACAAAATTCACGGTTGGGTTCGTTTCGATATTTTTTTGATACAAAAAAAATATTCATACCTTTTTAATTTGTAATTTATTCAAATTATAAATATAGATTTTAACTCAAAAGTACAGTTTTTAAATTTAATGTTGCTGAAACAACAAAATAATAAAACAAATAAATCTATCTGATCGAGAAATCACTCATCTTTGGAAAAGAGAGTTTATTACAGAGAAATGTCTCTTTCCAAAATAAAAGCTATACTATACGCTTCTTCTGGGCTATATTCTCAGCAGCATATTAAACATATCAGGTCCCCATAAGGAGAATCATGTGCTAACGGCTGTCTAAATGACACGGGTAAAGTTTGTAGCATGCGTGCTTGTTGTTTTTGTCTGCTTCCACTTGTCTTTGCACTAGGATGATGTCGGTGTAAATATGCAGTCATATTCATTGTGTTCCCACTAGTGCTGTCAGCGTTAATCTCGTTAAAATGATGTTAACGCCATAACTCGGCAAATCTCCGTTAACAAGTTACCGGGGCGTGGGGCTAGACAGCGTCAACACGTTAACAAGCTAACTGCGCTAACGCACTAGTTCCCACCAATTGAGCATTGCGTGGCACATCCGACATACTGTTTTACTTTTGTCCATAACGCGCTTACCTTCAGGGTCATGCTTCACATGAAAACCAAGATAGTTCCAAACGCCAGATCTGAATGAGGGTGGGGGAGGTTCAATTTCGGGTAGCGTTGAGGCAGTTGCCATGTTGCAACGAGCTTAGCTGTCTCACTAGCTTGCGCTGCACTCAGTGGATCTGCACTCGACAGTGCAGCCTAGGCAGAGTAGTCGAACGCAGATCCACTGAGCGCTCAACACAGACAGCATTGTCAGAAGAAAAGTTGATAAAATAAATAAAAAAAATTGTATTGTTCGATACATATGCGTACGGAACCGAAAGCACTGTACCGAACAGTTCAATATCAATACGAGTATCGTTGCACCCCTACTCTCTCTCTCTCATATATATATATATATATATATATATATATATATATATGACACTTTAAAGTAAAAGAGCCCCTTTTCCTTTGAATGCAGCACCATTTGTTACCATTAGCAAACTGTTTATTTAGATGTATTACTAGTAGGAACGTCACTCCTGACACTCTTCCCGAATCTCTGCACCTCCTTCGCTTCTACCTGGGAATCTAATTTCAATTGACTGCCAGACAGAGAAGGTTTGAGGTTAAAACCATACTGTAAAAAGGCTGGGTAGGACTGCCTAAGAGGGGTCCGCAGGTTCAAATTGTTTTCTATAAGTCACCTCTATGGGGGATTTGTGTTTATCCCTGGCCATTGATTTGCTGCTGGGGTTCATTGGGTAAGTGGGGAGAGAAGGGGGAAGTAAGATAGAGTAAATAGGGGAATCCAAGAAAGGCTGACGAAGGGTCTTCACCCTGCTCTTGGACCTTCTGAGGGAGGTGTTGGGATGGAGTTGCTGAATGAAACGATGTTTTATCTCAACATTTTTAGGTATACATCTGAAATGAAAATATAGATCATTTAGACCCACAGAACATAACATAATTCATTTAAGCAATTTATCAAGTAAAAGCCCCTGAGGTGTGTTGATCGTATTGTCATACATGAGGATCTGTTTTCCTCTTTCCTGTATACTGTTAATATTTGTGTATATTTGATGGGCATTTTTTCCAGATTTCTTAGGATGAAATGCACTTGCTTCACTTGGCTGCAAGTAAAACGTACACTGAACAAGAGTAAAGTTAAACGTTTACATGATTTTTATTTTTAAAGCTAAGAGACCAAGACTTCGGGAGGGTTGTTTGCTTTGAAAACACACACTTTATACTCCAGAGAGGCCATAATCCCAGCCTCTCTGGAGTATCAGTGCATTGCTACATATGTATTGATTTAACATGTAGCTTTTTATGTGCCCTCTTTCAACTTGCAACCTCCCACACACCGTATTTACCTGACTGCCTTGCTTTTATACCTCTAACAATATTGGTACACATATGCACCGATAAACGCCACGCTTTTATTACATTATGCTAAACACTTGGCATCAATTCAACATTGTGGTTTTATTTCCGTCTTTTCCCTTTGTCTATTCTAGTTTTGTCTTTCTGGTACAATAGGATATTCCTGATGGGGGGATTTCCATTTCCGTGCATTGTTCTACCAAGCTCTTGTCATTCTGCGCCTGTTGTTCTCATCTCATAATGCTGCTTTGGAGCTCACCCCATGACTCGCCTGTTTCAGTTTCACTTAGTGGCTTAATTACCGCTGAGCGTCTTTAATGCAAACGATGAGAGACAAATGGAAAACAAATACAATCAAGACACTGTCTTATTAACCAGGTTGTCTGATCCTCCACAACACCTCTTCTGCTAGACAATACCTCGTCTCCTTGTGTGTTCTGTACACTACAATGTGCTGATGGAGACACTGCGCAGCAAATGTAAATACAGGTTTGCATATGCACACAGTACAACACTGATTTGTAATGGGGAAAAGGTAAGGAGGCATTTGGATGGATGCAATGCCATTTGGATGGCATTGCAAAGGACTGTTAGGTTAATCAGCAAAGTAAAGAACATCCAAAATCAAAATAGAAGGAGGGCGGACATAAACGGAAGAAAGAAGAAAAACAACAATTGAAATGCATGCGATCCAAAAAATGTTATCATATGTGTACCTATAACAGAGAAATTAGGGGAAAAAAGACTCCAAAGTTTAAATCACAGAGCAGCTACATCTCTTGTGTTTTTGCAAGACACTTTAAAAGGCAAGTAAAAACTGCCTGCTTTCCCATATGGAAAAGAAATAGTAAAAACATATATGATTTACTCATGAAAGTGGCCACTTTCTCATTACTTTCATATATTTTTTTGGTAAGTATCCAAAACATACAAGTTTCATTATATAATTTTTCAAGGAATCTTATGTGTTTTCACTCTTGTATGCTTTTCATACAAGTTTCATACAAGACAGATACAAACTTTATAAGATTTATATATATCTTTTCCATATGGGTTAGAAGTAGCCGTTATATTAAATTCCACACATAACAAAAATGCATGTTTTAATTTCTGCTTTGTCTTTGAGCTAAAACTGTTTTTAAAAGGTATTCCTAGTAAAACTGCAACACGGACAATTTTAAATAACTGTGTGCAAACTTCAAAACCCAGCTGCTAAGAAGTTACAGTTGTGAACCATCCATGGATGTGCTTCGGAATATGCTTGATCAGCCATGCATGTTTTGGATTTCAACTGGTGTGTATTCATTTGTGTTTGTTTAGTTTGGGGAGCGAGCCTCAGCTTGACAGTCATCTTGAGGGGCCTGCTTGCCATACCCATAAACAAGACGGGTCCAAATTAGCCGCTCAGAAAGCCTGTGGCCTTGAGTGGTGCTGTCCTACCCCCCAGCTACATTATTGAGCAATGCTAATGATCCAGGCTCTACTCATTTACTCTCTCTTCAACGCCGTTTCACTGGCTCTCGGACCAGTTTTAGCTAAGCTCATGATGTAGCAAGGTTTATCATTTTAGATTTCGCCCCATCTTCTTAAAAAGAAAAAAAAAAAGGGCAGTGAAGAAAAAAAAAAAAAAAAAAAACACATACCCAGTGGGAGCGGGACTCTTCACTCTGTCTCTTGCTGACTGACTCTCTCTCTCAAGGTTTTGGTAAGCACTGCTGCTCCTCCAGGTTTTAATAAGCAGTGGAGCAGAGGGCTTGTGTGTGCGTGTATGTGTGAGTGCATGGCTGGTTGTACGTGCGCGAGTTTGAACAGTGAGCCGGTAACGAGACATACACCCTGTCTACCACCACTACCAGCACAACCAACGCCGCGCCACTGTTTACTCTAGCAAATCCTGAACGAGGCCGCGGTGCTCCGAAGAGAGCTTTGCTCCTGTTAATTGGTCATTAAAAGTAGTGGTTTGTGGGCCTCACTAAATCTTTAAACAGGCCATGAAATAATAAAAGGGGAGGTTTGTCACCGCTGTTCGCTCCCCAGAGCAGGCGGAGAGGGAGATAGGAAGAAGAAAGAGGAGCAGGACTCGGCTTTTGATCATTATCTGCAGAATTAGCATGACTGATAATAATTGCTCTGTTCATTTCAGACCTTGTAAATACATTGTAGATGTGGGGCTGAACGGCGGCAGATGAAAGGAGGTTGTCACTGATGTGTGAGGGGGTAGAAAGAGGTGGGCTGGAGGGGAAGATTGTGGCAGTAATCATGATTAGTGAGAAGAATACAAAGTCTTGTTAGACACAGGTTCAGGCAGTGGTAGATTGTTGTTCTTTGCGCTGAACCGACAGCACTGCACATGTTTGACAGTGGGTACTTAGGTGTGTGCGGTTACATTGTTATCCTGTTCTGTGTAGGAGGAAACACTACTGAATAAGCTGCAGAGCCAGCGATGAATTTGCACAATGACAATCCTCTGACTTAATACTAATGATATCAAAGAAAGTTGGCTTTATTAAAAAAGAAAGAAAAAACCCGACACCAGCAGGATGGAGACAACAGGTGTCAAAGCATACATGTAAACACTATCTCACACACACAAACCATACTGTGTATTGTACCCTCCTAAGCCCTGTGAGAGTAATGATTCTGTTATACTTGCATGGCTTCTCATATATTGATTCGGACCAGGAGGAGGCCCCTCCCACAGGGGCCCCATTCCTCGGCTCCCTACTCGGCTCCTATTGTGCCTGCGTGTGCATGTGTGCAAAATACCAGCAGTTGGTGTGTCAGCAGAGACTTTGTGTGTGTAATGCAAGACGGAACAAAAAAATAAAAGGTTGAAATAAAGAGAGGAATCTGGACTCTGAATCTCTCTGACATCTTTAAGAGTAACGACCAATCCCCTCACACCACATCCACCAGCGTGTGCACATAAATTCACACACAACATATGACCGTGCACACCCTCATTGTTGGGGTATCAGTTCAAGCCGTCAATAATGGCGCAGTGGACTGTGAAGGGACAGGCATGACCCAGACTGCCCATGCTGTTATGTCTGCGTGTGTGTGTTGGGTTCCATACAGTCATGCAAGCGCACCCAAAAGACACGCACACACAGATTAAGAGAGCCTGATCGCTGACCCACATGACCTTTCCCTCTTCACCACCCTCCTTCTGTCTGGGTGCTCGCCCGTGTGTGTGTGTGTGTCTGAGTGTGTGTGTGAACCCCCTCTGTCTCCCTTCTTCTCACTCGTCCACCCAAACCTCCCATTGTTTCCTCTCCTCCCCTCCATTGTCTCAGCTGAGAATGGAGAGATGAACAGCCGGTGAAAGAGGGATGCTGATGCAGAGAAGTGTCTGCTGGAAAGTTCTTCATGCTGTGGAAAAAAAAAAAGAAAAAAAAAAAAAAAAAAAAAAGGTTTGCTGATGTGTTTTTTACCAACACTCAACTTAGGAAGGTGAGACCGCAACAGTGGATAAAATCCATTTGGGAGCAAATTACCTGCATCACCACTATTCATTTTTTCTGTTTAATTGAAAACAGATTCACACTTTATTTAATTAGAAATTAGCATAACTCTTTTGCCTTTTTATTTAATGCACAAAGACCTCGAGTAATTTTCATGTTTTAAGCCGAAGCGCTCTCCCAAGTTTTACATTTTCAGCCCTGAAAGTGTTGATAAAACAGCAGACATCCTCAATTTGTTTTCCATCCAATCATACAATTTTTTTCTCCTGTTTTCATTGCAGCAACTACTTTACTGTATTTTCTGAATGCCATCCATCATGTTTAACTTCCCCTTTATTGCAGCGCGTTGAAAATGCATCTCACTTAAAACTAACAAAGCTTAAATTTGTCTTGCCGCTACACTGACTGCCGTATTTCACGTGATATGAACACATGAAGGTAAGACATGATTCTACCACAGAAGATACATTTGACCTATGAAGTAATATTTTGAAAACGCTCCGGCAAATTCACATGACAGCTAACTAGGTTTTGGCTGCCATCTTCAGGCTGTTGTGAGTATTACCCCCCACAAGCCACAGATATGATTTAAAAGCCCTACAGCTAAACATGGTGATTGTTCCTTCATGAAAATTAGACATCCCCACCCCTAATCGCTTTTAATTTCATTCAAGGATTTGTAGACGCCGTAACCCTAAGACTTACGTTACACATAATCATTGCGCGTGGCATGTGTTTACATAAACGTACATCAACAGCTCAGATTCTTGTAGATTTATATGCACCTTAATGATTTTCCTCAAAAGCGTGAACAGTTAAAGTCTGAGAAATGAACAGCAGAGCAGTCAGCATATGAATATACGGCAGGCTGAAAGCAAAATAATCACCGTGGTTAAATCTATCGCAGAGATTTTCAGAGAAATAATAAGTACATTCCCAGGTAGCTTTCAGGCCAATTCAGCCAGGTTTACCACTGCAGTGACTCTGGATGTGTTTTTTTTATATACAAATCTATCTGGAACATTAGATACAGTGAAAGGAAGTGTGCTCCAAATCATTCTCTGAACCCTCGGGGAGTTGTGGTATTAAATAAGACCTACATTTGGAGCATTAGTGGAATTCAATATGGGCAATGTAATTATTCTGCTCAATAAGCCACTGGAGGAGGATATTCCATTTGCTACAAGCAGGTAGATTCAGGTGCTGTTTTATGTTCGCACAATATCATCCAACTCGCTACTAGAAATATTACACAAACATCTGCCAAAAAAAAGAAAAACGCTTTGCTTTTAGTTCATGATTACAACTGTTTATCCATTTTATTGTTGCTGGAAAATGACAAAGTGGAAAAAAAATCATTAAATTCTAACATTTGAACATTTTACGTGGCCAGTTCTGAAGAAGCAATTCGCCGATTGGTTAATTTAATTTAAAATCAAAACTAATTTGTGAAGCAGAAAGGTTAAAAACAACCTTCTCAAATGTAAAGATTTGCTGATTTTTGACTCTTGTATGTAATAAACTTAACAGACTTAATCATCAAAAACAACAATAATCTGCAGGCCAAAAACCCCATTTATCAGTGCAGTAATATTAAATGAATTACCATCTTAAAATAAAGAGAGCAGAACACATGTCAATGGATAAACATGAAGCTACAGTACAGTGCTAGAGCCTATCTGCAGCATCACCGACCCAAAACATAAAGAGCGTGAGTTTGAAAAGAGACAGGGAGGGGGTGTTGGGTAGGGGGGGGGGGGGGGGGGGGGGGTTATGCGTTTCATGCTGTCCCAGTTGCCTAAAGTGATTCTCTCAATAATGTATTAGAGTACTTGTTTATTATTTACTGTTTACACAGCTCTAGTCATGCTGCTTTTGTGGATTGACATTCTCACCCGCACCGTCTGCGCAGAGCAGGCGAAACAACAAGCAGCGCAGACAGACAAGCTGGTCCCGCCAGCCGAAGCAGGCAGCCAACCAAACCTGGCAGCCACCCGCTCCACGCCACGCTCAGTTGATGCAAAGGCACTGGACTGAGAAATAAAAGACATCCTGGTTCATAGGAGCCGTTGTACATGCATCCTGAGGTTGTCAAAGAGAAACACACACATACACAGTGGGGGTTTGAAAAGGGTTGGGGGAGGTTCTGAGGGCACTGAAGGGGTACTGATATTAATATTTATGCAGACACCAAACTGGCCAACACCTCCCTCATCTGCTTCACTCATGTTTTTTGTTAATTTTATATCTTCTTTTAGCAATCTTTGTGTATGAATTAAAAGAATGGAAATGGAGGGTGAGAACCTTACCTGGTGAACAAGATATGGAAGAGTTATTTAACCATTTACAAACTACACAAACACACCCAAAGAGTGAGCGAAAGGTATACTATAAGACTATATGATATCATACCAGGTTTAAGTGTTTTTTTTAGCTCAAGAGTATAGCAAGTTTGGCATAAAACTACATTTTCTCTTCAAAATGTAATTAAAACTCAAAGGAAATCTCTTAAATCTCAATGACTTAAGGGAAATGAGTGACAAATACTTAATTTTTTTCTCATGCCACATAGGCTCAAACCTTAAAGCAAGGCCGAACCTGAAATTCAAAGTTCAAAAAATGAACAGAGATGTTTTCATTCCACAAAAGCCAGGTTAATGTTTTCGCAAGCTTTTAAAGTTTCTTTCAATTTTGCGGTGTTTGTATATTCAGTAGGAAAATTTCAAAGTCCGATCAATTATGAGAAAAATTTGCAAATTAGCTCATTTTGATAAAATCTAATAATTAAATAACACCAAGAGTGATGACAGTGAAATATACGGTACTAAGTAAATGTGTTTCGATGATTACCTTATCTTGGATTAAAAGAAGTATCTGGATGTTAAATATAAAAGACAAATTAGCCTCCAATTATCTGTTCATACATGCACAGCAGATGTCTCCTCACAGCACATGTGAAGTGTTTATTGGGGGAGGAACTACACCAATAAAAATCTGGTGATTACAACCAGAAAAGTCTATCTCTGGTCATAGCAGACAATAATTACATCGTCTGGTGCAGACTTTAAAGCCGATCAGTTCCCAGGCCAATTTCTTCTGGAAAAAAATAAAAAATGTGGAGGTAGACATTTGTGCGCACTCATGGGCACACTTGCACAACAGACACTTACTGTACCCCAAAAACAAAAACAACCACAAGCTCTCTCTCTCACACATACACACAGCATTTTCAAAGTCATAAAGCGAGGGGACTTCAAATGCAGCTATTTGTTTGGGGCCTGTTGTCGTGGGAATAGCGAGTGCGACTGTGCTGGTTCATTAGAATTCCTTTCAAGTTGTGGAGTGCGGCCTCCCTGTGTTCCTCTCCCCATATTCCCTGACCCCGACGCATCTCCATGGGGCTGAGGTAGGGCGGGGCACAGGGAGAGGACGGGGAGGTAGGGGTTGGAAGTAAAGCACAGTACATTGCACTGCAAACATACAGCGGGATAATAAAGTACACACTGCCTGCACTGAAACACACATCAGAAACAGTTCTTTGAACTGGATGTAAAGTCACACAAAATAAATAATAATAAAACGCGCACGTGCCGAAAAAGGCACACGCTTTCTTACCATTTAATGCAGGTAAACAGCCACATACACAAACAGACACACAACAGAGAGCTCTCCTCCCTAACAGTGTCACCTCGCTGCATCACCCTCTCAGGGATGCTGGGGGAGGTTCGCCTCAGCAGGCACAGCTCAATGCTCGGTCGCAGGAGAGCCTGCGATGTTGTGTTCTTGCCACCAGAGATGGTGGCGGAGAAAATTGTTTGTGTAACACACCTGGATCTTTCTGGCGCACTAATAATTAGACCTCTCAAGAGCAGCTTAATGTTGCCTCGAAAGTCCTCAACGCAAGAACAAATCCTGAAGCTTCTGCATTTGACGACGGTTAAAAACGAGCGAGTCGCATTTCAAACGTAAGATTAAATAACGCACACGTGAATTAAGATTTCGACTGGTAGGCAGGAAAGAAGAAATCTCCTTGATATCCAGTTATTATAGTGCTGCTTAACTAACATGTATCTTCTATGAATAGACGTGAGATGTGCTCAATTTTACTGAAAATTGAAATTTAAGATCAAACATTTTAACACTTGCCTCTGCGAACAAACAAGGGCAAATATTCTCGAGTCATTAGCATTTTACATAGAAACACAAACACTATAATGTGATGCAAAAATACTAAAGATCATAACCACAAATGTTCATACAGATGTTGAACAGTGAAGAATTACAATCATTTATACTGTTGGGAAAAATGAAAATGTATTTTTGTGGGCTTTTTATACTTCCAAACCATTACTGGAGCATTTTGGTGGAACTGTGATAATGACATGTTCATCACGATGAGAAACAATCTTGTGAAAGCGCAAAAGACACAAATTATTGTTTGGGTCTAAAACATAAACCACTGATTGCATATCTGTGAAGACTGAATGAGCAATATGTAATAATATTAGTAAAATAATTTAGACAGACAAGGCAGCCTTTCTTTTGGAATATTAACTGCATTTAAGGCATTTATTATGTAAGAACATGTGGAATTTCTATCACAAAGTAACTAATATTAGTTAATTTGTTTGCAGCATTGTCCAGTTCGCCGAGTAAAAATGAAGTGAACCGTGACCTGTATGAGTTTTTTTTTTCTCAGTTGGACGGAGGTCACTTTGGCAGGCTGGGCTCCCGGACGAGACCCCAGCGGGCGCCAGACTGCAGGGAGAGGGACGCAGAGCTGCTGCCCGTCACAGCCCAGTGGTCACCTGACGGGGCCCCAAGGCCTGCCAGACTGACACCACCGCCGGCCAGGCAGGAGGCAGAGAGGGGGCAGAGGAGGGGGCCAGAGAAGGGGTGCATGGAGGTGGAGGTTGGCATAAGGGACAATCAGTATCCAATGCATTTATCTATTTCACATAGTAGGGTAGTGTTGGAGATGACACTCAGAGAAGAGAGGGTCAATAGAGTGCCTACAACTGGAGTATATAAAGGGTGGAGAGGGTTGGAGCACAAAACAGCAATTACTCAGCATATAATAGATGGATAGCAATACATGCAATATGAAGCAACAATGCCTTTGTAGAAAAAAAATCTGTTTGATAAAAAATTATTATCTGTGACAGAAACGAAAAACTAGATAGCGGAGAGAAAAAAAGGAGAGTGGAAAACTAGTTGTGTATGTCCCAGCATGTGTCTGAGGCTCGCATGGAGGAGGGAGGAGGGCAACACTCAGAGAGTCTCTCAGGCGTGTCCAGAGCATGAGCCAAGTACCTCTACTATGTTCGAGTCCACACACAAACACCCACACCTGCTCTCTCCCTCCCTAACCTCAACACTTATACACAAACACACAATGTAAACACTTCACTCTGACACACACTCAAACTTTTCCCCTGCAATTATAAGGTTAATGTAGACTCGTAATCAACTCGGCCGTTTTCTCCAGTTGTTCCTGCGTGAGTGATTCCCAGCTTTAGTCGTCCTCACATCCCTTTTCTCGTGGAGGTCCGCCTGCCAATTTTTTTCCTCATACACATTTTCCACACTTCACAGCTCTCCCTTTATTGCTTAACATGATATCTCTCACATAGGCAAGAAAACTCAAGAGACCGCTCCGTGGTTAGATCTCTATTCTGGTTTCTAAAGAAATACTGAGATCATTTAAACATCACAGAAACGTCACCTGATTCACATTTTATCAGGCAGTTGATCGACTGTTAAAAGTTGTAATGACTCCCATACACATTCCTAATAGACAACCACCTGTACCTACCCAGCCCAGAGGGAGAATCAATGTACACAGAAGATAAATATCTAGAGGTAAAGTAAATAAAGGCATGTCACATACTTGTGACATGCCTTTGTCAATGGAATTGTCAATCTGGTATCATAAGAAATGGGAGCAACATGCAGATAACACTGTGAAAGGCTGCATTTAACCTATTTAACTACAAACTGTATATGGAGGATGGAAGCAGCCATCATAGTCGTTTGAAAATGAATGTAAAGAGCAAAGTGGGGAACTGATTGAGAAACTGAGGTACACTGCACGCTCATAGGTTGGCGACTTTATATTCACGATGTAAGCTTCCCCTGAAGCACCACCGGCTTTTTCCGTTTGCTTTTCCTTCATATTCTACAATATGAACATCAGTAAGACTAAACTTACAATAAACTTGGACTTCTTTGCAGGCAATTAGAAACAAAGTGCGTTTAAGGCACTTCTGCACTGTGGTCACTTTTCAGACATGAAAAACAACATCCATCTTTTTACATCTGATCTTTAGCTACCTGAGCCATTTATTTATTTAGGCATCAAAACTATTTTGGTGCTTAAAAACAATCAAACAAAACTAAACAGATAGTGAAAATGGAAGTAAACAGTGAGTCAAAACCAAATGAAAGCAAAAAAGATGGATCTTGAATCCAGAATCTCCTGGGTGAAAGTTGTCTTGATATGAGTAAAAATGGGCAGCAAACCCTTTTTAAAAGGAAAATAAATATAATGTGTAAATACATGAGTAAAGAGTTTTCCATGTACATGCTTGCAAGTCTGCATTATGAGCACACACCCTCGGAATGAAGCAGTATTTGATGGGGTGAGCAGATTAAAACTCGCCAAAGAGCCGTGCGTGTTCTACACTTCGGCGTACTCTGTAACTTTGCAATTAAATAGTAAATGGATCAATGTTTGTATATGTTTGTGTGTGCATGTGTGTGTTGAGGGGCCTCAGGGGCCTGTCCTAATGAGCTATCTGTGTGCATTTCTAACAAGAGCTCGGTGCAGCGCCCACGGCACTGTCATCCTGGGCCGCGGCTGACCTTGCGCGGCTGCTAGGCTGTGTCGTTTGCTATATTTATGGCACCACCGCCACCTTGCTGTGTGTTTGTGTGCGAGTGTACATTCGCCAGTGTGTGCATTCCAGGAGGGCGGGAGTGCAGGGGGGCTCACTCAGGAAGCAAATACTGTGTATATCAGCATAATGAATCAAGTGGCAGAGAGAGAGAGAGGGAGAGGAGAGAGAAACAGAGAGGGAGAGAGAGGGAGGGTGGAATGGATGGAGAAAGCCATTTTCCCTCTTCTGTTTTCTACCCTCCCGGCAACCAACCCCTGTGGTGTCTATTCTCTCTATTCGCCTTATTCCCTTTTTTCAACCCTATTTTCTATTTTTTTCCCCTTATTTCTTTTTTCCCCCTTTTCTTGCTTGATCAGATTGCTTCTCCCTCTTTTAGCAGAGCATTAAAAGCAATCTTTCAGGCACTGGGAGTTGGGCTGGACAGAGCACACAGGAGCTTATTTCACTCCCCCTCTGTCTCTGCTCTGGACATACGACATCAGCCCGGCCAATGAGAATCAGAGTTTTGAGCATTAGCAGCATACAGTAAAATATATGCTGGTAGCATGCATCAATTCATGTTAAGCTACTGTGCAAGTATGCATGCAGCTATGTGAGTTTGGCACTAACCAAGCCAGCTGAATCACCAATGGAATAATAATAATGCATGTGCATGGAATCATCTGGACCCCCTGTTCATTTCTGTGGAGGGGAGGCTAGTGCACACACTCGCACACAAACACACACTTAGATACATACACGGCCTCAATATGCAAAGCTCCCCTGTGCTGGGTTAAGGGAGAGGGGCGTGCTGCTGTGAATACTCATCTGAGCCTGGCAGAGGGAGCTGTGTGTATCCCCCCATAACCTCGGGGCGAGGGGCAGGGGAGGGCACTCAATTTGCGTGGGATACACATACACAAGTAAAAACACACATCTGAAAACACATTGGCACACACGGGGACACAAACAGAGAAGTCAGACGAATACATGCTTGTACACCAACACACACACACACACACACACACACACACACACACACACACACACACACAATAAACCATGCGTACACACATTCGCACATGCGGGCGATAAGAAAGGGAGCACTTTGAGGAGGGGGGGCGCCGTGACCAAAAGTAAAGTTTTAATTCGGTCCTCGGGGACACTGCTTACTCATCCAACTCCCCCAAGGACCGACTTCCTCTGAAATCTATTCAAATCACATCTCTCCTCCGCCTTTTATTGCATTTCTCATATCCCCCCATCACAAAGTGACAAATCACCACACACTTCACAGAACCAACATCACTTTCTCTCCATTTTGGGGGACAGATAGATTTGGGGGATTTTTACTTTTAAACTGATTAGAGAAACTCACTTCCTGCTGGTATTTCCATTATTTTCCATGAGCATCGCTGTACAGGAGTCAGTCCAAAGAAAGCTAATACCTGAGCAGTCGAAAAACCTGGAGTGTTTTGAGGAGGAAGAATTATTTACTTGGCAAATTTGTAACTGCCACATAAAGTCCCACCGCGACTGTAAAAGAGGCTCACACACTTTCAATTCCCCCATCTTAAATGCACATTGAACACTAATTTCATCGCACACTCCCTCTAGAACATGCAAACACACAAGTATAGGAACACACTCTGCAACTCAAGTCCCACACTTCGTGCCAGTGTTCTTCCTCCATTCTCAATAAAGCAGGTGATGAGAGCGTCTAGGTCTAATTAGTTTATGCAGACGTATGAAGCTGGTGGGACAGGCAGCATTGTTATTATTTCTCTGCCAGCCCACTGCAGACACACACACACACAACAACAGTGACACTTACAACGTCGTCTGCCGTATCCCCAACCACGCTCATCGAGGATGGGGGTGGCAGTGGTGGTGGTGAGATGGTGGGGCGGGTGAGGCTGGATGAGAAAGGGGGTGTCAGGATGAGGAGAGCCGGTGTGCAAGTGTGAGAAGAGAGGGAGAGAAGCGCCACTTGATATATTCGTAATGTTCCTTAATATTTTCATTTTGATGTAATTTGTGGCCCCGGTTTTTTAAATATCCGCTCTGTAATAATGTTTAATTTCAAGGGTCAGTCTGCCAAGGAGTATATTAAAGCTGATAAAACTCATTTTCCACAGGCCCAATATCGCGCCCAGATCAGGTTAGGAGGCCAGCCTCCCTGAATATTTCATCTTTTATCATGCCGATAATGGGAAGATGACAGAGGCGCATTATTACAATGAGAGAATTGCTCATTTTCCTGACGGGGAGGGCTGCCTGGCTGCTTGGCTGCCTGCTTTCCTGACTGCCTGCATCAATGACTGGCTGGGACTGCTGAAAGCCGAGGGCTCCACAGAGTGTTTGTCGCAATAAAAGCAATTCTTCCCTGGGAGAGGAGAGGTGACGAGTGGAGAGGAGGTGCAGGGAGGGGATGGAGGTAGAGAGAATGAGAGAGAGGTAAGAAAGAAAGTGAGAGAGAGAGAGAGAGAGAGAGAGAGAGAGAGAGAGAGAGAGAGAGAAGCAACTTTCTTCAACCACCTCACTTATTTGATTGCAATGAATAATAAATGTGTGGGCTTGCAGTTGGGGCGGGGTGGGGGGGCACTGAAGCAACAGCAGAATGTGTGTGTGTGTGTGTGCGTGCACACGCTTTGGTTATGTTGCATGGAAGGGGGCTAGGTGATAATCACAGATTTGAAGAGGGTCTCCATTCCAAATTAACCAATTTAATTGAGCCATTAGGAAAGAACAAAGCTGAGGCTATAGGGCGAGACGTTGTGGAGGGGGGAGGTCGCCTCTAACCGATCAGCAGTTTTGAGAATGGAACCTGCCCCGCACGCAAATGACTAACTGGACCGTTTCTGGCGCCAGAGCGGCTTAATAAATGGACCCAATCAAGGCTGTTCTGGAGACCACCTGTGTCCTGCACAGGTCAGAACTATTAGACCCACATTAGAGGGCCGTGATAGACGCAGGCGCCACTCCAGCCATGCCAATAATGAGGATAATAAGAGTACCATAATGGCATATTTATGGGTTGGCTAGGAGAAGCAGAGGACTGGCTGCTATGTTTTAGTTTATTCTGAATTGGAGCGAAAGAAATGGGAGAACTCAGACCCAGAGTCAGGCGAGAGACTGCGCGGCTTTAAGAAATTTACAATATCACAGCCCCCGATTTCAATTAGCAACGTGATTACAGGACTTAATCCTTCACACATATAAAGCCTCTAATGAAAAAAAAGCAGCAAAGGAGAAGACCAGGAGTGATCAGAATAAAATTACTCACAAGAGACCTAGTTATGATACATTTCCATTTCCACTGGCTGCGCTGTGCGAAAGATCTGTCACACACCAGGTGGGCCTATCTTGGCATTTAATATGTTAATCTGTAATCTTCCTCTTCATTCAACTGTTCTACAGGCATCACACTGAAGGAATTTTCTCCTTTTTTGTCTGTCTTGCTAGAACTCTAATCGTAGTGGTTCTCACTGACCCCCACACACTGGGTACAAGAATGAATGGTGGGAAACGCTGATGCAAGTTCTGCACCAGCTAATCATTTAATATACTGATCAACTTCAAAGACTGTCCTCAAATGTAAAAAGTGCACCGTGCAAGCATTTAAAAGAGAGAGATGAGTTATATTTCAAAAAGAGTGACAATTTATACGTGTGTCCATTTGTAGTTATGGGAAACACGATACAATTAAATAACCAGTTAAACTTCTGTCTGAGACTCGTTCATAATTCCCATCCTTTTATTCTATGAGTGCATTGGTACATTCAAACAAAAGAGGAAGTTTCTACTTTCCAAATTAATACTGGGAGCATTAATGTAATTAATTAATTCATGAACAAATATCACCTCCAGATGCAGCTCGGGTTTATCAGTAGCCAGCAGCCTCATGTTTGGGTACAGATGTGATCATTATCATCACCATCAGCCCACCACCACCAGGCAGAGATACTTTGGTTGTTGTCCTGTACCTTATCCTGTCCAGACAATGATTGGGTACATTATGAGTGTGTGCTACACATGAATTTTATTTCTCATTTATTAATCTAAGAGGATCAGAAGAGATTTAAAGTATTGTGAAAAATAAAGGTTTTCCTACATTTTGTGTTTCCTGTGAAAAACTAAGTACACCCTATAATTCAACAGCTTGGAAAGCCACCTTTAGCAGCAGCAACTTGAATTAATTATTTTATCTATAATTTTATGAGTCTCTCACATCATTCCTGAGAAATAGCAACAACTTTGTTTTCGTTCACTGACGTTTGCTCTTCACAGCTCTCTGAAAGACTGTGGCTGGACCTTAAAACTGCCCCATATTTGACTCCAGAATACTTAAGAGTTCAGATGAGTTCACGGTCAACTTGGTGACTGCTGTAAAACAAGCCCAACTCCTCAACCCTCCACAGCTGGGCTTGATATGCTTGGAAACATAGCACTGTACAATATGGCCAAACATTCCCACTTTTAATCTGATAGCACGCTGTTCCTGAAGTTTTGTGGTTTTTATTAGTTTTTTGTTTTTTTGTTCCTTCCTCTCAGCATTGGATAGTCTGAGCTTGGGGTGAGTTTATTGGGATCCTCCACTCCTGGGCACATTGTGGGATTTTCTTAACATACACCTGAATGCTCCAAACTAGCAAACTCCCAAAACATCTGCTTTTACAGAGGTTTGTCACTTCTGTTGATGATCAGTTAATCAAGAGTATTTGATTAGCAGCACCTGACTGCTACTCACACTCTTAATTCCTGTGAAAGCAGTAAGTCAATAATTGTTTACCCATTTTCCACATGACTGTAAGTTTGCCTCGCGTGTTCATTGTTCCAATTTTTAAAATAGGCCGTCAGGTTTCGGAAAGATAACATGAAGTTAGAAGAGTTATCTAGACGATGATATCTTAGTAAATGAGATGAGTGGATGCCTGTTGTCACAAAGCTCTGAGAGAGAAAGAGCAGAGTGGAGAGGGGGATGGGCAATGACAGCAACAGCAGTTTGTACAATCTAACATCTTTAGTTTAACAGCTTGTCAGTTGTATAGTTTTTACTGTAGAAGAAAGAAGAAGAAATGAAGAAAGACCTATAACAACCCAACAACCCAACCATCCTTAGCCCTTTACTAAAAAGGTGCCAGACACTTTGTGTGCATCCCTGTGGAGAGGAAGAGGAAGTGATGAGTACCCCAAAGGGCAACGGAGGTCACCAGTGACCAGCGTGACTGCCAACAACCCCAGGGAAGAGTAGGATGGAGTCAATGTGTCTGGACCCCCACGCCATTGCAAAAAAAAAAAAAAAAAAAAAGAGAGAAAAAAAAATAACAAAAGTCACTCACTGTGTCGGGAGGGGTAAGTATGAAGTGCTGGGCTGAGCTGGGGTGGGGGTTAAGGGGAGTGGGTGATGGTGGGTACCAGACTGGGGCACCTCGGGGGACTTTTGGGGAGGAAGAGCCATGCACCATGTCTCCTGCTACCAACCGTTGTTCCCTCATTTGATTGTGAAGCCATGAATAATGCATGGCAGATGGGACTGAAGGAGGGGGAAGGATGGAGGGGTGGGAAGGGGGACCTCAACCTTAAAGGGGCCCTGCCACAGTGGGAGTCATTACCGATGAACAACCACACTGATGAGCCATGGAGATAGAGAGAGCAAGGAAAGAGTCAGCTAGAGAAAGAGAGAGAGATGGGGGATGAATGCAGCAGAAAAACAAACAAGAGATAAAAAAAAAAAAAGAACGAAGGATGCCCATGAAATCAGGCTTCTCAAATGTTTCAAGCATGCCGCTTATTGACTGTGTTTTCCCCTCCTCTGTTTTCATCACTGTAGATGATCTGTTGTTGTTTTCATCTGTACATTCAACTATCCATAATTAAACTCTAGAAAGTACCCGTTTTTCTGTTTGTTTGCATTTGTTTTGGTGTTTCTTGGTAATAAGTTTTATCTGCATACAGGCTGGTGGTGAGTAGAAGAACATGTATAGTAGAAACCTTAAATAATGCAGTCCCACTGATAGGATGAAAGTCTAAGGCAGAGCATCCACTACATAGGGTTGATTTATGATTGATTAGAACGCTTTAAGAATTTGATACATTCTTTTATAAAAAACATAACATTAGCCAGCAATGGGTCACATATGGCACAATGTTTTACCCCCAGGGCATCATTTACAGCCATGCAAGAGTTTATTGAAAAAAAAAAAAAAAAAACAGCTTCATGAACCAGTGGGTCTGTGATGTGGGCAGTGCATATGTGGCTTTTCTTAAGGCAGTGCTGTCAAAGTTGATCGTCTTCCCAACTTTATGGACTTTTAAGGTTGACTTTGTTTACACCAATGTGTGGCTTTTCCTTCCAGTTTCTGCCAGCTCCAGAGCTGCTTCTTAATTTACTGTTCCCTGCAAATCTAATGAGCCAAATAGTACAACAACATTTTACATTGTGTAACTGACTTAATAACTACTGCTTCAAGACTCTCTAAAGGAAATTCAGAGTTTTGTCTCTAAGCACATTTAACATAGTAAACTCAGTTGTACTGTTTTATAGAGTTTAAACTGTTTTTTTTGGGGTTTTTTTGTTTTGTTTTTTTGTTTTGTTTTTTGTTTGGGGGGGGGGGGGGGGGGGGGAGGTCAGGATCAAAGCTCGGTGAAGGGATAGTGCCCACAGCATAAACTTTCCTATTACATTAGAACAATATGCAAATGTGAGTATGTTACTACAGTTAATACACCTACAGGGTAATGGAGTTTCAGCAAATACAACCTCGGTTCTCTTTTTTAAAGTTGTTGGACAGCTGAAGATCACCATCCCCATTGGCCCTAGAGTGACTATTTTACACTAACTTTTACAAACATTTCATAGGATTCACCAGAATCTTACTGGTGAATGGGGGGGGGGGGGGGGGGGGGAGAGAGAGAGAGAGAGAGAGAGAGAGAGAGAGGGAGATAAGAATTTTCTGATTCAATTATCGATATTAGTTGAGTACTTACAGATTCTCATTGGGTTCCCTTCGGCTCCGCTTTGAAAGTCACTTTCAGTCAATCTCTAAGCATCACGTCAAAGACCTTACATTCACGTAAATAAAATGCATGCTCTGTAGTCAAATGTTATTATTTGCACTCTTTGTTGTGATCAGTGTTTGGGTTGTTACTCAAAAAGACAAAAAGAAGTTTATGTATTACACAGAACACTTTTCTTAAAAGTAATGCAGCACATTGCTCAATTACTACCAGGAAAAAGCCATTTATTACACTTCTCCCTACGTTACTTTTGTGTTTCTCTATAAAATTACCCAAAACCCATTTAACAATATAAAACATAGGCTACAGTCCAACACACAAGAACAATCCCTATTCTAATGGGGACACACATATGGCTGCTCATCTGTTTGTTACCTCTTGAAGTTCAGGGTCAGGCTGCTGGGCTTTGGTCAGCATTCACTCAGCTGTAACATCACTTTGGGTTCTTAGCTAGCTTAGTGCTAGCATGCTGTCTGTGCAGGTGCTTGCAAAGAGTCAAAATTTGTGTTAGCAGTATAATGTGGTTGTTTTTGTTCTGGATGCAGCTTTCACTTTACCATCCCATCTTCAATCTTTTGTGCAATAAAAAGAAAAGTAAGGTCCACATCTATGACTGTGCCACTCTTTTCCTCGTTTAGGACACAAACTGAAATAAGCTGATTGTAGCACAAGTGAAAGTGGAATCAATAAGCAAGATCGATAGGCAAGCAGATTCCAAGAAACTGAACTATCCATTCCAAATAGTGAATGGAGCCAACTATCTCCATCCCTGACCTTTATTCTCCTGTGCTGCTGGCATCTTGTATACCATTGTGTGGAGTGCATACCCACTAATTAGTGCAAACTAACTTGTGCAAAATAACCTGTGTGCTTAAATATAGTAGATAACATATTAAAGGGCAACTATTATGTGTGAGTATGAAAAGTAATTATTACCAGCTTGCTAAGTGATGACGTAGCAACTGTTTCCTGGTCCAAGTGCCTCTTGTGTTGGATGAGTGCCTTGCTTTTTAATATGCCGGAGTGCTTTGTCATGTAACCTGCAACGCAGATTGATTTTACTATGAATTTATCAATAATTATGATGCATTAATGGTAAAACAAGCTAAATATCACCTTGATTGGAAATTTGAATTACTCCAAACATCATCAGTCCCTGATATCATCAACCTGTCAAACAGCCCTATTTGGGACTCTATGCCAAAAGTTAGTAAAAATACAATGTAATGATTTGCAACTAACAATCAAAACAAAACTACTACACTTAAAGCTTTAAAACTAATTAATTTGGTATGCAATTTGCTGTATATATAAAAATAAATAAATAAAAGTTTTATGAAACAAATATATTTCAAGGAGGTTGGGGTCGGTTTAACAAAAGACTGCCAAAGTTTGTTAATGGTAAAAGAAAGACGTGACAGAAGATCTCAAAACTATTTTATTAGTAACATGATTATGAACACAAAAAACATCCCAGAGTAGCAGAGTCTTTCAAAAGTAAAGAGAGCCAAGGTTTCTTGGCTGTGTGAAAGAATGTCTGTCGTTTAAATATTTCAGAAAAAAATTCATCAAAATAAAATTACAAAGATTTTTTGGCTGAAAACTAATATTGAATGGAAACTAATATTGGGTCTTGAGTCAGTGCTGGATAAAAAAAATACAAACTCTCCTCTTTCCAACGTTACTTCACTTCATTGACATTTGCACCACAGCATTTCATTCGGTTGATGTCTGAACCTTGACTGTGCCATTGCAACACCTTGAAACTTTTCTTCTTCAGTCATTCTGTTGTAGATTTCCTGGTCTGGTTGGAATCACTGTCCTATTGCATGACCCAACCCCACCACCATCACTGTGCTTGACATGCTTAGTATGAGGCATTTGTGCTGATTTGCCGTTTGGTTTTTGCCAAGGTGGCGATGTGCTTTTCCAGAGTTCTTGTGGTTTCTTCTGATGCAACTTTCCAAACAAATCCTCTTTAGAGACAAGAAGCTTTCTCCTGGCAAACCTGTCTAAACAAACCACATTTTCTCAGGAGCTTTAACATTTACCAAGCAAACTAAAGTCTGTAGAGTCTGACATGTAGCTTGTGGGTATTTTGCAATTTCTCTGAACATTATGGTCTGTCCTTGGAGTGAATCTGCTTGGATATCCATTCCTGGGAAGATTGTAGTATCGTGTTAACTACTACCTAAATGCTAGAGAGTAGCAAGCTGCCAAAACATCTGCTTTTATAGAGGAGGGCACATGTGATGATGATGATCAGTCATCAAGTGCATTTGGCTACTACTTAACCTCTTAATTCTTATGAAAGCAATAAGAGTGTACAGTACTTAGTTTTTCACAGTAATGCAAAGAGTCTTGTACCTGTACGTGATGAGGGACATGGCATGGGTAATTTGTACATCTGTGAAGACCCCAATAATTTTGAATGATATCTACTAGATTTGAAGCATCATATGCTGAAATGCAGAGTGTCATTATCAGGGAAAGATTTGCTTGTTTCAGCAAGACAATGACAGACCACATTTTTCATGTTTTTTTAAAAGCAAGGTTTTGTAGTTAAAGAGCCTGGGCACCAAACTGATCTGCCTGCACCTGTCACCTATTGAAAACATCTGAAGCATACTAAAAGAGAGTACACGCAAAGGAGGACACTGTTTAGCATCAAGCAAGAATGGAAAAAAAATTGGCTTTGAAAATTAGAGTAAACTAAACCCTCACTTTCCAAACATGGTGATGCAACACACTGGGATGTTGCTGGGATAATACATATGTATTTTTCAAGAAACAAATAAAAAAAAGATCCATCTCCGTGCTCCTTTCAATAAAGTACTGCCTTTAAATTATTTGGAAATCACCTTATTCTATAATAAGTACCTCAGCTTTTTAGAAACAGCAAATAATAACAACAAAAAAAAACAATCTTTGAAAAGCAGTTATGAGTTCATTAAATGTTTGAGGTCAAAATTTAAAATTTTGTTTTTGTTGCTTTTTGACTCTAATCTATTATTGTAAATTGAAATTCTGAGGACTGAAGTACCTAAAAGCAGTGTGACGCCTTTAAAAACCACCTGATAACGCAAACATATTAAACAGTTAGCATATTATTAGAATATTTTAATACATAATTAATTTATTAATTTAAATGGAGCAACTGATACATATGTAGATAAAGTGTGCTCACATTGGACAACACCAAAAACTCCCCCCACCAAAAAAAAAGAAAAAAAAAAAAAGAAAGAAAGAAACTCATACTTGCAAATCCATAGAAACACAATTTCTTTCCACATATGCAAGTTGGAGGAACAGGAGGTGGGTGGGAGAGGGAAATGAGCAAAGCCATCCAGCAGTATTGCTGCTTCTAGCAATGTGTGTATGAGTGTGTCAGTGCAGGTGTGTATGTTATCTTATGTGTGTTTGAGAGCCGTTCCTGCGGCAGCAGCTAAGGCGCTGTAGCGGCACTAGGTGTTATCACTCATTCTGATTCCGTATTACAGCATGACGGATGGGCCCCCGCGGGCCGGCGAGCGTCGCCACACGCTTATTACCGCAGCTCTTAAGTGGGAGTTGATTTAGCTTAAATAGGTTGTTTCATAAGGAGAAGACACCGGCGCTGTCACCACTGCTCTGCTCCTCACTACAGCAAACCACCACTCTAATTGAATAATGCCTTCTTTACATACCTATTAGGGTGCTTAGGTACAGAGTGTGCCCCAATAATTGCTTATACAACCTGGCTAATTTGGCCTTCACCCTGTGCATGCACAGACACGCACACATGCACAGACAACCCTTCTCTCCCTAATGTGTAATATTCATGTCTCTAATATCCATGGTATGTGCATGCGCTATACTAATTTTAAAGTATTGAGTGAAGCTCATTACTATTGCTCCAGTGAATTAGAAACAACAAAACAAATAGTCCTACATTTGAGTAATAAATCCAGGACTTGATACTGCATATCTAATTTGATATTTCTTTAACCTGAATCCAATGGAATCGCTGGATTCTGAATGCTATAAAAGTGCAAATAGACCTACAATCTAAAGGATTAGTGTTTCATTTGCATATCACAGAGAGATATTTCAGCATGCATGTTCCAATAATACAAGCGCCATGCTGTTTAAGCGTGGAGGTGGTTACGATGGGAGGAGGCTTGGATAAAAGCACTTCGATTAACTAAATGTTGATCCATTTCCCTGTCTCCGTTGGCTTTGAGAGATTATTGCTGATGCAACAGTGCGATGGCATGTGAATTGTGCACCACTGTGCAGTGGAACCTGTGCCAGCTCTCTGTAAGTGAACAAGGCACCATGGATTCTTGCCAGCAACAACATACTCCCAGGGAAGCTGGAGCTGGCCGTCAATCATGAGCCCTCAAATGGAAATGCACCCTATTCTCACTAACCCACTACTTCACTCAGTTTGTCAGACAGACATAAATTCATACACATGCAAACAAACAAACACACATATACAGAGGCACTGAAAGCAAAGGGGGGGGGGGGGGGGATAGGTGAGCACTTTGAGGGGAAAATTTGATAAGAATGTCTTGATTAATCTAGCAGCTGCACAAAATTTAACTGAGATTTCAGGATATCATGAGCAGCATGGGAATTTTACTCAGTTGCCTTAGGTAAGAAGTGCTCAGGTTAGAAAATAATTTTACTCACTGGACAGAATTCTAAATAGATTTGGTAAATGCTAGACGTTCTATACAAGTACCAACCCCCAACCCTTCTTTAGTAAGTCCCAGTAGTTTTATATTAATTACAATTATATTCAGAATTATAAGTGGACTTTATCTTTACACTGAGCTGAGATGCCCTTGTCCCACTTATACAAATTTCCTCTCTGGTTATGTTAACATCCAGTTTCTTATTTTAAAAGTGGAGAGTGACGAACTAGTATTCAGTGTCTACAACACCCTTTGAGGGCTTTTTTATTTTGGTTGAGTACAATGAGATGTTATTTCGCTTGAAATAGCCAGATTTTGGGCATTCCTACACAACGAACAGCTACTGTGTTGGTGTACTCTGTCAAATATTCTGTCAATACTACAAAAAGGTGACATGACAGGACACTGAAGATGATGGCTAGGGGGTGGGCAGTATAAACGGTATACGGTAGGAACGATAAATTAAACGATAAATTTGGCCAAAGGTAGAGATTGTGACTATACCGCTCTACCGCGATAGCACATGTTGATGGTGTCATTGAGCTGCGCCTGTTTTGGTCAAAAGCATTGCAGTGGCTGCAAACAACATCATCTGCAAATTATGCCGGGCGACAGTAATAGCAAAGAGACGAAGCACTTTTGAAATATGGGGAAAGCCAAAAACTGTGCTTCCTCCACTTCACTACCATTGATTCATTAATGCTGAATTCTCTTGCAGCTGCTCTACTCCCATGTTGTTGCAGTATATTAATGACTAACCTTGTATTGTGGATGGATTATCTCAGTTGTTCTCCTGACTGAAGTTTGGTATGTTTATAGCATCGTGCCATGCAATTGCATTTGTCCCTAACCACCAGGAACCCTCACGCTAACTTTTATTGAGTGGAAAAAAGTTAAAGTTCATCCTTCAGCTTCACTGTGCTAATGTTATGCTAACATGGCTGTTTTGCTAGCGATAACGTAGGACATCATTATATACCAGCTACTCTGACTTCAGTAACCTACAAAAGTCACTGCTGTTTAGTTTTCTGTCTTCATTTATGTTGGAAGTGATAGAAGAGCTGTACGTTTTCATTTTTTCAGAAATCTCTCAGTCAGAACATGGCATATCATGTTTAGGTGGAAACTAGCGAGCTAACCTGCTAACTTCTAACTCTGTTCAATTTAATAAATTCTGTTTTCATGGATGTCTGGATGTTAAACTTAATTGTTACACCTGGTAAAGCAGCAACACTAATCATTTTATTAAAGATGACAGAATTTAGACAGTTTAACTCTCAGTGATGCCGCAGTGTTCGTTTGACTTTGGGACCTGAAGTAGACGGAGTTTTGGACCCAGATTACTCCGTAAGGCTCCTGACTACGGCAGCCGTAACGCTCCGACAATCCATCAAGCAGTGCGGCTTCATAGCTTACCAAAGTCGTTCTAAAACGTTTTTGACAGATTTCTGTGGCTGTGTACTACATAAAATTGGTTCGAGGTCAGTAAGCACAACCAGAATTCATACATAAAGCACTGTCGATTTTTGAGAAAATTAAAGGATTTTAAGTTTTAACCATAAGATTTTACACACCTTATGGTGTGTAAAATACGTTATACAGAAGAAAATAATATATCGCTATATATATTGTTATCGCACATGCTTCAAATTATACCGTGATATGGATTTTAGATCATATCGCCCAGCCCTAATGATGGCTTTATGGCTTGCTCCTCGTTTAAAAAGACAAACTTATCCCTTATCTGATTGGCTAGTTGTATTTACTTGGTTAGGGTTGGATAGATGATTTGTTATGCAGAAATGTCAGTACGTGAAGCAGTACCAACTCTTGGCAGTCTTGGGGGGTTGTAATAAATGACCCACCAATAGGGCTTATGCTCAGTACGGTCCTGCTTATTTATTGCAGATACACAAAATATGTAGTTGGGTTTATGTTTATTATTCCCTTTTTTTTTTTAAATTATAAGCCACAATTAGCAACAGCTATTGTATGTTATTGCATAGACATCGTCATAATCGCACCAATATTCATTCTCTATCAGAGAGTTAGTTACCCATATGGAAAAGATACATATAAATCTTATAAAGTTTGTATCTGTCTTGTGTGAAACTTGTATGAAAAGCATACAAGAGTGAAAACAGATATAAGATCCCTTGAAAAATTATATAAATGAAACTTGTATGTTTTGGATACTTACTAAAACAATATATGAAAGTAATGAGAAAGTGACCACTTTCATGAGTAAATCATATAAGCCTTATGATTCACTATATTCAATTCAATTCAATTTTATTTATATAGCGCCAAATCACAACAAAAGTCGCCTCAAGGCGCTTCATAGATACAGAGAAAAACCCAACAATCATATGACCCCCTATGAGCAAGCACTTTGGCGACAGTGGGAAGGAAAAACTCCCTTTTAACAGGAAGAAACCTCCGGCAGAACCAGGCTCAGGGAGGGGCGGCCATCTGCTGCGACCGGTTGGGGTGAGAGAAGGAAGACAGGATAAAAGACATGCTGTGGAAGAGAGACAGAGATTAATAACAGATATGATTCAATACAGAGAGGTCTGTTAATACATAGTGAGCGAGAAAAGTAGTATGAAGTAGGCCACATCTTATTCAAGTCTTTTATAAGTTTTTACAATTTCTTTTCCATATGGGTAAACTAGTGGCTATCCAGCTGCTGAGAAGACACAGTGAAGATGTACTTGTCCTTTTGTGGTCAAAAGAGAAACAGTCAACTGCATACATGCATGATACCAAATCATTTTACAACCCTTCATCTGTGCAGGGAATCCAAAAGGTTTGAGATAAAAGTATCACAGACCAACCAACAAGATTTTACTTTCTTGAAAAATAGCTGCTATTACAAAGTAACATAAATTTATCATTAAATGTTAGTAATATTCACAAATTCAGTCTCAATCATACATGCATGCACACACACACACACAAACCCTCCACCGCCTCCCTATACAAACACACGAGCAAACACACACACACACACACACACACACACACACACACACACACACACACACACACACACACACACACACACACACACAAATCTACTCAAATACACATGGGAACAATCACACACAAACATTTACGAAATGTACATTTGTATAGTCTGTACACATGTGCCCACACATGCTCACAGCCCTGTGGGTGCTTTGGTGTGCCAACCCGCTCTCTTTCCCATGCGTGTTGGCTGTGCCCTCTGGTTGGCGGTGATTGATGATGGCCATGGTGAGGCAGATCATTTGGATGGCCCCATCTACACAGGACGTAAATCAAATCAGCTTTGCTAATGATTCTCAGACACTCATCTGGCAGCCATGGCCAGAACCCTATTGCATTTTGCACAGAGGGACAAAAGAAACATCAATAAGTCCCAAAACGGTTTTATTTGACCACTCGTTTCAGAAATTGATGTTCAATTCTTCAAAGATTTCATTCTGAAAGATAGGTCCCCTCTGTGTAGGAACAATCATCACAAGTCATGCATGCGTGGTGTGTGGACATGTGTGAGAAGCTCTATGTGCATACATGGATTTAAATATGACGCAAGGTGATGTCACAATGCTGAATGGAGAGAAGATTGCTTCGCTTGGATATCCAATATCAGCTCAGCACGGGTGACAAACTTAAATGTGACACAGCAATCAAACAGGTAACGCTGGAGAAAAGAAAGAAAAACAGAGAATGAAAACTTTAGCCTCCAGACAACACATGCAGTCTCTGAATCGGTCTGTGGATCCAATCCTGTTGCTAGCTGTGATGTGATGGATAACCCTGGCAGGCGAGAGGACCTCAGCCCTCAGGCCTCCATGGGTGACCCATTACAACTTTTCATTAAAGCGTCTGTCTGATGCACCGCCTTGATTTGTCCATAATTTATGATGCCATTACAAGCTAATTAGTGCCAGGATCCCTCTGCCCTGCTCAGCACGCCAGGCCCTTGGCAGTTAAGAGGGCACAAACCGCTGGCATTGGTTCCCAAATACTAGTAAAGGCTACTCTCCATAGACAGTTCCTTTTTGTTCAATGCAAAAACACTTTCACAACAAAAACTAAGAATAAACAAGCAGCTCCTTTACAAAATAACATTCTACGTCATGCATAAAAAGCATCAAAGTTATTTTCAATCATTATCCAGGTGTAAAGCAGAAATCTGTTCTTAAGCTCTTTGAATCTGTTTTGGTGCGTGCGACTCCCTGTCATCACTTCACAACTAAACCGTGGCACAAGATTGACCTTGTCCTTGAATTTGCTTTTGGTTTCTGCAGGCTTTGATCTCTGGTAGCTATCACTGCCAGTGCTCACTCTCACTTTATCCTAAAGCAAACCACAGCATCTGCTGCTGCAGTTTTTATAGTCTTTGCAATAATCACCACGCGTGCAGCACAGAATTTTGCATGCTCTGGATTGCTGCAAATCCAGAGCATCTAGAGTACCAGTCTAGAGCACCAGATTAATAGATGAGATTATTCTAAGTGTCCTGTTAAACAAGAAATGAAAATTTGAATTTCTTTGTCTTTACAGTTATTTGACCTTAGGTGGGGAGGACGTGCAAACTTGAAAATGTGAATCATCTGAATACAGAACAAATGTTTAACAGCAGCCTAACAGAGCAGAGAGTGACTGTCCTCAGCAGCTTGTCTAAGGATTGGAGAAGGGGGGGGTGTCTCATCAAAGCCAGTGCACCCATGCATGAAAGTCAATCCACTGCTTGTGTGTGTTTTATTTATTCATTAGTGACACGCGGCTTGAAAAGGAAGAAGAAAAAAGACAAGAAAGTTCCATTCAAATAAGCATGGCATCCCTGGAGCAGGATTGTAAGAGAGAACAAGAAGGGGGAGAGATAAAGTGTGTGCGAGATTGTGTGTGTACGTCTGTGTACGTGTTTATGTGTGCGTAAAACAGGGTGCTAGAGAAAAGGGAGATGAGGGAAGAGTGGGTTGACTTCTTTTAATTTGGGGAACCCCTCGGGGGAAATCGAGCCCGTGAACACGCAATTACGACAGTCATCAGTGAACCGCGCATGTGAGGAAGTGGGGCATTGAGCGTAAAAAGAAAATATCAGGATGGAGAAGGAGGAAATGATTTGAAGTATTATTATCTCAAGTCTCAGTCACCCTGCCCCCACTGATAATCAGTCAAATACAGATCCTAGTGTACAAAGCACACACACACACATCTCCCCGTGCTTTATTTTGGAAATGATGAATGTAACTAATACACAGGTAATCTATTACAATTAACTGACGGCAATGGTGGTGGGGGAGGGGCAAGGCCGTCATCATTGGCCAATTATCATCTTATTATGGATGTTAAGTGGCCTCATATTAGGGTCAATGCCCCTCATTTCAAGGGAGAAAATAATTGTTAACCTCTGTAATAGTGATACACAGAAACTATTTAACACACCCCAGGGGGATCTCTGCAGCCTCATCAGCACATCGACAGGAAGTTCAAATTACTTTTAAACAGAGGACTGCACTTTTCCTGTGTCTTTACATGACAAGGGCAGTCAAATATCTTATGTAGATACTGCGAGATATTATATTGTTGTGTTATAAAGAGCTTGGGAGAAGTTTACAAGTGAATTTAAAAAAAAAAAATAAAAAAAAAAAAGATAAATCAATAATCAACTAAAAAACTTTCAACAAAAAACTTTCTTGTAAACTGTTTTTCACCTGTAATTCATTTTTACATCTCCTCCATATTTAAAGCAAAAAAAAAAAAAAATGCAATATAAAATACATGTCTTTGAAGTATTAATGTAAGCTCCATATAAAAAATGTATTGTTTACAACGAGTCAGACTAATTACTTTACTGCTGTATTTGACAAAATAGCCCAGCTGCATACATTTCACACAATCAACAGAGACACACAGTCAATATTAAAGAAGTCGGGAATTCACTGTTGCTGAACACATGACCGAGATACAATTACAACAATTTTAGGTAATCGCATTTTGGACTCATGGCAGGTAGAATAAACTTAAAGGGAAGTCTGAGATTTGGTCCCTTTCAAAACAGTGTACGCAATGGAAATGGAAAGTCCTCTGAGGGTATATGCTGTGCTGCAGTCTCCCTCAACAGTGCACAGGAAGAGACGAGAGACCTAGCTAAGTGTTTTCCAATAACTTTTTCTTTTGAGTCAGGTGAAACTAAATCCATTTAGTTTGTAGATAACAGTCAATTTTATATGAATGACTCTCCTAAGTCAACCTGGGGTATATGATTTTAGGAAATCACTATTTGCAAATAACTTTCAATTTCTTTCCAGCTTAAATCAAGTTTTTCAGGAAATTCTCTTTGTGGTATATTGCATCTGGCTGAGTGGCCTTTATTGTGCTGGCTCTCAGGTGGGCTTTTATATGGGAAGGCTGGACCCCGGGGTCCTGTGTCGCCTCTGGCAGATATTGAGACAGACACTGGAGTGACGATCTTTCCCAATAGCCTGACTGCCTCATTCAGCAAATTCTCTAAGTGAGTTACCTGTCTAGGAGGGTGGTTTAGATAGAATGAAACACTCACTTGTCACTTATATTAACCCTCTTATACCCCTTATCCCCCACCAGCACCTCCCACCAAACCCCAGAACCTCATACTATTGTTTTCACCCTTTTTTCCCCACCTTACAAAATCCCCATCTTTTTTTCTTTTCTCCCCTACATTAACCCGCAATTCTCCCCATCACACCCCCTGAAGCCAAAATCATCTTCATTTTGCATAATGCTCCATTTAAACTGATAGCAGTGACATAAGGAGGGTGAGATGGAGAAAATGGGGCATCATCAAGCTTTGTTCGCTCTCTCTCTCTAGCTGGCTGGCTGTGACCCCTGGTGGCAGTTATGATCCACAAGGTCAGTTGGTCTGTGGTCCCACGAACCACACAGAACTTCTTCCTCCAGTAAGCCAAACAGTCAGTCTACGACTTAGCACAAACACACACACAGTATATACTATACTCTGCTCATCCATCTACCAAGCCTTACTCCATTCAGCCACCACCTTCTGCTAGTCAAGTGTGGTAAGACACGAAATCTATTACAGTGTCAACATGACACTGCCTTATGGCATCTGTAAATGTGTTGCATGGAAGTGTTGCTTTTTTTATCAACTAGTTACGGGTTATTTCGACATAGTGTGGCCATCTAAGTGGAAAAAAATATTTAAAAATCTTGAGTTCTTTCGCAAAAGAAATAGCTGAAAAACCTATATATAAAATACATAATTTTTTTTTTTTTTTAGACAGACAAATTATTACAATTATTATTCTGTTTGTTTGTTTGTTTTTTTTAATTTACTGTCCACTGGAAGTGTTGGGTAAAATGAGTTACTGTGATCACATTACTATTTTTAGTAACACAATAATTGAACTACACTAGCTATACTAAATCCTAAATAACTAAATACTACATTCAGTAATCACATTACAATTACATTTTTTTTACTTATATTATAACAGTTCAAGAATTATTTACAAAACAGGCAGATAGAACAGAGAAAAAATATATCAATGCTTTTTTCTTTCTTTATCATTAAGCTTGTTGTTGTTTGTCTTTAAGCGGCGATATGGACATACAAGATCCTACAAACACAACATCAGCACTTTGCAAACTGCACAGACAGGATAGATGCAGCATTGGTGGCTGCCGGTATTTTTGAAGCTTATAGCAGCTTCAGCAAATTTAGCTCAAGTCATATGGGTAAAGATTAAAAAAAATACATACATACATATATAGGCAATGTTTCAAGGTACAAGGTCAAGGTTACACGAATTAGTAAAGAGCATTAGTTTCCATTGGATCATCTCCAAACTTGAAAACAACATACTAGTTACTGGGTCTTTTTTGAGCCCTTTAAAGCATTATGTTTTCCAATACAACATTATACGACTGCACAATGACACAAAAAGTTTAATATACTACATTAGATTTTCCAAATTAACAATGCTGACATCAGTTTAAATGAAAGCAATGCAGATTAGGGATTTAAAAAAACAAAAACAAAAAAAAGCTGACGTCAGCACTCACTGTTGCCAGACCGTCAGCTCGTAAAAAATGAACAGAGAACAGGTCATTCATAGGTTGTTAAGGGTTAAAAACTAGAAGGATTACACTTTTTGAAAGCAAGTATATTTGCCATATTAAACACTGTAGAAAAGATCAAGATGTCTTGTTGTGGAAATAGTTTGCTGCCGACTTATTTCCACTAGTTATGTTTCCTTAATGATGAACATTATGTAAGTTTGTCTTGATGAGCACATCTCCCGGATGTCACCAATAAATGTATAAAAACAAACACGATTTTGGATGTACAAGCTTTTCCCCAGGCTTCAGCAATTTGTAAATATAGAAAGCACTCTGTTGATCCTAAATCAACACATCGTAGCTGTCAACATTTATTCTGTTTATGTATCAGATATTACCAAGAAACAGAGTAAATATTCAGAAAGAGGTTCGGACAAAAAACAATGACAGAAGCAAGCACTGCCGACATCTCTATCCATCTTTCCCCGTGTGACGCGTTCTTAAATATTCCAATCGAGAAGTGGGCAGAGACACAACACAACCTCATGAATTCAAATGCTGGATGCCCGGAATGCCAATGGTTTCAGTCTTTCCTGCTGCTACCAATTTATATTTTCCATATGGGTCTTTAAACGGCAAATGGAAGTCAGTCTGTGCCCTTTTATCCCACCCGCCGCCCCCCTGGGGAGAACAACGGTCAAAAGTCAAGGAAATTCTGATTCCTCTGCAGAGCACACCAAGGGCACCTAAACACAAACCAAACAGCTCCCACCATGCCTGAGCGTTGGCAAACTTGTGCTCCCTCCCTCAGAGATCTACTAGTATTCTAAATGGTAATTATTACACATTCACACACATACACGCACAGCGCATGGTCTGCACAGATGAAATGCAAAAGACAAAGAGGAGAAAGGGAGGAGTTCAGGGAGAAACTGAAAAGAAAATGAGGTGTAGTGGAAAAAAAAGGAGGTGAAATATAGCAAACTAGGGAAAAAAAGAGAAAAAGTAATAGGGAAAAAAAAGTGGTGGGTATGTAAATGTAGAGTCAGAGAGTTCAGGAGGAGAGAGCGAGTATAATGTGCTGAGCTGACCTGGGGGCCGCGGGGCTGAGTGTCCAGGGGCCGGTGGGGGACGGTGGCCAGATCTCTGCGGTTATCATTATGTTGAGGGGGATCTCTTCTCCATCCTTCCCTCAATCCTCCCTCCTCTTCTATCTCAGACTCCATTTCTCTCCCAGGGCAAAGGTGAGTTGGGCTGGGGAGCAGAGGAAGGTGAAGGGTAACTCAGGGCGAGCTCAGGGTCGGTGGCTGTCGTTAGCAGTGCAGCTTGACCTGCTCACCCATAACTTGAAGTTTTACTCCCAAAGTTTTTTCCATCTTTTTTTTTTTGTCATGCACGGTCTTGTTCTCTCACTGCTGCCAGACCAAGCTAAGATAAATGAAATGTCCTCCCCTGAATTTTAATAGGTCAAACGTGTCACTGCGGGAACTTGTTGGAAGTAGTTTGCCAAAAAAGTCTCGGACTCAAACGATAGAGATGATCACAGAATTCTTGCGCATGAAAATCATGTTTTGTTTTGTGGGCGGGGGGAGTGCATCCATGATAACAGTTTTTTATGAATGTTTTGTGTATAATACTTTATAAGTACTTTAATAGGAAACAATACGCAGACGTTTCATGGTCTGTGTTAAAAGAAAGACTGAATGAATTTGAACCTGGCAACATACAAAGAAGTAAATCCACATGTACGACTTAAGCTGGGGAAAAAAAATGCTTCAGACACGTTGTGACTATTCTCCCACAAATTTTGCATTCTCCTGATGTCACTGACAATAAAAAAATAGGACAAACCTGTCCCTCATCACTGTTTGAGGGCAACTGATACAGAGACAGGAGGAAAAGCTTGGAGAACTTGGCAAAAGTAGTAAACAGCCTAATTGATAAATAGCGCTTTTCTATAACATTCACCTATACAAGCACTTTTTCTACGCTTAACTGCTTTCCATCTAAAATTCACGCACATTCATATAAATGCATAGAAGACCAACTTGGGGTTCAGCATCCCAAAGATTCTTAGGCATGCAGACTGGAGGCTTAGCCATACAGGGATTGAAACACCAACCCTTTGATTACTGGATGACCTGTTCTACCTTTTTCTTCATAAGTTCTGAATTCGACTGATTAATAAGACCAGATGTTAAAATCCATGAGAGCATAGCACAATATAAAGGCTATGGTTACGTATCACAGTTTCTGCCTTTCATCTGCCTCCTCAGTGGCATCCTCTCAAGGCTTGGGCAGCTATGCTCTCTGGAACGCTTGAGAACTCATATGCAGTCACAGTACTTCATGTAGCACTGACCCAAACGCACTGGCTAGGTCTAGAAAGACCACATGCAGGTCTTTCTTTTCTTTATCACCCGTGTCTTCCAAGCATCTTGGAGAACTGCCTGTCCCTACCTTCGAACTGAGGTGTCAATTAAGTTGCTTTTTTAGCAGGAATACAAAAGCCTTTGAACCTCATTCCAACTATTGGTTGTTCTCTTCCTCCTTGGGTGTAAGGGCCAAATATGTGAGGGTTTCGTAAAAAAACCCAAAACTCCAGCATCTGTATTTACACAAGTAAAATGAGATGAAAGGTCTCATAACAGCTAATATAATAGGCACAAGGTTTTATACGTTCAGCATTCCCAATGCTTTTTACCTCCATGTGTCAAATACCAAATACCAGAGTCCATCCCTCTGGTGACCCTGAATTGGATAAGTGGAAGAGAATGGACGGATGGATGGTTTCACAAGGATACTTAGACAGGCCTGTAGGGCTAGACCTGTCTTAATTTAGCACCAAATAAATATTGACAACTTACCCCCAGGCTAAGTAAAGCTTAAGACTGATGTTACCATGGTAACGATCACTGACACTTGCTTTGATTAGTTACACTCAACCAAAAAAAGAAAAACAAAAAAGGAGAGCATAGTTCACAATTTGTGTGCTAGCCTTCTCAGGGAAAGAGAAAAGGGAAAGTGTTTGTAGAGATCACACAAACCCGTGGAAAATACACAGCAGCGAGCTTGTCACTCGTTTTTGTTTGCCCAAGCAAACTATCCTGAGCCTGACTAAAGACACCAAACAGGTGCCACGTTCAAGGACGACAATAGAAAGCAAACCTACCTGTTAGATACTGAGATAGCAGCGGTCAGGTGGCTGTGGTACTCTCAACTCTGCGGCTATAAATATTATTCTGTATTTATCTTGTCTTCATTCCCAGTCTTACTGTTTCTTTGCATTTCTTAAGATTTGTAATAGCTGCAATAAACGCTGAGCAAGGCCACTGCTGCTGTCAGCCTGTGTATTAAGATACCTGGCATATTAAACATACATACAAACAGCCTTCATTTCAGCTTGTTATTAACAATTTATAACAGCCTAACAAGCACACTGTGGTTCTGTAAAACATGCCAGCAGTGGATTGGAGCAGTTGAAACGCTCATTTCATATTTAAGCTTTCTGGACATGCTAGTTCAGTTTATATACAGCCCCATAATTCCATTATAATATCTTATGAGTGTGTTCATAATGCATTATAGGCCATGACCTTTATACAAAGTCTTAGCCGTGGTGTTTTTATGAATCTTGGCATCTGTTCAAGCATGCCATAAAAGAGAATATACAAACACAGTCCAGCTTTCTCTGTGCATATATAACATGGCATAGCATGCAACAAGACAGGGTCTGTGCAGAGGTGATTAGAAATTAAAACAGTCTAATTTCATCTCTTTTGTAGCGCTGAATGATTCCACAGTGTCTAGATGTTTTTTGTCTGTTTAGCTTTGTTTTGTTTGTTTTTTTAAAAAGGGCAGATGAGCGAAAAAAACAGTTCAAGTAGTAGATGAGAAGGTATAAGGACCCTTACACCTTAGATCTATGAGATCAAACACACACATGCCTGTCTAAAACACATAGCACTTTCCACAGATTAGAAATCATCCCAGTTTACAAAAGCTTTGCTCCACAAAAGGTGTTCTTTTCACAGATACGGAGCCGTCGCCACAAAGAAGAGCCCTGGGCGTTTCATTGTCAAGCTCTTTCTTTTCTTTTCTTTGCCGCCAACAACACTAGCCTCTTTATCAGTGCAATTACAGCACAAACAGACTCATCATTGGCCCAACTGTCCTCTCCTATCACCTTTATTTCCACAAGCAACCTAATTAGTCCTAAAGAGAGAAAAGCCAATAAGCAGAGGAGAGCAGAGAGGCAGAGAGAGAAAAAAAGCTATCATGTCCATTTGTGTGGGTTCGCAAACGCAGTTGTATGTGTTTGTGTGTGTGTGTATTGGTGTATTTTTCCACTCTGTTTTTCCATTTCTTTTTGTTGTTGTTGTTGTTGTCCTCACTCTTTCTATCTCCTTTTTTTTTTCCACAGAAAGAAAGCCTTCAAAGGAGCGATTGTGCAGAGCGGCTGAAGTGGTCTGTTGGTAAGCGGACAGCAGAGCAACACAACAAACATGGCTAGCACTAATCAGGGCCCCGGCTAATGTAAACAATGTCATTTTTTGCCCTTAATGAGCCAATTTTCCGCAGATATGAGAGGGCTAACAATTGGGGCAGCGCCTTTGATGTGATTCATCTGAAGGTTTGTTTGTGATCGCTTGGCACTTTTTGTTGGAAGCCCTGCGCCCAGCTGCTTTCATCTACCCCTGAAAAGAGAGAGCCACGACTCACTTGGGTATAGAGAGAGGGGGGAATAAAAATAATAATTTTCTTTTCTTTCCCCCCTTCTTTTAAAAGACAACCACCCTCCCCTTTTATTATAAACTGATTCCAATCAGCTGACCAGCCCCCTCCTCCTTGTCTCCTTTCCCTTTACCCCCCCCCCCCCCCCCTCACACACACAAACACAAAATTTGTGAACATGCATACAAGACTGAAGCAGAAGCAACCATGAGGGATCTGAAAAAAAAAAGAAAAGGGAAAAAAAAAAAAGGGAACATGGTTCATGCCGGGTGTCTATAGTGATCAAATAGCGAACTCATTAAAAGGCACCCCAGTGTGCGAGCAGTGGACACTGACAGGGCCTTCATTAACATGGTGCTGACAAAAGGTGAGGCAGACCAAAGAGGCAGCCGGCAGGCCAGGTGTGTGTGCCGCGGCGCTTTTCAAGATGGCACCATAGCCAGAGGCGGGCGGGCTGGCAAAGAGCACTCCATCAAATGGCATACTGACCAAGACCAAGCTGGTTCTGGTAAAGGAAAGAAAATACAGAGATAAAGAGTTTCCGGTGTGTGCACGAAAAGTTTCGATGTTCACTGCATTCAAGTCAAACTTTTCCTGCGTCCAAGCGATGATCCATTTCATCAAGTGAGTCTCTCCACAAAGTTCGCAGTCCGGTGCCGATTATCATAATAAAGTGAACTCTTCGAAGTTCAGTAAAAGGCCATAAGAACACACAAATAACAACAACAAAACAGGAAAGAGGAGCGAGAGAGGGCTATTGATGTAATGAAGGTAGTCAAAGGTAGTATCCACGGGCAATACATCGCCTCATGTCCAGGCCTATTGCAATCAATCACTGGAGCTGAAGTGAAGTCAACTCCAGGCTAGTCAGTCAGCCAGGCCCCCCTTATAACCATGTATACACACATTATATACACACACACACACACACACACACACACACCTCTGCCTGCCTCTCTGGCCATGAGTCAGGGGCCCTCTGGGGCCAACCACACGCTCACACACATACACACACTCTGCACCTGCTGGGCCCTGCAGTTACCAGCTGTCAACTCCACGTGCTCTTTGCCGTCTGTTTAGTGTGTGTGTGTGTGTGTGTGTGTATGTGCGCACAAAGAGTACAGGGTTGCTGCAAAGTTACAAGCTTCAGTTGGGCCATGGACAGAGAAGAAGAAATGATGCGGGCCGTTCAAGGACATTTACTTGCTTTCAACAAATGTTTCAACAAAAACCAATTAAATGAGAGCACTTGGCTGCTTTTTCTATAACGAGGGATAGGAGGAAAAATTTCTTAACCCACAAACACACATTAAAGCCAAAAACTGAGACAGTTATGTACTAAGAAAGTTCCCCAAAGAGCAGACACATATTGTGTCAACCTATCTCCTTCTTCACAGTCAGGTCAACCTGAACAGTAAAATGTCAACAACAAAAAATAATAAAGTTTTTATCAACCCCACAACTAAGTTCTCCTCTGTCTCTCCAGTTGCACAAAAAAAGAAAACTAAAATCATTTTTTTAAATATTATTTTCCAACTTAGTTCTTTGCAGTGCTGCAGAAGTCTAGGGAGAAAGCTGTATAAGCTGTTGCAACATGACATAGCAAAAAAAAAAAAAAGAAAAAGTGCAAACTAACCAGTGATGGGTTCATTCTCAGTAGAAAAAGTGTTAACCAGTAAAACTGGGGGAAAAGACCCATTACAGCATTTACCTCTAGGGCATGACCTTAATCCTAAGCTCCCTCCCCATCTCTGTAAGGGACAGAGAGATAGGAAGCTAGGTTACAGCAACAATGAAAAACGTGTCTGTTTTGGGGGGAGAGAAGAAAAAAAAATCAATAATGTGTTGTGATGTGAAACTGATTCCCACTGGATCTCGCTGTGTTCTGTACAAGCCTATTCTCTGTGTGGCCCTGAGGAAAGTAGTGTACTTTGTTACAGTGTGTAGCAGTAAGCCTTGGAGACCTGTGCAGCGATTAAGCCGTACTGGAGCACATTAGCTCAGGCCATGTCATGGCAGGCTGAAATGGGTCTGGCATGGAAGGAAAAAGGATGAAGAGAAGGGTACACCAGAGGGAAGTAGATGAAAAAGGGTATCAAAAGGGAATGAAATGAAAGAGGAAAAAAACAGGGCAGGGAGAGAAGAAAAATGTGACGGGGGCGGATAAGGAACAAAGATAAAAGAAAAAGGGGGGGAAAAGGAGAGGAAAAAATGTGTTGGAGAAATGACGTTTGTTTGACTTCATGTCATGAGGTTTGCACATCGTCATACAAGGTTTCATGCCTACACGGATGCATTTCCACCTCCAGAGAAAGAAAAGGCGCATAGCAAACCCGAGACACTTCGTGGTGTCACAGCTGACAGCAAAGAGAAAGAAAGTAGGGATGGCTAGCAGGAGTGATGGAAGGGTGGAGAAGGATGGCGCGAGGAAAAGAGAGACAGGACGGAAGCAGAGAGAGTGACAAATTCCCCGCTGATGACTATTTACAGGCTATTCCCTCTCACCACGGAAACCCGAGGCCTCAACCCCGCTTTCTCATTTTCTCCTCTTTATTTATCCATTTCCTCCCTTCTGTGGTAAATTTGTCACTTTTGCATAAGGCTGCTAGTGTCAGGGTGGAGGAGGGAATGGCAATATGAGCAACCTTAGGTGTGATGGAGAAAGTGGGGATGATAATAGAAGAGGAGCTGATGGCAGCATTTCTTCCCTCAATCTCTGACCATCTTCCTAAATTCCCAACCCCCCTCTCTTGTTCTGTCCCCTCTTTGCCCCTTTCACCCACCTCTCCCTCCACCGCTCCTTCTCCTACACCAACCCTCCTCTCTTTCACGCCTTCCTTTCTCTCTCCTCTGCCTCAGCCCACCACTCCACCTCCCTCGTCTCTCCAGGAGGCAGTTGTCAATCAAGTGCGTCTCCCACAATCCCTCTGGAGCTCATTGTGCCCGCGGTCGCTGGCGGAGGCAGGCGTTGCGAGGCGGCAGAGAGCCGCAGATGGAGGGAGTGCTGTCAATCATTGTCACTAATTATTAATTTCTGTCACTCAGGCCCCCATGGCAGCCACGTAGCGGGGGCCTCTCACTCTCTCCGTCTCTCCCTCCTTTCCTTCTCCAGCCTCCTCCTCGCTACTCATTCAGCTAGTTGGTCTGCATCCCTCTGTCCCTCCCATGCTCAGTCCCTCTCTACCTCCCTTGTCCCTCGTTAAAGTCTGTGCCTCTCCTTCGCCTTTGCTTCTTTCATTCAGGTCACTTGATCTTTCCATTTCTCCTTCCTCCCTCTCTCACGCCGCACTACGGACTCTTTCCCCTCTTGTCCCCCTCAACACTCCCAGGGTGAGTTGATTTGGTATGCCAGCCTGGCCACAAAAAGTTCAACCTTTCATTATGTGGTTCACGTGCACTCAGAACTGCCCCTTCTCCTCTCCCATCACCAGGTCAGTCCCCCTGACTCTCTGCTCTCTTTTAATTGTATTCTCCCCTCTCACCCCTCTCAGACACCCTCCCACCACTTCAACACACAATATCCAGCTCCTCCTCTAATTCATTAAAAATAAAATTAAATTAAAAAAACATTTAAAAAGACCTGCTTAACACTTTCTTCTATTTCCCCCCCTTTTTTTAAAGCTCAGACTCGGCAGGTCTTTGTTCAGGTTCTGATTTGATTTGGTGAACTTGGTGTTTTCAATTTGCACACCGCCGCTTTCACCTGTGATGTCACAGTGATGGCGGCTAATGAGGGAGGCCTGACCCGCATGTAGCTGCGACTGAGGACGGGGCCAGTCCACTTCGCTAAGGGTTCTGATCTGCTCCTACCCTCACCTCATTACCAGAGGCGGTGGGCTGGGAGGCAAAGAAGAGAGAGAGAGAGGGAGGGAGTTGGTGATTAGGAGTTTGAGCACACACACCCACAGTCATTCACAAATATTCATGAAAACACTGCATACACACAAGGCCAGATTCTTTATATTCGCATTCCATATATGCACACACATATGCTGCACACACATAAACAACTGCCTTTACAAATAAATACACTAAGATGCATTCTTACTAAACACGCACACTTTTTAACCATACAGCCTTTGCACGCACATTCATCCTATAATATGCCCACACAAGCATTTTTTGGCCACAGTCATGGATGCATAAACACGCATATAGTGTATCTGCCTAAGACATTAAACATCATGTACATCTGTGTTTTTACACCAAAATAAAAAGCAAAAACATGCACGATATCAACAACGCACACATTTTGGCATACTGAAGGTTTATGTCAATCACTACAAAGTTGTGCTGCGCATCCAAACTTTGTTCAATACCACACTTCTAGTGCAGACGCCCACATTTTAATGATACCAAATGCGCCGGGCTGTGTGTGGATGAAATCAATATTACATGAAGACATTTAGAATATTTCAATTTGATGGCACGTTGATAAATAAACTCAGCTTTTTGGGTTTGAATCCAAAAATGGGAGTGTGCATATGTGAGAATGTCTCTTAATGGAGGTTAGATCAGGCAGGAATACGGGTAATTTAATCAACTTAAAGCTACATGTGGGGAAATGAACACTCCACACAGAATATGGACCTCATCTCCTCCTGGATTACTATTCTCAACAGACCTATGCTACTCTAATGAGGGGCAGAGGAAGAGGCCAGCTGGACACCACTGATCCTTCACCTCTCTTCCTATCTATACCTACTGAAACCATCCACCAACCCTGCTGCTCCTCTGCTCCCACAAGCCCCCGCATGCCCTCCAGTCCTGCTCTGCATACAGCCATTAGCACCCCTCTACCCCTAACCTTCTGCTTCTCTGCACCCACCACTCCCTCCACCTGCCCCTCCACTCTCTCTCTCTCATTCTTTCTCTTTAGTGTCTGCCTCCATCCTTTCCTCCGTCTCCTCTCTCTGCTGTCACTCCGTTTTCCTGGGCACCTGTCACTTTTCCCTTTCACTTTTTCCCTGTATCCCAACCTCTGTTGTTTTTTTCCTTTCTCTTCCTCCATCTTCTCTTTCTCATCTCCTCTTAGCTGTCACTGTCTTTCTCTCCTTATCTGATTGTCTCTTCACTCCTTCCATCTATACATCCTTCTTCCTCTCTCTCTGTCACCACCTCCTCCCCAACCACCTCCCTCGTGTCTGTGTTTTTGTGTGTGTGCGTGTCAGCATTCAGCACCTCAGTGGAGACAGGGTTTATTGGGGTAATGCATTTATCACTGCTGCAAGCCAGGGCCTCACCTCCTCCTTTGAGCCAGTGAGTAATGAAAATAGGATCACTTCTGACAACACTCTGCAACACACACTCGGACTCACACAGATGCACTCTTACGCACACACACACAAAAACACATATTCGTGAATGTTCCTCAAAAACGCTTCCATTTAAATATCAACATCGATGAAACGCAAACTTCCAAGGAACCGAGGAGATTCTTGTGCTCATAAACTCAGAGATGCTTGCGAGCTCTCCAAATCAGCTCTCCTGTCACAAAAAATGCCTTCTAGTATTTTTTTTAATAATAACTAGATGTAATTACTAGTTCTTATGCTTTCTTTTAGACAAAGTAGTTAGTTAACCCAATACTGTAAGCAATAATTATTAAATAACTGCTTATTTAATTACACAGAAATGAGAAAATTTGTTCTGTGATAAACCAAATTTACATTATCTTGACGTTAACATACATAAACAATTACACAAATTTCTGAGAGGCAAAATGAAAAGTAATCTATCAAAAAAAATCTATTGATGTAGCTGACCTAAAACTGATATTAGAAAAGTGCTAAAACACTTCAGCATTTAAGTGATATCAACCTCTTTCAGCGAGGCTTGAAGCATCTAAAAATCATATTCAAATTTTAGCTGGAAAAAAAAGAGCAAAACAAAAGAATTTTGCTCAGTGCAGGTGGGAAAGATATTATCTTAGTAAATAACTACAGGCTACAACATTATTAGCCCCATATCACAAACTTTGCAGTGGCTGAGCAAAAATGTAGAGATGCCGCTGCAGTTTTTAATATCGCACAGTTTGGACACTAACAACTTAAACTCTGCACATGATAAACTTGGAGAGCTGTTCAATAATTTCCTCATAGAATACTTAAAAGAGCAATTTAAATAATAAGTAAAATTTACTAAGTGTACCTAAATGTTGGCCATCTAAACAAAACCTTAGTGTCTACAGACACTAACATTATGACAGCTTGGGTGTTTAGCAGGATTAGCAGACCTGTCGCCATATATGCTTTGACTGAAATTCACAAATATTCCAAGACCATCTCCAAATGAGTATCTATGGATGTGACAAGTATGTTAGGGAATCTGGTGTCTAATACCTATAATATGCACTCATCTGAAAACTAGAAATACCCTGCAAAAATGGACTATACAAAAGCATCAATTATGTCTATTTTGACCTTGCAGGTTAGTTTGATGTATATCTGTGTCTACACATCATTGGAAATAAATTGTTAGGGTACCAAAATAACCAAAATCTAAGTGAATTTCAGCCCATGAAAATATATGCAACTGCCAAATTCTGTCAAACAATCACAACCACCAACAATGACAGTACTGAGCTAAGCCTCAAATTCAAATATTGTGTTGCAACTTAAAAAAATACTCCACTGCATATAATTTCTACTACATTATGAACTTGGAAGACGACAAAACTTTCTTCCAAATTCATTTTGCTGCATTATAAGACCGCTGGACTCACTTGCCACAGTTCTGAACTAACATCTTTTATCATGTGGAATCGAAAGGCAACATGTCTGACTATTTCAGCCGTGGTTTCCTAGGGAGAAAGAAATCAGGTAAGGATCAAGTGTTAATGGCCAGGGGTGCCTGTCTAATCCCATTTGGTCTGGCAGTGTCGGGGAGGTGGGGGAGGTCTTCACCAGTTTAAAACGATACCATCACCACAGGTATTCGAGCCGGGCTCAGATTGGCCTTGACAGAACAAAACATCGCCGCAACAAATGACTCAAGCACCTCCCATTACATCAAACTCGAGAGGACAAGGTCAGATCGGCAGCGACATAAAGTTTAAGCTTAGAAAACAAACTTCTCTTCAAACTGCACTTTCTTAAACGCAGCGTATCGTGGCGAGGGAGATTGCTGCTAATACACCAAGTAGTGCGTGGAGAGCCTAAGTCAAAGGACTGCTGACTAATGTGCCGAAATGGTCGGGAATACTCTGTGGTATTGCAGATGGCAGAGGTATTTGTTATTCATATGGCCCTCAAGGTGCATCCACAAGGTTTGCGTGAAAGTGTGAGTCTCGCACGTGCACGTGTGCATGTCTATGTGCGTACGCTTTTGTGCGTGCAAGTGTGTGTGTCTTGTGCAGAAGCCGCAGTGCTGAGGATGCCATTAATGCTTGCTGCTGATCGCCCTCCCACATTTAAATAACAATAGTGCAGTCAGAGAAAGCATCGGTGTGAATCCAACCCACAAAACACCCAGGAGCTGCAGGCCCCACTCCTGCTGTGTGCGCGTGTGTATGTGTGTGTGCGTGAGTGCGCACTTTGTGTGTGTGAGTTTAGGTGCTCTTGCTCAACCCACCACATATATGTGAGTCTGAGAAAAGACAGTAAGACAGAAGAGGGGAGAGAGAAAGACAGGGAGGAAGAGAGGAAGGCAGGCTGCAGCAGAGTCTAAAATACACAGCCACTGTGTTGTGCAGATGGGTTATGTGATGAGAAACTGCAAGTCCACAGAGATTTCCTATTAGCATATACTGGTGACCCTGGATCCCTCAGTGGAAGAGCTGCTTGTCTTTTAAAATGAGTCTGGCTCAGATGGACCAAGTGCTGACTGAAGGTTTTCCATCTTATTTTTGCCTCAGAAATAATAAACAGTTCAGGTGTCCTCTCACTGCAAACTCCACTCAGGCACTATGCAAGGCACGCCAAGTGACAGCAGACACTAAACTAACCAAATTAAAGTCATTTTGAACACCACTGAACATGCCAACATTCAAGCAGTGATCTTGCATGATAGCGCCAAAAAAAAGGGATAGCACATTAAAAAAATCAAAGTAAGTCAATACTGTCCAATATTCCCCTGTATGCTGTTTTGTGTTAAGTTCCAACGGGTTTGTGGATCGAATTTCCAAATATGAAAGAATTGAGAAAATCCTTCAAGACTTTCAGCTACTGGGCAAATTTTTTATTTTAAACATGGGTACTGATCTAAAATTTCACAGCTGGCGCAGCTCTACTAGAAGATATTATCAAATTAAAAACAAAATTTATTTTTGTTTTGCTTGTTTTCTGCTGTTTTAGTCTAGTTTGGTTTTTCAGTGAGTTCAGAAGAGATTGGAGGAAATTTTCTTTGGTAACTTCTGTCTCTTTTAGATTGCAGAAATTGTTTTGCATTTTACTGTGATGGGAAATTAAAAAATAGGAAATAAGACTTTTTAGAATACTAGACCCTTAGACCAAAGCAGCTTGCCCGAATCAGCCATATTAGTTAGTAAGTTACTGTTAGATGCTGTTGTATCTTTGACAAAAAGATACAATTAATAGCATCCGAACTACCCAATCAGTGTTTTATTTAACTATCCTGTAGTTACTGTAATCATTGTTGGATTAGTTATCAGTTTATTTCCTACAATTATATCGAAAAACTAACTAACTAACAATTAACCCAACAAACATTGTACTAAGGGGAATTAGTTGAACGTCACTACAGATTACTTACCAAAACGCACCATGTAGTCTATTTAAAGTTGAATTTAGCCTTTCTTTCAATACTGGTGATGACAGCATCCACCTGTGAAATACACAGTATTGCTGGTTGGAGCCACAGAGTCCACTCTCCACCCTCAGAGCTAAACTTTACTCCAGTCTGTGGTTCTCGTTTATTTACATCGTAGTCTGACTGTTGGTTTGCTAGCTTACACACACTGATATTAAACTAGCTTATTGTACTGTTCGCTTTATAATTTCAATAAAGTTTGGGGGGGGGGGGGGGGGGGGGGAAACTAGCTTATTGTGCTAACATTGTAGTAAAGTTAGCTCAGGCAGCCGTCGAGCATGCGCACTCACCAGAGGTCAACTTCATTTTTCAGCTACCGGTAGCTTCGAATTCATCACGTCTGTTTTCCGGTTCAAGTGAGAAACAGGTGTAGAACAGGTAAGTCTTTAAACTCACTAATGCTACATAAGACCACCTGCATCCAGTATACCGTCACTCCACTCTCCACACTCCTTTTTTCTATGTGCCCTTCATGTTTGTTGTTGTCCAGTTTCAATTGAATTTAATTCATATAGCCTCAAGGCACTTTATATTGTAAGGTAAAGAGACCCTACAATAATATAAAGAAAACAGAGAAAACCGCAGGAAGGAAAAACTCGATTTTAGCAGGAAGAAACCCTGGCAGAACCAGGCTCAGGGACAGGCGGTCATCTGCCAGACCAGTTGGGGGTGACCTGGAGAAAAGAGACGGAAATTAATAATAACAAATAATTAAATGCAGAGTGGTTTGGCATTCAAATGTGACATTAATAATCGTATTCCAATATTGAGCGATACATTATGTGTAAGTTACCTTTTTTATTGCGCTATAGAACATTTTATTTATTTATTTATTCATTTTTTAAGCAAAAAATTTAAAAAAAAGTATTTATACTTACCGGGCATTAGTCTGATGGGCCTGTATTTTTTTCAGTATTTCTAATGCTTTAAGTGGCTAAATTAATTATTTAATTATAATAATAATTACCTCTTGGAAACTTGAATTATGAATTATTTTTTGTTGTTACTTTTCATGTTTGAATTTCCTTCATCTTGCTTCTTTCAGTTGTATAAATTTGTTCATCCTTTAAGCATATAGATCCTAATGACACCATGTGTGAAATATATATTAAAAAAATCCCCTTCAGTAGGCATCTTACATAGCAATATTGTCATTTTTTTAAAGATAAAATTCCCTAAAAGTAGTTTTCAACATGTTACAGTAAGCAAGAATATGTCGGTGTGACTATATATAACTTGTGAATACATTTTCAAGGTTTTGAAATGTGTAAATGTGTTGTTTAAACATTATTTCCAAACTTTAGATAACCATCAGTGCACCATAACCCTGCACACATACATCCCTCATATACTTTATATAAGGCTGACTCATTGTTTGTACTTTGTGTGGATCTGAGTGCACGTGATAAAGTGGAAAACCAGCATGCTGCAAACTCCAGTGTCTCACCTCTCTATTTTGCTTCGTGAAAATGTTTGCTGTCACAGAACGCCCACTCACAAATACAAATGCACACACTGACATGTGCTGCATGCTACAATGTGTATTTTTAGCACATGTACACAACCTGACTGATCCCACAACCTGACTGATCCCCCACGATTTTTACAAGTAAAAGTTGCATGACTGTGGAATAAAAAAAGCAACAAAAAAAAACAAAAAACAGCAATTGACATAAATAAAGCGCTGAGATTCTCAGATGTTCCTTTGAAGGCACTCAGCAAATAAATTAAGAATACTTATAAACTTCTCTCCCCATGCATCCTCTTTCCCCCCTCCACATCTTTTGATGTGCCACAAATTGATGCCTAACAGTCACAAGAGCACAGAACACATGACAAGAAGAGGAAAGAAGTAAAGAAAAGGGGAGGCGGAGAGAGGGGGGGGAAGCAAAGCAAAAGTGGGATGCCGCGGGTGTACATAAGTTGAGAGGTTTGGGAGAAGAAAAAACAAAAAAAAAGACAAGAGACAAAAAGAGTGAGAGGCTGAGTCTAATAAGAACCAAGAGACAGCGTGCCGATGTCTTGTGGTGCCATTTGAATACAGGGCAGCAGCAGCTGGAGTCTGTGTCGAACAGCTCTGCACTTCACACAGCATCACCATCAGGAGAGGATAGCACTGGTACTACTCTGCTGGAGTCTTATACTGCTTCACACACTCCCACAGACCAGCCTCTGTGTGTGTGTGTGTGTGTGTGTGAATGTGGGAATGACTGGAGCTCCATGGTTCTCATTACTCAGCCACTGTAATGTGCTCGCCTTTCTAGCTTACCATATTGGGGCTGGTGTTCCCACTGCTGGCTTACAGAAAAGGAAAGGACCAACCTCACCTCTGTTCTGAATGCATTAGCACACATCACATTTTCAATCTGGACCTCAGCACAGGTTCCCCGCGAGTCTACTGAATAGTAAGAAAGTATATGCATGTAAGTGCGCGCGTGTGTGTGTGTGCAAGAGAGTTTAAAAATACCCATACTCCTGCTCTGTGCTGATAAGTTGTGTTATGAGAAACTGCCAGGGCAGACAGCGGGGTCATTAGCATGACTCCCAGATTGAGTGGTAGAGGGAAAGGAAACAGGGAAGGGAAGAAGGAAGGAGGGACGAAAGTCAGAAACTACACCCAAGTTTCCAAAGTTTTCTGGGAAGGAAACGAGTGAGCACCCAGTCAAGAGTGTGCACAAAGACAAACATAACCCTGCGACCCCTGCTCTCTCAGCCATCTCCAGTCTGATCATCTGGCTGCTTTGGTCATCTGCCACCTCCAAAGTCCATCTATTCATAAATGGAAGCACTATTTTTATTTTAGTATCCATGCCCATTGCCTTTCTTATAAGTCCCATAACTTTCTGCACCAAAGTTCCTTGAAACTCTGAAAAAGGCATTTTCAAAGACTTTATGCTTCTTCTCCAATATAGTTCCGAGCAAGGCATTCTTTTTTTCTTCCTTCACTGCATTTATTAGGTTTTTCTATTTGGACCCAAGTGCTGATTTCATTCAACTTTCTTTTCTTATTAATATCCTGAAACTCTAACACAGTCCTATTTTGTGCCGCAGCCTAACATTAATAACATATAGTAAAAGCAGCATTGTCACGGTGTAAAACTTCAAGAACAATTTGCAACTCTTTTGGGATGCACAGAAAACTCATGCACCCAAAGGGAAATCGTTTAATGTGTTGAATTCTTGCTGTTTAATTTGCAGGTCTTAAAAAAATGAATACAGATTAGTGCAGGAAGTCCTTTTTGCTCCACATTAATCATCGCAGGCTGTCTCCGATTTAACTTATGACCTAACTTGTAGTTTTGGGATTGCTTGACTATATTAACAGTATATAAAGCAGTTAGACACGGTTGTGAGACAAAAACACTACTTGATGCTTCAGTAAAAATCAATAATGCGATATGTAATAATATGCCAGACAAAGGGGGAGTTTTCTGCATCATTACTCTTGATTGTTTTCTGTACTTCTCCCTAAGATCTGAATATACATTTTATTGGTTTATTTAAAGACCTTCTTTTTATGACTGCTGTTCAGTGGTCCCACATTCAACTACGTGAGTTTTATTGAGTTAGTTTAAGCTTTTAAAGTACTGTGTATGAGTTGTGTTTAGATTTGTTTTTGCCCCAGTCAATAACACACTTAAATATGACCTTAGGATCTTTGTTTTCTTATGTTCTGTTGCATTAAAAGCTCCCAACTCTCTTTACTCAAGCCCACTCCATCACTTTTAAACGCACTTCGGTGCGGGCATTCTCAGAGCCCTTTTTGACAGCTATAAAAACGCTAGTCTTTTGCCTTGTGCCATTCAGCGCCGAGGAACCTTTGTAATGTCTTGGCAGTAGCCGCTTCGGTATTCTTCTTGCTGTTGTTATTCCATTTAGGGGCAACAAATCACAAAAAGCAAACCTGTGGTTGTATAAGTCATGCCGGGACCGTAAAGGGAAAACATAAAAAAAAATAGACGGGCATTAATGGAACGGCTAATAAAGTCAGTTTGTGTGAGAGTGTTGTGAAGGATTTACTGCTGACACACTGGTTAATGCACAAGCAGGTTTTCCCTCAAATGTTATTTTTAGGAAAGGTCTAGGGTCTTTTGGAATCTTGTCACTTGTTAACCCCTTGTGTTCTCAAGAATTAATAAAGTCCTATAAAAATGAGGGGGAGCTAAATGACTGGAGAAGGAAGGAAAATTGTTTTCCTTTGTTTTTTTTCGCGTTTGTTACCGGTGGATTGATATGAAAGGATGCATAAATCTCAGGATTTATGCATCCTTTTTAACTAAAACAGGTTACATCAAACAAACATCTTGAGATAAACTGTTACAAAACACAACCTATGGCTGATACATTTTTTTGTTTAGTTTGAAGAGCAAAACAGTTATGATAAGGTCAGCAAATCTGACCTAAAACCTCATCATGTAAACTAGGGACTTTGTATTAATTATATGTCACAAAATGAATACACCACACCTCAAATGGCAAAACATTATGTCAAAGGTGTTGGCCGAAATGACAAAATAAAGTTATGTTAAGTAATTAGAAAGCACTTCAGGCACAAACATAACGCTGTGTCCTGGTCATAGCTTTCCTGCAGGTCTTCACCTGGACCCCCTTTTTCTGTTTTGAATTTTAAAATAATGCCTTCACGAGTCAAGGCTGGCTTGAATATATGAAAAATTTCTCAAGCAATAGATGGGAAAAAATATCTGATTTTTTCCAATATTCTCTTGAATCTGAGATATTCAGCCTCTGCTGATTTCATCGGCCAGCTTTTTGCCTTCAGAATCATTGCAGCCACACAAATTCCTTCTTACACAGAGATGAGATGCTACAAGTCTGTAAAATGTATTCAGATATTGTATTTTGAAGTTACTGTTCTATTAAAGCAGACAGCTTCTACATAGCGAACGACAACAAAAAATATTACCGCTCAATCTATCATGTGAGAGTGCATTCGAAGTATGTCACGGACCTGTTTCAAACACTTTTAAAATCACTGCTTACCCTCTCACACCAAACATGGTTACAACGGCAAGACAAAACCTCGTTGCAACGTCACAACTGTCTGGCTTCTCCTCTAACACTAATGAGCAAGTGAAAGAGTGGGAGAGTACCCTGATTAGTCTGGCAGCATCAGTGTCAGACACTCTGCGGGGTGCCCACATCTCAGTGTGTGTTTGTGTGTGTGTGTGGTTTTTTTGTGTGTGTATTATGTTTATATTCCTGCATTTGTATGGCTGCCAGTCTCTGCTCTCCTTTCCGTGCCATCCCTCCCTGTCTCACTTTCTTTTCTCTCGTTCTCTAAGCTCCAAAACTCTGATCCTTGCATTCGCTCAGTCTGGCAAATGACTGCAGGGGCTGACAATCCACTGTCAGCATGCACCGCCACAGTCAATAACGCTGTCCCATGTCACTGCACTACACTGGCTAAAGCTCACATTTCTTATCCCTCCCAAAAACTGCTGCTTAACAGCCCTTCTCTGCCTTTGCCAATCCTGCTAAAAGCATCACCACAGCCAGCTAATATCCCCCACCCCTCGAAAACCCCACCCTGACACGTTTTTGGTTGTCCAAATGACCAGAACATCCTTGGTTGAAGTGAACGCTGCATAATTTAAGTCCAAGAGTAGCACCCAGAGAAATATGAAACCAAATGTGGTGTGCTTTCCACGATGCCCCTGAATTCTAAGCAAGTGATGGGTGACTGATCCAGCTGTCTTTCTGTAACAAGATGAGGTCATGTAGGCTATACTCAAATACACACGTGAATTGCATACGCGCATGCACGCATGCATGCAAGGGGTGCAGCGGAGCTCAGAGTGTTACCAAGAAATTGTAGTCTCCATGATAATCCACTTCTCCTCCATCGTGTTCTATTAACTTCACAGTGTACGCACGCTCACACACACACACACACGCCCCCTTCTCTCGGCCCACACGCTCGCTCACAAATGTCTGCAAGTGTCAGGACCCGTGTTGTCCAGCTCCATTGTATCTGCATGAGGCTGAGATAATGGCATCTGTCGCTGTTCCTTTTGTCAGCGCTGTCCCTGGCCCCGTGCTCACTGCTGGTCCCCATTAGCTGGCTGCTGGCCCGCTGGCCCCTTCGCTCCACGCTCTGCTGGCTGACCAGAAAATGCAGGAGACGCCTGTCCCTTCCTCTAACTCCCAGTGTCGTTATCCTTTTCCCCTCTCCTCATACCGCTTCTCCCATTGCTGCACATTAAGGGTAGTAGAGCAGTTTGGTATACCGGTTAGCTTCTCAAAAAAAAAAAAGAAGCAGTGAACACCTTATGACAGGTCTGTTTTGCTTTAATGATATGTTGCAACAGAAACCTCAAACTAGGTTTTCTGTTTGTGTGTCGGCTGTGGGAAAATCAGGTGGTGTTTTTGGCATGGATGGGTTTTTATTGGATACCAAAATATCCCCATGAAAGTTGTATTTCCTTACTTAAGCTTTGTCCACCTGACTGATTTTTTAACCTAGGTACCAGAGAGATAACAAATAAAGCCTCCAAAATGAAGGAGGATAGTTAATGAGTAAGCAAAGAAGCTGGACCAAGGCAGTGACTTACTGAGTCAATTACTGTCCAAATAATGCCTTTATTACTTTTCTGTTATGATTGGCAATCTGTTATCCAATTACTCCAATTAATTTATTACAAAGACACACAAATCTCTTAAGTTAGCCATCTTTTTAAAAGAAGAAAGGTAGAAACAAAGAACTTTTGAACACCCTTTATCCTGTTACACGACTAGGCATCTGGTTTTTGTGATTTAAAAGATGCCTTGTGCATATTTTGGAGCAGTTCATATTTGTATTACACGTTATTAGGAACTCCAGTTTTGACTATAAGCAAAGCCGAACTGCTATGATCGTGCCACTAACTGCCTTGCTTACAGTTTTTGATGTCAGATCATCTCAGCACCAGCTTGCCTTGTCTATGCTGGATAATTGCTCTCACTGGAGCTCCCATGTAGCCTGTATTACATCTGTCACCTATCTGAGACGTCTTACTTAGCCACATCATTTTTCCCTCATCTCTCATAAGCATGGTTAATAAAATGTAAAGATGGGAGATAGCACACCGCTGACTGAGTTTTATTAAGAACGTAATAGCAATATCGTCGTCGTAATGATACTAAGAGATCTGAGATGATGGGCGGACCGGCGTGCGGAAGTGGGCATGACATCACAGGCAAAAGTATGTTCTGCTCGCTTTATTTCATTATTAGTTAAGCTTACTTATTAGGGACAGGCGAAGGAGGAGTGTTGCCTTTGATAAAGCAAGGCAATTTCAAGACCTGCTGCAGCGCCAAATTACAGTTGTACATCATGCGGCTCGCTCTCTGCTGCTTCCTCAACTTCCCCACAGTCTCTTTTTTCTCCAGCTCTCTCTGACTGGAAGGTCTCCGCGTGTGATGTTGATCTCCATGTTGCCTGCACCACGGAGCAGAAAGACCGGCCAAAGAGCGAGAGACGGCAGCTGAAACAGCAGACAACAGCCCCATCTACAGATTCTTTTCAGTCACTGTGATACAGAGTGGACACGAGGTGACCCAGGTGTTCCAGTAAACAGTAGCTCATGGATATTATTTTACCAATATCTTGATTGCATGTAGTTTACTTCAGTCACTTTAAATTCAGCCTGGGTAAATGAAGAGAGGTTTTTTGGGGGGGTTTTCCCAGCAAACTGACAATAAATACACCTGCAAGATGCTCGGGATGAAGTGCACACATCCAGGTTTTGCATTATTAGAAGCACGCTTTGTTTTTGCTGCTACAGTACAAGTGCAATAGCTGCTTTTTAAGCTGTCTGCAGGCATGAGACACGTTAACCACCAGACAATTTTTGTTCCCTCAAGTGCTTTTTCTGTATTCAGATTTTGTTGCCGCCTCAGTTTATTTGCTACTATTTTTGTCTCGGTGTACTTCGCGTCAGCGTATACAGAATTAAGTACCTTTTAATTTCTCGAGCTACGCTGGCATATAAAAGATGCTCATATTTAGATAAATTTTGACTGTTGAACTTATTTATGTGTTATACTTATGTGTGCATCTGTTGTTGTATTTCAGCTGTTGTGACACTTGAATTTCCCTGCATGGAATCAAAAATGTTTGATATTCATATTGGAATTAAAGGACAACTAAAAATGACTCGGTTTATTCTTTTAGAGTGTCTTCATTTAAGTATATCATGGGCTCTGCATCTTACCGCAAGGTCTTCCAGGAATAGCTATGACTCCAAATGACCTTCAAAACATCATAAGCATGACCTCTCTACTTCTTCAAATGTGAAGTGACATGCAGATCAACAAACCATCCGGCTGACAGGCCTAACCTATCTGCCATTAGTCCGTCAAGGTATCACACTTTGCTTTAATTCACCATCTTTCACAGTGTCACACTTTATATTCCTTGGCATGGGTAGGCTACATGTGGATGCATAATTTATCTCAAATTAGCGCCTATTTGAGTAAGCATCAAAGCAAGGCGGCTAAGGTTGGAGGAGAGCTTAAGGAACCGCAGGGAAACCATCGGCAGGATTAATGCGGGAGATTTTTATAAGAAATTACTGGCTTAATGAAGTGGATAAAAAAGCTGTCAGTGTTTTATTGCATCTAAATTGTGTGGAAGTGGTGTTTAGCTGTCTCGCCTACTCCCCACATAATGGGTCGTGACAGTAGCTGTGAGGCTTATTTAACTTAACTGGTGAATAACTTGCATGGTGAAGCTATTCACTGAGTTGTTTTTATATGCACTAAACCAGAAGGGGGGGGGGGATTTTTTTCTTTCCCCACTCATTATTATGCCATCTGAACAACAGCCAACTTTAAGAAAACTGACAATTAACAGTCTGTCTTGTTTTATATTGGAGTAGTTTTGTTGCGCAAATAAATGTTAAAAACGGTTATTTGGCATTTTAACACAAAAACATAGAATCGACATAAAGATGCTTTTTTTTTTTTTAGAAATCGGATGCGAGTAAACACCTGCGTTTCCTCAATACTGAGTAATCCAATTTATTCTATTGTCATGCTCATAATGCAGAACCAATAAACGAAGCAGCAGTTCTCGCTGTTGTTATAGACGCTGGTGACATTTAACAGGCTGTATAATTCACCGCACAGGTGAAGCAATGGATGCACACTTTCTGTATTTTTAACAAGTATGAAAAAGACTTATTGGTCTTGGCAAAGAGAAAACTGGATATCATAATAGTGGAGAGGAGACTTGGATGGTCCTGCAGCACCATCTTGTGTTTGTTTGCACTTTTGCATTAGATAGTGAAGAAAGGGTTGTCAAACAGAATGCAGACATTTCCGCACATGTGGCAAGTTTCTCAAATATCTCTTAATCAACAAACTAATAAAAGCACAAGAACACACTTTAAATTTTCATTTATTTCACACAGTATAGCATCACATTACATGAAATCAATCATCCACCACAGTTCTGATGTGCAACAATGAAGCGGTGACTTATTCTCAGGTGACTAATGAAACAACTTCTCGGGCCAGTTTCAAGGAGCACCAGAATTACCTGAATAACTTTGCTGAATAAAACCGGGGGCACCTTCAAAGCTAGAACTTAGTTTTACTCAGAAAAGTTAGCTAGATAATGTGGTAATCCTGGTTCCTGAGTCAAATTCCCGATCTTTAGGTGCAACCGGTACGAGCTTTTACCTCTCAGTCCTGACAGAAGCAAACACAAACATACAGACATGAACAGTGCATTTCATTTTAATGGCGATTATGATAAAATTTGGTCTTTTTCTCCTACTTTAGCAGTTTGATTTTCTTTGTTAATTCCATTTCCACTCTCCCCTTTTCAAAACAAGAAGCAATGTTTTGGTTGAGAACAATTCAACTGAAAAAAAAAAAAAAACACACTGATGTATGCATGCTTGGAGTAATGATTTGCTCTTGTGACTCCCGCTCATCAGGACTAAACTAAATCAGGTTGCTACATGGGTTAATCATTTTTGGCGGGACTGTGACCGAGTGGAAAAGCATGCAAGCATGCTGCAACCAGTCTGACAATCCTAAACCGTGAGTCCATCTGGTTTCTTGACCTGTTCATCAACCTTGCATCTCACTCATACTTAACAAATTTAATTAATTTTTTTCTTAAATTGTGGCATAGTGTAACTGGCTGCGATTCATTCATGGTGGCAGTGCTTTTGCAATGTGTATGTCCAAATTTCCAGTAAACTCCTTTTTCTATTCATCATAAAGTCAATCAGAAGCTGTTCCTCAGTGGAGCACGAGCACAGAAGAGTTATTTTCACTGAATGAGAGGCGTTTAATCATGCTAAACTGCTCTTAGCTAAAAGGACATATACGTTTTCTTTTCTTCACAATAACTCGCCTGGGATTTAATCAAAACCTTTCTCACACACACTCACACACACACTAACTGGACAACACAATCCCTTTTAGTCTGCTCACAAAACCTTATTTTCCCTTCACAAATCAAACCAAAAGCAAGTTTTGGGCAGCATTCAGGTAAGGTGAGGTGAATGGTGGTGAGAGAAAAAGCTTGCACTACAGTCAAGCTTTATCTACATAAGGCCATCTCTGAACATGTGTGGGTTTGGACCAGCAGTTTGCATCCATCGTCTTTTTCAGCACAGAAGTGGTCGGGGTGGGTTCATCAAGAGACAAAAGCCTCCAAACTGACAGTTTGTCCATATGAAGAGGTTATAACAGAGGGTTTTATTCCCCCACATCACATTGTTCATACAGAGGAAACAGCAGCTAATTATCACAGCCTTTGACTGCTTTAAGAACTCCAAAGAAAGATCCTGAACCTTTTCCTGTTCAGGTGCAGTTTAGTCTCTTGGCTTCCTCAAAGCTAACACAGTGCTTTGCATTTACCTGATGCCTGAATTTCCCTTCAATCGTCCATCTTGGCCTGACCCCTCTGTGCTCCACTGCTGCTCCCACACTCTTGGCTTGAGACATTTCTCAGTGCTTTAAGTGCTGGGAGCATGGGATAGTGACTGGTGCGCTGGTGAGCCCCAGTTTTGTAGTCTTTTCTCTACAGGCTCCCGAGCCCTTCCTAATCTTTCCTTTCCTCTTCCTTCTTGTTGCATCTTTTTGTTTTTTAATTTTGCATCAGCAGCTAGATGGTGTTGCGTGGTGTGCCATTGAGTGCAACAGCCTTGGAGCAGGGTGAGCCCATTGCCTGTGGACCAGCTGAACGCGGAGTGGAAACTCCCACCTCAAAGACTTCATGGATAGCCTTCCGGAAACAGTGGAAGTTGTAGTCTATTAGTCCTGTGAAAGCGAAAAACAAAAAACTATGTTATTAAACAACTGATCAGTCCAATGACTGTTTGCTCACTTCCAATTAAATGAACTGGCACTAATTTTTTAAATGGTAGTTATATTTTGATGACGAGGGAGAGAATATTAACAAAAAATCCACACTCTCCACCACCATGGGCAAGACCAAAGACCTGTCAAAGGACATGACAAGCAAGGACGTAGAGCTGCAAGGCTGGATACAAGACCATCAGCACGAAGCTTTGTGAGAACGTGACAGCTGTTGGTACAGTTTTTTGGAAATTGAATAAAATGTAAAATCACTATGAATCGCCCTCCGTCTGGAGTTCTATGCAGGATTGGGGTGAGGATCATGAGAAAGGGGGTGGATCTGCCCAAAACTACATGGGAGGAGCATGTTAATCATCTGAACATAGTTGGGACCACCAAGAACACCATTGGTAACACAGTATGCTGTAATAGATTCAAATCGTGCAGGACCAAAAATGTCCCCCTGCTCAAGAAGGCACATGAACAGGCCCATCTGAAGTTTATCAGTTGACATCTAAATGCCTCAAAGAAGGCTTGGGAGAAAGTGTTGTGGTCAGATGACACCAAAATGTACCTCTTTGGCATCAACTTGAACTGCAGTGTTTGGAAGGAGAGAAATGTTGAATATATCCAAAGAACACCATCCTCACAGTCAAGCTTGGAGGTGGAAATATTACGCTTTTCTGTTTAGGGTACAGGCCAACTTCTCCACACTGAGGGCCCAATGGACAGGGCAAGATATAATGTTAGACAGGAACCTCCTCTCAGCCAGAACACTGAAGACGGGTCGTGGATGGCTCTTCCAGCATGACATGACCCAAAACATTGTCAACAATGTAAGTGGCTAAACTCCATTAAAGTCATAAAGTAGCCGAGCCAGTCTCCAGACTACAATCCTGTAGAGGGAGCTGAAGCTTAGAGTTGCCAAACTGGGGTATTGCTTTGGGATTCAAACAGTAGTAGTAACAGTGCTTCTGAAAGTCTACAAATCTATAGAATTGCCATATGCTACTGCCAATTATAAAGATTACTCTGGAAGCAGCACGTTTTCAACGATTTCTGTATTTACAGCTTTACAATTTGATATAGATCCTCTGCTAAGGGAACATTTTATATGTGGACTTGTTGAGTACATGTTACACTAACTCAAAACTCACTGAAATGTGCATGCATTCCCTTTGGTGATGCAGAAAATGTAAAAGTATTTTTATATTTTATACTGCAGTCTGGATTTTAATAATTAGCACACAGAACAAACAAAAAGAACACGTATGCGATCAGTAAATTGAATTTAACTTTTATTCCCATGTGTCCTTTGTTAGGCTATGGGACAGTAACCTTTTAATGTTTAAAATTTCTGCTCTATTGTGCAGCCATCACATTAGAAATAAACAGCAGTATTGAGAGTGCTCTAAGAATTAAAATAAATAACTTGAATTGTTTATTTTAAGACTGTGCACTAAATCCCAAGATTTGTGATTTTGTGCAGCATTAATCTCATCTCGTTTGCTGCGGTATTGCATTTTAATGTTAGATTTTTTATGTTCCTTATAGATTCTTATCAGCATTTTAATATCATCTGATAACGTCTCTCATCAGAGTAGGTGACACTCAGAACCTGAAGCACCCTGAGACAGGCAGAGAAAGCTCACAACCATAATGCGACATCCTGAGGTTTAGGCTTTGTCCAGCCAGCTAATGCAAAGAAAGCCCAGCTATGTTGAAGGTCCTTCATAGTACATCCCATAACTTGTTTGAATACACAAACTGATCCAGGGCTAACATGCTATTAAATGATCAGGGTCTCAAATACAAATTGATATTTTTTTCCTTTAGCACAACAGCTTTAGCTTAATTTCACTTAAGAATTCATCGACTGTGTTGAATTCTCAAGGAGACACACAAGTATTACAATAAACCCACTCTCCTACACTCTCCATAACATGGGGGAACAAACTGCAGATAGCTTATGTTGCTATTTAAATTAATTGTAAGTGGTGGGTCTCCTGTTTTTGGAGCTTGAAAGTCAATTACTGCTTCCTTTTATCACTCCCAACTTTTGCTGTCTTTCTGTGTAATGTACTTCAGTGCATGATAACATCCAGGTTTACAAATTTCACTCCATCTGTACACATGCAGACACACACTATTACTGCACTGATAAACAAAGTGAAAGAAAACATGAAGACATTTGACACAAGCCAAAACCATTAACCAAATTAAGCCGAGTGAGCAGCAGAGGATCACAGGTCATCTGACAGCTTACCTTTGCGCTCGAAGCTCTCTTCTCGCAGGATGCAGACAAGGGCCAGGAACTTGGTGACCTCTTTCAGGTACAGCACAGTGGTGTTGTTGAGCTTGATGATGGCCATGGACTCCTTGTCATAGGCACTGCCGCTGCCATCCTCCTTCAGACTAGTGAAACACAACAAAACACTGTAACATTCAAAGAGGAAATGGGAAATAAACTGCAGCTTGTCTATGAGGTTATTAATTGTGCATAAATTAAGTCGTGCTTCAATGAAAGCACCCTCAGACAGCACGTGGGTGAACTCCGTCTCTTAAAGGCTTAAAAGATTTCAAAAGACTCAAGCAAAAATGACGGTAGTTATTATTATGCAAATGAATACAGAAAGTTAATATAAAATTAACTTTATAGACACCACTGACCAAAATTGTGTTTTATCAAATCATGGAGCACTCATTACTCAACTCTGACCGCTTTTGGTGCATCACTAAAGCACAAAACTCACCCATAGATGCAGGAGACATCAATAACCACATCAATCATATCACAGCACAGTTCATAGGACTGCATGTCCACAGGAGAGCTGTCTGTGGCGATGTAGATCTTACTGACCACGTCAAACAGAAAGGCCTTCTCTATCCCTGAATTCTGTTACCAACAAGAAGACAGACAAACAAAGGACAGACAGAAGAAAGAGGCAGTCAAAAAGTGTAATATGGTAAAGAAACAGGAAGCTACTTCCTGTTACAATTAATGTCTGGTAGCAGATCCCTTACTGAGAGAATAAACTTACAGTTTGTTTGTTTTTTTTACAAAGGCTGCAAACAAACAAACAAACAAACAAAACAAAAATCTGATTTTTGATTTGTGTATGATCAGGCTGTAAAATTCAAAAGTTTTTTTAAATGGTCTAAAAGCCTGAAATAGCAAAATAATATAAAGCAAAGAAAATGAGCCGACTCTGAAATGTCATGAGAATAAATGTTTCAATTTTTTTTTTTATATATTTATGAGAACATTATGAATACAAAATGAATGGGAAATGAGAAAGTTGTGGCTTTTTCGTCACTTTATCGTGTATTATAACATATGTACACAATCAGATCCCACAGTAACTCGGGTATGAAGACAATGTGTCATAAGAGCAAGCTAAAGTCAATGCTTTATACTTAAAGCTTTTACATGTGAAGACAACTGTCAACTTATAACACAACAAGCTTAGACTGATGCAGTCTAATACAACTGTAAAATAAATCCTGATTTATTTTTTTTTTAAAAAAAGGCAAAAAAGTTATTAAAGCTGTTTTGAAGATGCTGCCAATTTAAATTTACAATAACTTTGGAGCATTTTGGGGGTTTTTTGTTTATATGTTTTTCATACAAGTAAAGAGGCAAATACCTGTTCGTTAGCCAAACCTCATCCAAAATAAACTTTGCAAACTAAATATGAACTTGTTTACTGAATGGACTGCTTTGATACAGTAAATCAAGGCAGTTACCAAACCAGTTAGTACATGTAAGGAAGAAACAGTTGTTCTCCACTCAAAAGTCATACCCTGAGATAAAACAGTTAAAAGTTACAGAGCGACTACTACTACCAGTGTGGGACAAAGTAGCATTACAACTGAGGATCACAAACATCTTCAGAAAAGGCTGTAAGGACAGTGGAGGAACTGCCAACACTAATGTGGCTTCCGTGCTGGCAATGACTCATGCCATGAACGCTGTCACACATAAATCACTCCATCAGTGACAAAGTTGTAAGAGAATTCTTATGCATAAAGGGTTGGTTTTTGTGTGCTTACAGAAATGAAGATATTTAGGAGGTTCTCCAAGGTGGGGAGCTGTGGGATGAGCTTCTGCACCACTTTGCTGAAGGCTTCAAAGATTGAGTGGTCATAAATACTCGTCAAGTAAAAGCTGAATGATGAAGAAAAAAAAAAGGAAGCATATAAGCTGTTACAAGTAGGAAACACTTCTCACTTCCTCAAAATGCATATGAAACCAGGTAAAAATACATAGTCACAAGATCACATGACAAACAGTTGCAGAATTGTAGAAAAGAGATGTGAATCAAAGCATTAAAGCCTGATTCATACAAAAGCACAAGGATAAAAACTTAATGTTAACTTGGCAAAAAAAACCCCAACAAATAAAATTTTTTTTTTAAAAAAACAGTCTTCATATGACTGCTGAAAACTAGGCACACATGACTTATAGACATTGGTTAGTGAGATGTATAAATAAAAAGTTTGTGTCTGAGAAAACAGTGGTGTGAGCCAAATGGAAGTGTCTGCATACACTTGGCAGGAGCTCAACTTCACAATGTATTACGGTGAAGAAAGCACCAGAGGCAGAAGGCAGAGATCCACTATATATTCAGGACCGCTCAGGCTGTCTAACCGGAATAAACAACAATCTCACTCCACATAAAACACCCCACAGTGTGCCAACACAGTCCTAAAAATCAACAGTAAAGCTGCTGCAGAGCTGCCCAGGCTCAACCCCGACAGTCTGTTTAATGTGCTACACAACACATTTAGACTTCCTATACAGTGTGTCGGAGCAAAGGCTGCAATTAACATTAACTCATCTTATTAGAGCTGCAACATAAATTTCAGTATCTAGTAATTCTGGACTAGTTTGACTCTAGAAAATATCACAAAAATGAATCATGTGGTAGCCATTAGAAACAATGCATGTCTAAGACACTTTGGCCTTGACTTTACTTTTCAAATTAACAAGTTGCGCTAAATTTTTTATACTGTCTGACAAAATGTCTATTCGCCTCCACAGATCTATGACCAAAGTAAACCCTTTCCTGACAAGTTTAGTCTTAACACTACTTTCAAATCTTAATGAATACAACATATTGTTCACTTTGTAAATGATGATGATGAGAGATGAGATAGCCTTTATTTGTCAGTTGCAGTCGCCCACAACCGAGATGACAAACCTTGCCAACCATACATACGATACACAAACATCACATTGGGGAGACAGGTCAGGCTAGGTAGCAAGGGAAAAAAACCCTTGTGTGAAATGTGTAACACAAAGGACAATACAGAAATGCACAGATATCAACACACCATAGCACAATAAAACACAGACAAGCAACATGGGAGAGTATTCCAGTGTGTACAGCTGATCTGGGACCGCTGCAATCTTCGATTGCACATCGGATGGGAGGTAAGCATGGGAGGAGGCGTTGGATCCGGGGTAGGGAGGGTGATAGTGAGGGCGTATCAGTGTACGTGTTTCGTGTGTGTGCATGTGTATCCTGTGTTCAGCTGAGAGAAAGCGTCACCACGCCCAGTTAAGCATCAGTCAACAGTCTCCAGTGGACCCAGGTGGCCTTGAAGGAGGGACAAGACAAAGAGTTCCGTCAACAATCCTGTTATCATGGGAAGAATTTGTTGTTCCAATCAGCTTCAACTTTGGCAAGCCTTCAGCTGGCGCCTGGGGGGCCGCATGAGTGAAGATCGTGAATGTTTGGGTTTAGTGCAAACAACTGCATCCAATTTTTAAAGTTGGTCTAATGTCCATCACTGGTCACCAGTTCTGTCAATTCCCGTTGTTCTTCTCCAAGATCTTATCCATATTGTGTTCAAAACACAGTCTGAGTACTCACAGCCCTGCCAATCGTCTATCATATCGGCCAGCCTTATGGGATTTTGTACAGCTGTAGCCGCTTCTTGTTCTTCGATAAGCCAGGTCAAAGCCAGCTCCAATCAGCCCGAACTCTGTTATCATGGTTCCAAATTGGTAGATGTTGTTCATTGTCCTCCATCGAGAGTGTCACCTGACACACGACGCAACCGACCATCGAGTATCCGGCAGCAAATGTCTCCGCAGGACAATCGGGCTCTCCCAAGCCTAGCAGGGTGTCAATTCCATTACGGGGCCAGTTGATCAAATCCATAATTCTTTAGGTTTTAGAGAACAAGACTGGGAAACTCTTTGAGGGTTAGAGTTAGATGAGACTAGACAAACACATATGATGGTCCCTATTAGAATCAAAAGCAGAAGTACTTAAAGTATCAAATGTCTATGTTTGTTTAGTTACTTTTACCTCCTCTTGTTTCAAAATGGTAGGATGAGTATAGCCAAAACAAGTAACTTGAGGCTTCACAAGATGAATTTACTATGATGGTGAATTTTTGACACCAACCACACATCAAAACAAACCAAATAAAGAATTTTAAAAAACTGAAGCCATAACATCCATTGTGCTAAATGGCAAAGTATTAATTGCATTCTGTGACAAAATTTAAGATCATTTCTTCAATCTAAAGACTACTAAATGAACATATTTACTCCTCAGGCTATATAAAAGTTAAAACTTTTAGCATTTATGTCAGAAAACAACAAACCATGGTGTGCTGTGTGCACACAAAGATGAACCAAACAGCAGATGTGTACTTTGACTTTCTTTCTGCATCTCAAGTTTTTCTGCCCTTTGGAGCCTTAATCACAACAGCTCTGATAGCTGTAGCAGAGGCCACTGTTGCTTCATTAAGAGGTCAAAGAGGAATCTCACAGGAACACTAAAACTATGCAGACAATGTTGAAGACAGACTACTGGATATGTAAAGACGGAAACAGAAGCTACTTTTAGGCCTTATTATTAGCAACAACACCAATTACCAAATGACATTAATAAAACAACCATCCCAATGGCTTTTCTACTGCAATTATTGAAAAAGGGATAATTAAAACTATTTTTAAACTATTTTATACCATACTCTTAAACCATGTTTATCAAATAGGATGAGTGGGGCCAAGTTTCCACCATATAAAACTTTTGTGGAAGAGGTTAAAACATCTCTCAGTCTCATGTGTCATTACCAGTCAGTGAGGTTGTCTTTTTGTGTCTGCACTGACTTGTGTTAACTTGTGTCTGTTTACGACAACGTGATTACGGGTGTTAAAACTGTCTTGAATAAAGCTAGTTTTGTTGAGAGACTATGCTTTGTCTGAGAGATTTGGGGTAAGCGATTAACTGCTGTACCAACTTATTAATGGCCATTTAAGCTGTGGCCTGTTTTCTTGATTAGTTAAATCTGTTAAACAGTAGAGTTATTGTATTGCATTATTGAGTGTGTGAAACTTTGTTTGCTGCAAATCAAATATAAAACAGGATGGATGTCTTCCCCCCCACCTTCTTCTGGCTTTTACAGATGATTAAAATAATCACAAGTTAATCGTACCTGAGATGCAGCTTCTCTAAACTGGCATCTACCAGATCATCATTGGCTCTCTGATGGATGTCTCTTTGGGTTTCGATCTTGTGATCGTCTGACAAGCCGTCAACTTTGTGGATAAACACCTCGAAGTTTATCTCTGGATTGACCCTGTAGGCCCGCGACACAGTGAGATGAAGCCTACTCAGAGCCTCCACATAATCATCCTATAACAAAGAAGATGACACAAAAACAGGCATGTTCACAAAGTGAATCTAAAACGAGATTTAAAGCATTTTCCTATAATCTTCTGTTCTGGACACAAAACCAGAAACAACATGTAGCATAGAATATTTAACAATTTTAATACTACCATGCTGCTTTATTCTTACAGAACACTACATCCATAATCGGCTCTTTTTTAACCTTAAAAACATGAGAAAATATTTTAATGTAGTAAGAGTGTATATAATATCCAACAACATCCTTCAAAAAAAAAAAAAAGTTATCACAGTGATATAAACAGGAAAATCAAGATGTGCTTCTTCTTAAAGAAGTGAGAATGACAGTCTTGTGAGCTAAGCCCAACATAATTATTAGCTGTCACTCCAGATAACATGGAGGAGTACATTCTCATCAGTTTAAAGTGAGGTTTGAGGAAATGCACCTCTGCCTCGCCTCCCAAAACAGCAAAAGGAAAACAGCTCTCCTCTCATATCACTGTGTGACCAACTGCTGAAGCAAATTGAATCTGATGCACCTTGAGCACAAATAAAGCCATGCAATCAGATGAGCTGTGGCTTATATCGCAGCTGAGATTACTTCTTGAAAGCACTCAGAGTCATGTGGACAGCGCAGGCATAAAAGCCGTGGCATGTAATTGTCTTTTATTCAAGCCACTCTGGCTGTTCATCACCCAGCTCATTCTTCAGTGCTGAAATGGGTGTATACTTGGATGCCTGTTTTCTTCTTCTGTACAGTTTCATCTTAATAAAAATGTAAGTGGTCGTGATTCTGAAAGCGGTCTGATTTTGCACTTCTACACTTTATCTTATCAAACAATTCTTCCTCTTTTTTTTTTTCTCTTCACCTGAGCATCAATAACAAATATCAGAGCCCCGGTTCCTCTGAAGATCATCTCGTAGTCGAAGGTGGGGTCAAAGAAGTCGACCTGGCCGGGGAAGTCCCAGATCTGGAAGTTGACAAAAGAGCTACTGGAGATGTCGTCCTTGTAGATCTTGTTGGTGCTCTCCAGAAACAAGGTCTCATTGGGAGACATTTTGTGAAATACCACCTGAAATGAAAATTGATGCCATGTTTCAGTTGAATAAATACAAACAGAGTCTAAAGTGAGGAACCGGATTTACATTAATTAAATTTAGTGGGGAAAACTGGTATATGATGACACTCAGCAAACAGAGGGATTATGAGAAATTGCACTTTTGTAAGAGGGTCACTGAAACTTTAATATAGCAGTGACCACAAATCTGTGGTAATTCTGACACTAGCTGCTGGGAAAAAAATGCAAAGACGTCCGTCTGTTCTTGTTACTTCATCTTTATTTATTGGAAATACTGGAGACAGAGGACACTGCGCTAATCATTGTAGTCACTAGACAAACATGCGCTTCTTCAAATTTTCAATACTGCAATCAATTCTTAACTGCCACTGACATAACAAGTATGTTTTTCTTAAATCAAGAGTGTTGGATATCAATTTCGTTTTATTATTTTATTACAATTCTTTATTTCTAAAGTCTAGTTTTTATTTTCATATTAAATAAATACTTCAAGAAAAACTGGGGAGCTAGGTAATTTGGAAGGGGCTCACATACGAGCTGGTACTCCTCCACACTGAAAGAAGGGACTTTGGTGATTTGAGAATCTGACTAAGATGCCTTGTTGCTCCTAGACGAGTCATTTCAGGTATGTCCTACCAAAAGGAGACCCTGGGCAGATTCATGGAGATTTGACATGTTTAAACTGAGATGGTTGTCCTCACGGAAGAGTTTGAGGAGGTGGCCATAAAGAGGGGGTCTAACAGATGTGTAAATAAAAAAATTTCAGTATAATAACCTTGTTAACTTTTGTTGCAGGTTTGAATTTAAACAGACTTGAAGTCATCCAGCAACGTTTTAAGTCCGATGACCGTACATTTGTATGTGTGAAGACACGTGTAAGGTTTTCTTCACTTGTGGTTTACAAATGGCTGATCCATAATCCCATTATTAAAATATTGCAGTCATGTGAAAGATTATCACGACAGTGCTGTAATTTGCTTTATAGTGTCACTCTAGCACAAGGATATCATCCAGACATCACATGTAGAACAAGAGGGAAAAGGGCAAAACACTGCAGACTCAGATCCATTGCAACACGTCATTCTCGTCAGCATTTTTCAGCTTTTCACGCTGCGGATAGTAAAGTGGCTGCTGTACATTGAACTGAAGTTAACAATTAATGAGAGGAAGGCTTAACAAATACGGTAAAGGGTAGAAAATGAGATGTAGTGGACGTGTGATGTGGTAGGAGTATTTGCTCCCCTGCTGGCATTTTAAATCAATGTGTCTTCCACTGAGGTCACTGGCCGATGAACCAGCAAAAAAATCCAAATCACATGTTTCTCGTGCCCAGTTGGAAGCTTACATCGAAATGTTAATCTTCGACTTGAGGGTGTATGGATTATAGCAAACGCAGTGCAAGTGCACATATATGCACTGGCACAGAAGTGTGATTCTTCACAAGAAAGTTTCTCCATGCACTTTCTGTAGGTTAGGTTTGCAACACGTCAAGCTATATTCAGCCTTTTCTTACTTCCCCCTTGGATATGAACATAAATAATAAAATATCATAGAAGAGTCAACTACATCTAATCTATTATTAAACAACAGTGCAACAACACTGAAAGTGGCAGGCCAAGAAACATATTCTGAGCGGCCTATAGATGAAATATGAAATAAAGACTAGAAAAAGAAAAAAAAACTAGAAAAAGTGGAACCAGCCTTGAGGGTTTGCTGCATGACAGGTGGTTGTGGTCATTTGATTATTTACAGTTACAATTCCATACTTTGGGGAATTAACAAAATTAACTGAGACTCAGTTTCTGGACTTTTTTAAAGAATCTTATCATTCCGCCTTACACTGTGCCTATTTTTAATTATGTTGTAGTTAACTGGATTACTAGTAATGAACTTTTTTTAAAAATTATTATTCTTTACATATATTAACTTTTTAAAAACTTTTTTCCTGTTTTCTTTTAAGGAAACAAACCTTTTCTTTTTTCTTTCCAGCGCTTTCGACGTCACAAAAAGGATTTGCTACCTTGGATAAACATCAGCCCTCCTATGAGGGATCAACACAGCAAGTCATCTGCCTCCGCCTGAGCCCATCCCTAGCACCAACCCACAATATCCACAAGTCCCTTCTCTGTTATCCACACTCCTGCTTTTCCTTCTCTCTCACTGCCTCCGAACGTGCCTTCCCCCTTTGCCAACAACTGCAAAGTTTCCACAGGTGTTGGTGGCTTGTTGCCTCCGCCATAACTTGTAATATCAACTTTTTTTGGCTCCAGGCTTACAGCAGTCACCAAAGCTGACAGAGGTTTTGCCTTCATATTAAATGTCCTCTACACTCGTACAGGGTTTTACTTAGTGGGTTGAGGGTGGCGTTTCCCTGCATTTAGCTAGCAAAAAGTCTGTGTTACTTAAATCTATGGATGATGATTATCTTTGGCCATTTAAAAAAAAATAAAAATCAAAAATGCATTTCAAACTTAAGCAAATTAAACATCACTTTTTTAAAAACATTTTATAGACAGTCATTAATATGCTTTAATGGAAGGCCAAAACTGCTCATGAAATTAATAATTAGGAATTCAGGTGAAAACACAGGTGCCGCTGGTCATAGCAATCTCAGAGCAGCTACTGAGGTCATCACCTAACAAGGAGCTGTGTCACTATATGGCGGGCTTAATTTCCTTGAGCATACTGGAGTCCTGGCTGCTCCTGATTTTTGGGAGTGTGGGAGCGTCTGAATAGTCCATCATGCACAGGGGCAGTTACTGGAGGGGGGTAAGTGGCGGCCGAACAAAAAAAAATTTTTTTTTTCCTCTTTCTTATTTAGATAAAATGGGTACGACTCAGGTAAAGAAGCCTTGCGCGTGCTGCACTGATTTAAAAAGTGTTATGGCTTGCAGACTTAAAGGTGTGGTCGCTCTGATGTCATGTGAAAGGCACACTCCAAATCTATACCGCACAGTTCGGTGGGACTGACATAGACTTTCTGTTTTTTGTTTGCATGTCGGATAAGTTAACCAAACAGTCACATGCTGCATGTACACACGCACCATTGAAGATGCACCGAGCGCCTCTGTTCAGCTGGTTAATAATTCACTCCTGCGGACACACCGGCGTTAGTTCACACAGATAACCAAGTGACCATTAGCTTTCTACAATTTTTCTTTATTATGACTATGATTGTTATTATTATTTCTTCAATTCTTACGTAGATGAGCACGCTGTCAGCTGACTGATAACCGTCATCGCTCGCGACATGCTAACCCAACTCGGTAGCTATTTTGGCTAACGTCCCGTTTATACTCGCGTGAGGCTGAGGCAGGCGGCGCTCGCCTCGGAAGGCTAACAATTTAACATCTCCGCCTACCTTCTGTATCGACGATTTGCCGCTTCTCCTCAGGCCCATAAGCAGGATCCTGGGTTTGCTGTCGGACGGTGCCGGGCTGTCCTCGATGTCGGCCTCCTCTTCACCATAACCGAAATCTTTGGGAAACGAGTCCGCAACCCCGTAGCTGTCAGACAGCTGTTCCACCTCGTACTGAATCGACATTTTGTCCTAAGCACGGTCGCTTCCCCCCTTATTCCCCCCGTTTACTTTGTCGGTTAGTTGTTTGTTTGTAGCGGGCCGTTGGTAGGCACCATGAAGTAACGTCACCCGATGGAGATAGTTTGTCAATAACGCCTGAGCTACTTGGAAACGCAGAGCGTGATCCCACACATTTCCTTAGGATTTCCTCTCGCCCTGAAAAAAACTCACCATTTAGTCCCGCCCTTTGATTCTGATTCGCTGCTTGGGTTACAATTCGACACGTGATTGGCCGAGCAGCCTGCCACTTTAATGAGGTTCACCACTGTCACCTGACTAGTACTCGGACTTGTTTTGTGAACTGTCGCTCGAAAGAGGAGAAAATAAAACCTTTCTTCTTTTTTTTAATGAGCTATTTTAAACCACCTAGAGTATTTTTTTGTGGACTAAAATAATAGTCACAAATGATCTTGGGTTAAAAGGGAACATTTAATGAAGACGAACCAAACAGAGAGTGAGCGGTCATGGTGTTATTCAGTGTTGTTACCAGCAGATGGAAGCAGGCGCCTGCTACAGTGAAGCAAAGGCTTTCAGGAGCCTTCTGAAATGTAGGAATTATTTCTTTCCGCAATTGCAGGACAGATTAAATAATCCATGTTGAGTAAATAAATCCATTGTTGTGTAAATTATATTGCCTATGCAATGCCGCATAGCATACGGCAACTACAATAACTCTTAAAAAAGGTGTACCTAGTGTATCTGTATAAAAACTGCCTGAGCTGGACACATCTAATTTTTTGATGGTTTATTATTTATTATTATTCCTAAACACATAATGATATTATTTTGTTGTTGTTTTGTTTAGCAGTTTTGACGCAATATTTGCCCTCCAATCGCAGAATGGCCTAAGAGTGCAATTTTAAGTGCTTTGTAAAAGAGGAAAAACAACAGAAATGGAGATATGTAAGAATTTATCACTGGTTTCGTGACGAGGAACCTTTGCACGTTCTTATATTCCCGAGGAGCTCCTGAATGCAGCTTTGACTCTGTGGAGCAGTTGGTTGAGCGAAGAAGATAAACGAAAGTAAACTTTTACCAACCTGGCCGGCGGTGTACCTGTTTCTCAAAGTTAGGTGCTCCCATTTTAAGCGGATCGCTAAATATAGGAGCTGTCTACACGAAAAAGGGCAGTTTTCTAACCGACATTACTATGGCACATTATAAAGTAAGCGCGTGTGCTGTCATTGTATTCATTTTACGCTGCTGTTTTTAAGAACCCGCTTCATGTCCTGTGTTTCAAGCTAGCTAAGCTAATGTTAGCAGGGAGGGAGGCTCATCAGGAGGTCGCCATCGCACCTGTGACGGCTTGTATTTGGGCTTTCTCGGTGATGGGGGTCTGCAAATGTTTGTGGGTAAACAGAGTTTGGAGAACGTAAATAAACTAGCTACGGCTACAAATTATACGTTTTTTTTTTTTATTGCACCTTTGAAGTGCAGGGCATTAAATACGAGGAAATTACAAATAGTGAGGACACTCTTAATCATATTGGCCCACTCTAATAGGCAAGACGTGACAGCTTAAAGGTACTTTATTAGCTGGTAATAAAATGTCTTATTTTTCTTCCTCCAGCAGGGTCCAGACCCCAAGAGGGAACAGTTTAGGAGATACTTGGAGAAAGCTGGTGTTGTTGACAGTCTAACTAGTGGTATGGTGCATTTCTTTTCTGTTAAAGTCATTATACTAGCTTTGGGAGCTATTTGCAAAGTATTACAGAGCACAACTGAAAGCTAGACCCTCTTTTGACAGCGCTGCAAATTATTATCTGACACCAAGTAGCCTTGAGGGAAAATCATAAGGTCAAACCTTTTCACCAGTGTCAGGCTTTTTAGTAAACACATCTTAACTACATGGATTGATAGCTAATGTAATGTTGATAGAGAATGTAAGATATCAAACATACATTTTTTGCAGGATTTTTCACCTATTAAGAATTTTTGACTTGTTTTTCACTGTAAGAAATGGTGCCGAACTTCTCAAATTCATTAGATTATAATTTGAGTTAACGTAAGTGCACAGTACAAGGACTTTGCTTGAGTAAACAGTCCAAATTTGCCATTTAACTCACGAATTATGTTATCAGAGATCAAGTAAACAGAACTAAGTCCATCCAAGTATTTACTGACAGTCAGTGATAAGTAGAAAGTTTAACTTTTTTTTTTTTTTTTTTTTCCCTTCCCCTCCTGGTCTCCAGTTCTAGTGTCGCTATATGAACAACAAGAAAAGCCCAACAATGCTTTGGAGTATCCTTCTAATCGCACAAGCTGATTCTGAACATTATGAGCCTGCAACATTATGATCTGTGTGTTGAGGTGAACCTTTAGCTGATATTTTCCCTCCCAGCTACAAGTCTGAACAGAAATTACACTCGCTGTAGATTCTTTAACTGGCTCCTTCTACCAGATTTGTCAAGCAGCAACTCGGTGCAGTTGGGCAGACTTCAGAAGATGCTGAGGCTCTGCAGCAGGAGGTGATTAATCTCAGGCAAAAGTGTGCACGCTTGGCAGGGGAAAATAAAGAGCTTAAAGCAAAGGTAAGCCTCCAGTGTTTTGTAAAAAGAAGACTTTTTTTCTTCTTCTTCTTCTTCTTCTTCTTCTTCTCTTTTTTTTTTTTTTTTTTTTTTTTTTTTTTTAAACCTCATTTAGATTTTAAGATTTTTGAAGCACAGTCATTATAATTAGACACAGAATGTAAAGAAGACATGGTGTCCTACAGCTGGCCAGAATAAATCAATGCCAAGATACCACAAGTTGAAATAAAAAGCAAAAACATGTTGTGCAATGATTTCACAATTCATCAGTACATAAGTTAATACAACACAAAAATAGACCTTTTAGTCTTCAATTAGTCTAAAGTTCAGAGTACAAACTTTAACATGCACAAACGTAGCGCAACATAACTTGAAATGAGACAGAGACAAAATGACCCCATGACCTTGGAGCAGTGTGTTCGATTGAAGCATTAACAAGTTTTAACCAGCGTTACAAAAGTAAACGAGTGATACTTTCCTGAAAACATGCAGTTGATGCCTCCCAGTTTGTTGTTTGTTTTCAATATTTAACTTCATATTCGTGAAACTGTTTTGCTGGAAAAATTGGGATCATGCATAACTTTTCCATACATTCTTTCCGATACCAATCACATAATCTCCTGAAGTGCAATGAAAAGGAATTTGCTCAAAAACTCCTTGTGACTGTCTGGTAATTTTGTTATGATGTAGGTCATAGTGTGTCCAGACTAGTAAGGACAAAAGAAGCAAACCTCAATCATGTACCACGTCCTACCTTTGTCGTGGTACAGCTCTATTCCGAGGCTTCTGGTATGAGTGTTGTATCGCTTCTTGTGGGCCAGTGTGTTGTCTGCCATGATGCTTTTTGATACCTGTCTGTAACAGTGTGTATTATTATTTTTTTTTTTTTTATCTGACAGTCTGCATGGACACAAGGAGCTCCTGAAAGGCTTGTAAACTTGACTAATGTAGATGTTTGGGTTTTTTTCTTCTGTCTCTCTAGCTCCAGCGTTATGAATCTGTACCTGAAGATGGAGGCACAGCTAACTAGACCCCAACAACATTTTGTTTCTATGTTGCTATCACTTTAAAAATTGAAGGCGAGAAAACACACTTAGGTGAAAACTAAACATTTTTATGTTGCTGTTTTAACTTTTTTGTAAATCTCAGTTTCTACTTTACTACTTTTGATTTAACTTATTTTGTACATGAATGTATATAAGTGTTGGGTTTTTTTGGTTTATTTAGTGTTTAGTATAGCTTTATAGTAGAAACTGACTTTCAACATGACGAGTGGGTTAGTAATAGATAGCAGTCATTAAGCTGTTTGTTTTACTTTCCTGTCTTGTTAAGAGGACACACACTGCTCAATGTATGTGTGTGTTATTTACAAAAATCTGGTGTAGGTGCACAAAAATATATCACATCTAAAATAAAACATGGCCTTGTAATCACTTTGTTTTTGTTTTTTTTGGTGTGTTTTTTGGTTTGTTTGTTTGTTTTTCTGATTTTAATCAATTTATTTACAGCAAACAATCAGTGAGTTCTGTAATGCAACAGAGTTACTGTGGTCATTTACAGCTTTGTAGGCTCAATCACCCGCTGAAAGAAACCAGATATAAAACACATTAAAAAAACAAACACCAAGCACAAAGACCTTGGGGACCAGAGCACATTAGGCTTTCTTCCACACTTAAAAACCTATTTCTCCAAGTGCATACAAAAACCAAAACTATGAAACGGGCGAAGAAAACTGACAGTATTGTTTTTGTTCAGATAAGTGCTTATAGTAATGTGTCATTTGAGATTTAAAATCCAGTCCAGATGCTGTGAAACCTGAAATTACATTAGAAAACTTCCAATCAGATGTTCTTCTGTTTAACAAGATTTTTGTGGCAATGCACAAATTAAACAACTGGTAGAGGAGGGTTTAAATGAATAAAACAGCCAAAGCACTGTTGTCACAGCTCACCTATGTCTGCCCAGTGCAGACATGTCTAAATTTACTAAATAAAATAAATCAGCTGGTGTAAAGTTTCACAATGTAAAAGAAGCAGATTTATAGGCTGGACCGCTGTGTCCTGTAATGATTTTTAGATTTGCAGATCTGAGATTCGTTTGTTGCTTCTGTTACCACTAATGTTTCGTAGTTGGAGGAAGCTGTATCCTGAGCTCTAAAACTCCCTTTTAACAGGAAGAAACCTGCAGCAGAACCAGTCTCAGGGAGGGGGCAGCCGTCTGCAGCGACCGGTTGGAGTGAGGGGAGCTTTATTCTTCTGCCATCCCTTCTCTAGTATCCAGAGCCCATCAAGAGTGTGCCCCATGGAAACCAGAGAGGGAGAGGACATGGTCTGCAGCACCCAGTAGTGGATCTACTGCACACAGGCTGCTTGGTATTGGAGAGAAAGTCAGCATGCTCATTGAGCCACAAATGCTCAACTGCAGCTATAAGGGGAAGCATCCTAAAGATGAAGACAATGGTGAGCCAGATTTTTCCTATGGAAGTGGAATGGATATGCACCAGCTCTAAAATCCCCCCGAGGAAGTTCCAGCCTCTCATCTTCACTCTGCCACGATGACTGATAGTAAGTCAATAACAGAGAGACAGTAACTAAATAAAAGCAAAGAAAATCTGCTGAATTAGTTCAAACAGCAACATTAGCAGCAGTATTTTAGACTAATGGTGCACAGTATAAAAAGATTTTTTGGTAGTTAACAGTGGTATTGTCAAGATGTAATATATCTCAGCTTAACAAAATGAAATGTTAACAAGGAGAAAACATCACGTTTGCAGAAAGCTGCATTTCCAAAGATGATTTCAAGCATATGATGATTTGCTGAAGAGGGTTACCTGTCCAGAGATCCCATCTGTCATATATTTGAAATCATCTTTGCTGTCCATTTTCTCCAAATGTGACATTTTATCCTTGGAAATGTTGATGTTTGAACTAATTCAGCAGATTTTCTTTGCTTTTACTTGGTTAATGTCTCTCTGTTATTGAATTACTATCAGTCATCGTGGCAGAGTGAAGATGAGAGGCTGGAACTGCCTCGGGGGGGATTTTAGAGCTGGTGCATATTCATTCCACTTCCATAGGAAAATATGTCTCACCATCCTCTTCGTCTTTCGGATGCTCGATGTCAGTAGGTGGATCAAGAATGCTGTGGGGTTTTTTAAAATGAGTCTTTAATTTCTTTAAACATAAGAGTGCTGGCACAGATTCATATAGAGTGCCAAATGTAAGCAGAGTATCAAAAATATTACACAAAACCAACCTGAGCCCTCTGCCCCAGCATCGTCACATGACTGAGGGATAAATCAGACTGCTTTCCTCTAACTAAGAAACATCAGTGGTAACATGAGCAGCAGGCGAACCTGAGACCGGCAACTCTAAACTTCAGCAGTTTTCTGAATTGCACATCGATGTTGTCAGTGCGCTAATTTCCCAGATGTGCTTATTTCTACACATTACATTTAACCGCAACAATAAGCAACAATCAGGTGAGATTTAGCAATATTAGTCCCTGATCTGTCTTAATGCAACTTCTCCACATGTAGCAGAGCTTTAAAAACACTAAAGTAATGCAATATTTATACTTTTAATTTTATTTGGGCTTATTTTTTTCAAACTTTTTTTCTCCCCGTTTCTGCATTTATTTCTATCAAAACTGCAAAAAAATAAAATAAATGTAACCACTGCGTCACACATATTAGTGCATTAGGTAAGAATAGGTGTGCCTGCACTGGGCCAAAACATACTTTGATGACTTTGGCCTGAAATAAAATAGGTTTCCCACTGGAGGTTATACTGACAAAATGTTTACATCTAGTGTAGCTCATGGTTCTTGTGTCATGTCTGTGTTTTGTGATGTTTCTGACTGGATTTTTTTACTCTGTGCTTAGCTTTAAAGCTTTAATTATCAAATGATGAAGATTAAGCTTTTTTTTTTTATTTATTATTTTCATTAAACCTGTTTTTTACTTACTGTCTGCACAGATGCAGATAAGTTGCCATATAAGCAGCTGTTTCCTGGAGCTGTCTGTATATTTGTTTCTATCCTGTTTTTCAGACATTACTGAGTAGTGTGGCACAGTGCGTCCTCTGCTGGTCATATTTGTAACTGTTCTTGGTGGAGTCGCTGCTGTATGAGACTGATCAGGTTTAATTTATTGAGGAGAAACTTCAGTACACCTCCAATATGTCAAAGGGAGAACTTTTCAGAAATGATTCTCTAAAAACCATAATTTTGATCACGCATCTGCACATAAACAGGAGATTAATTCCATTACGTTATTACCCAGAAATGTTTAAATCAGATCACTTATTAGTAGATAACCTACTGGCTGTATCTATATCTGACCCAGGCTGTGGTGCTATTAAGGAGGGATGATGAATCTACCCCACAACAACATCTGGAACACAGAGAGAAGAATATGTAAATGCATACCACTAGCGGACCTGATCAAAACCAGGTTTAACCAAGTGGAACACAATAAATCTTCAGAAGTTTCATATTTAATGTGAAAAAAATATTTACAAATGCGACTTATTTATGAAAACACGAGTGTAGAAGGTCTGTTTGGTCTTTTTGTTATAGTTTATACACAATCTTAGATAACTTACAGTTTCAATAACAAAAAATATTTTTGTTAAAAAAAAAAAGTACATTTTTAAAAACACCATGCTTGATAGTAAAGCGGCTTCATAGCTAAAGAAGAGGCATTAAGGACACTCACCCTGTTCTTCCAGTCATTACATCAATGTAAACATACAGTTATAGCTGTCACGTATAAAAACTCTCTTAAAATGTGATGTCAAATGTTAATATGATGTTTTCTTCTAGTGCATAGTGTTTTTAAGCAGTGTAAGAAACTTTTCTATGAACAGTGGATCAATGGCAGTCCTCGATGAGCCAAATAAAAAGAACACGTTGGAAAATGCAGAAAGTCAAAACAAAGCACACAAGGAAAGAGTAAACCACATATGTTAATTAAGTCATACATAACTGCCCCATCATGTTCAAAATTAATGCTTCAATGGGCACATTTTCATCTGCATAGTCTAAAAGCAACACTACACATAAACAGCAGGAGGAGCCATTTCACACAAATTCAGCCCTAAAGAGAGCTCAAAGTAAAAAAAAAAACTAAAAACCCAACAATTCAATGTTTGGGTCCCTGAAAAGTAACAGTTCTCTACAACAAATCAGTAAAAATCAGCTTCCTGAGTGACACAAGAATTTTAGAGTTTAAAACAGGACCTGAGTGTAGCTTCATGCTCCTACGGGGCCGGAGAAAGAAAGATGTTGAAGAACACAGCAAAGAGAACAAAGATTGTGTAGCCCACTATACAAAGCCAAAAACGTGGGTCTTTGAGTAGCTTCTCATTGTAAGCACTGAAGAAGACGTAGCCGACGGTCATCCCTGCCACAATTCCTCCAAAGTGAGCAACAAAGGACACCTAAGAGGAAAGACGGGTTTTACATTTAGTCTTTCACACTATTTACAAGGTAGTCAAGCTACTGCCCCCCACCCCCAATGGAAAGCGACTCAGAAAACTTGCAAGACCAGTTTAATAACCAAATAAAAAGGCTGTGTTCTGGTTGTGTGGAAAGCTTTGGCATGTTTTGCACAGAGGAGCGTGCATCGGCATGAATAATCAAGTTTCAGCAAGAGCTACTGAGCTCGTCTGGAGCCACAAGGAAGTAATGCTATCACAAAACAAGCTTGCTGCTGGGGGAGGTTAGCTAACTTAGCTGGATCTGTCTTGAGGCATCTTCTGTGTCAGAGGAGATTAACAAAAGGCCCTGTTTGTTTTGTTTTGCACAGCAGCAGCAAAATCATACCTGTAAACCATCTTCATATTTGACAAATCTTCTGTAGAAGGCAAACCCGAAATCTAAACCAACTGGGAAAAAGCAAACAGTTTTAAATCTAATGTTTCTGAAGGTAATTTCCTCAGGTACAAAAACACAAACAGGCCAAAACACAGATAGGAGAACCTACCAAAGACCACAATGAAGAGGATACGAAACACTCCAATGAGAGGAATCATCTCTCTGAAATTCTGTAAAATGAAGCAAACACCAGATCAATACTTAGATTTAAACTTAACACAGGTAGTAATTTACAAAGTAAAAGGGGCATTGGATGATCAGAAATGTAAATGTACAGCTATTTTTGTTTTTCTCTATTTTTGGTCATAAAAAATTAAATTGCTAAAATCAAATAAAGATTCACCTAATGAGGTCAGCACATGTACAAATAATCCTTATGAGCCAAAAGCATTCCCAGAGCTCTAAATGCTCCGTTTCATTGTGACCACTTTGTATGATGTAAAATGAAAGCTGATAACTTTAATGTGGTCATTTCAGGCAGACAGCAGTGGCTGTCAGTAGCTAGCACAAACGCTCTGTTTGCAGAGGTTAGCCAGTGATAAGAAAGCTGCCTTAAAAGGACCTAAAATGGCTTGTTTCAAAGAGGGGATGAACTAAGGGACTGTCCTAAGGCCCAATGTAGGGCTAAAAAGAATTTACACTGTTCACTATGTAAAGTTACTACCACTGCATCCAACAACAAAATCATGGAAATGGAAAAGAACACAATAGTTCCCCTTTAATTAAACAAGCTGTGCGAGCTATTGCTATGAACACATCACTCACTTCCTCTCGTTGATTTCCAAAGTCATCCTGTAGACTACCATCCAATGTTGCCCAGTTAGATTCTCCCCCTGACACTACTTCCTCTTTTTCAGATTGCACCTTCTGCTTAAGATACAGTCCACCTGTGTGCACCTTCCTCCACTCATATGTTGTTGTTTTTTTTGCAGTAGGTATTCACCACAACCATTTCCACCCTTTTTGCAAAATCCACCACGATCTGTTTTTCTGCATTTCTCTCCTTGATACCACATCTATGAACACTTCACCTCTGTTCCTTCAGCTATGTATCTACTGAAGTTGATCCAATCACCAATATCTACCGCTCTGACTTAAATCTCTTCACCCAACATATTCCCAAATTCTTCTTTCTCTTCTGACACCCGACCTGTGGGGCATATGCACTGACAAAATTCAACATTACTACTTCAATTTCTAGTCTTTACCTACAAGACTAACCTGTAGATCATGTCTCTTTACTACCTACACCATATTGCATTGTCACATGAAAAGAAAATACAGATTTCCTGATGAACTGCTGATGAACTTACCACCACAGCGTTCATGAAGTAACCGCCGAGTAGGGCATAAACACCCCCAGAAGCCCCCACCAAGGCACTGAGAGGGTCAAAAATGGAACTGGCTAGAGACCCTGAGGGAGAAACATCCACAGCTTTAACACTCAAACACGAACATGAACAGGAAAATTAACTTCAGGAAGGCTGAGTCTCAGGAAGGGAGGCTTGCTGACATCTGGTAGTTAGAGTCCCAGAGGACTGGGGTCATGCACAGAGCCGTCTCTGCCATACTGCCTAGGAAAGTAGACATCGTGATGCTTTGGCTTGGCCCCGCCATTGCAACGATTATTCCACACAAGTTTGTCAAGTGGAGAATATTCCTGATTGGACATCATATATCAAGATTAAGGACCTATACCTGGATTAAGAGTCACATCTGGGCAGATAACATCAGACTAGTACGATTATAACTGGATGATAGTCCCTGATTAGCCTCAGGGACATAGCAGCAATCCAATTTAAAGCCAGACTAAACCATCATGGCACTTTGTGTGTCCTCTATCCTCTTTCAGTATTCCACCAGCAGGTGGTTCTCAGTTTTGAGGCTGTTAAGTGAAAGACAGAAAAAAGGTAATTCTCACCTGCAAGAACACCAGAAAGATAAACCATCCCCACTTCAAATCCTTTGTGCACCAGCTCCAGTGCGATTCCTACCACCAGTTGCATCAACAGGTTGCCCAAAATGTGCTGCACACTAGAAAATACAAGGTAGGCAATAAGTACTTGGCCATTGAGATGCAGGACAGCATGATGGACAAAATAGCATGAACACAGACAGTCCCTATTTAGATCGCTCATGCTGAAGTGTTAAGCCTGTTTAAACTGGTTTTATTACTAAATCAGTTGCACAAATGTTACTTTAAGAGACTAAACTTGGTTTGTTTGTTTCTGCACATTGTTCCAGGAGGATACTAAGGCAGTTTGCAGGCCAGATTCAAAGCAATATACAGTGCGTTTATTCATGGGGGGAAAAAAATCCAGGGCAACAACACACCTCAGGTAAGTATTTTTAATAGTTTTGGACAATAAGAGTGTCCACGGCAATAAGCTCTATATTATTTTGTCTACACACAGCATACACTTTTTTGTTGCTTTTGGTCTTTTCAGAGGTTTTTGTTACGGAATATCACCCGCCTTAAGCTTTAGGTTTTTTTTTTTTAGTCAGAGCTGGTTTGACTGTTGTTCCTCTTTGCTAATAGCTTTCCTGTGGAGTCATGATGTTTGGTTTTCCGGTCTTTCTGCAGCTTATGCACTAATGACTTCTTTCTTGCTGCATCCAGTACATTTGCAGTGGTTTTACAGCCATGCCAGACAATTACTACCAAGATTCTATGCAACTCTTTAACATGACCTGAAGCTCAACTTGAGTTTGCATGCTATCCATGTGCCTGCACTGGTTTCCTCTTGGGGGAGCTCAAAATGAAATTGGTTGTAGGTGTGGGATGTGTGACTGTCTGCCTCTCTCTGTGCTATCCTTGTAATAAACCTTTGATCTGTCCGGGGTGTGCCCCCATTCTCACCCCATGGCAGCTGGGATAATATTAGTTATCCATCTTCATGAAAAATTACTCACCTCTGTGGTGAGTAATTTTGAAGGGCTACTGCTGCAGCTAAAAACTCAACATTAAAAAACACAAGACAGGATGCTTTAGGCAAAACCTGCAATCTCAAAAGTGACCGCTGGGTTTAATTATCACCCGTGAGTGAGTTTTATCCACATTTTTTTTAAATGTTTTTCTGGGGGGTTTTGCACTGATTAGAGCCTCACTCGTGTAATTAACATATCTAAAAGCTCTCCCATGCTTACCCGGCGTGGACAAACATGTAGGAGATAAAGCGCCAAGCCTCGTTCCGGGATTCAGGCTTGTAGGTTAAAGGGCTGTTCCAGATGCCTTCATCCAGGGTCACCCACTGCTTCTGTGGCTTCCACACAGCATAGTAGATAAATACAGCCAGCTGATGAATGAAACAGGGTGGATACAAAACATTAGACATGAAGTATGAGAGTCTAAAACGCTGTAGAAAAGATATCAGGGTCAAGCTAAATCTAATAGCTGTGAAAAAAACAAAAGGATGAGGGAATTAGACATACAGATGTTGAGGTTTGTTTCCCACTAACTTGACCTCAAAACTCCTCCCAGTCTGATGATACAAAGAGTCTACATGGTTATATCTCTATGCAGTGGCGGTCCTAGCCCGTTTGGCGGCCCGGGCGAACACTCCCTCTGGCGCCCGCAACCCCTACCTCCCCCCCACCCCCACCCACACATAAAACATATTAAGGATTATACATTAACATAAAACTGTTGTCGGAACCATACTGAATTTCGCCAGAGAAACACACACAGACACACACATATGAAGAGAGAGAGAGTATGCATTGATGCATTGTATGCAAACGGCTACCAAACAGCCATCATAATTCCTCATACAATGAGAACAGGACAAATCAACAATTGACAATGACTAATTAATATTAAAATCTGTAACATATTGTATTGTTTGGAGTTTAGTCTGTTACTGTTACTATTTTTACCATTTCTTCTTGGAGCAACTGTAATCCACATTATTTCCTTAGGGATTAATAAAGTATTTTGATTCTGATTCTGATTGTTTCAGGATGACCTGCCATTATCCAATGACACATCTGCTTACCTGTATCTTTTGCTAGTTTCTCTTCTTCTTTTCTCTTTTTTTCTAAACTGAGCACCTGATGGCTTTGAACTTTTCTTGTCCATCTTGGTTTTAATTTTGCACTCCAGTATGAACACAAATCCCCCAACTCGAGGATCACCACAACATAACCTAATAGACCTACACCTGTGTTCACAGATTCACTTTGTCTATAGGGTTTATTTCTGAGATTTCACACAACCCAGGATTCAAATCATGAATACATAATGGGCTTGGATTTACAACATTATAAATGAAATGTGTTCTATTTGGAAGCAGCAGGGCCCCCTCCCCTTTCAACGGGCTGTGTGTGAGACTTTAAATCATCAATCTGTAAATTATAGATTTTAAATTGTTATTGATCCCTTTACCTCTAGTCCTAAAGTGTATATTTATTTTCTTTCTCTTCTTATATTTATTGTTTGTTTACTTTCACTGCTGTAACTGGAGCCTCGTCGTCTCGTCTCTCTATATACTGGACTGTATGTAGCGGAGATGACAATAAAGTTTACTTTGACTTCAGCAGCAAGCAGGCGGACCGAGAGCTCTCGCGCTCACTTTTCGTGTAGGCCTACAGAATTTCGAATTTCAAATTATAAATCTGTATCATAATGTCTGGTCTTTTCGTGTTTGTTGTTTTGTTTTTATTTTGTTTTATTTTGCGAGTTGGTTATTAGATGCTGCTCCAGCCAGCCAGAGAATCCCCCGCCGCCTCGCCCTCTCCTCCCTGTGCCGCAAGCAGCAGGCACACCTCGCAAACGGAGGGCGCCCTTACTCCCAGCAAATGGGCGATAGAAAACCGATCAGTGCCTATGCCATTCTCAGTATGCGCTGGCTGATGTCGGGGCAGCATGAGTACGAGCAATTTTTTTTGCCGATGTCCGTGATGCCGCCCCCCACCACGATGCCACCCCGGGCAACCGCCCGTATCTAAAACCGCTACTGTCTCTATGACTATAAAGCAACAACACGCTGAGAAAGTATCCATGGGCATTCAAATGCAGCGACACTGAACATCTGTGAGCCACAAAGAGAGCTGTTCATTCCTAAGTTTGAACAAGGCAACATGCAAACAGAGGCAACAGGCTTCACACCAGCTCTCACGTTACAATATAACCAAGTGGAAAACTGACTTGGTTATCTCACAAGCCCTGATGTGCTCACAGAAACTGAAGCATAAACAGACCATCTATACCGCACAGCAAGCCACATACAACTAAGCCTTTAAAAATACTCCAAAGGACACTAAAAAAGTGAAGAGATCCAGTTCAAGGAGCAAAGGTGAATCCTAACAAACACCAGTCAGCTACAGCTGCCAATCAAAGTACCCACATGCCAAACTCCAGTATCCAGATAGGCGAGTTATACTGAAATTCACCACTTCTAGTGTTGTTGTGACGGGGGGACAGTATCTGCACAGACCAGGCTGTAAACATGAAAGTTGGGCATTTTAACATGGGAGCTTTGTTACGTGTGGCCAAATAGAGGAAGTCTTCCTCTTGGCACTTTGTGGCTCTTTAATTTTCAGTCCCGGAAATTGAGGCTGGTATGCAAACAAGCTCGGTAGCATTAGCTCCCAGGTTAGCACTCCACCCTCTTGTCTAAATATGATCACTTCCCACTCCAAAAAACCCAAAATGGCAGAAGCCATAAGGTTCTGGCAACAAAGCCAGAAAGAGGAGCTCACATTGACACTATGAGAGCTTACAGTGATGTGTGTTTAACATAGAGGCGATTTTAAATACACTCCTTGTAACCTTGACTTAAAGTCTTAATAATGTACATCATAAATAACTCTTTGAGGTCAGAGTAAATCAGCTGATGAGCTACCAAATTCCACTGGATGTTTTTATTTAACTGAATCTGAATGAAAGACACACTGGCTTTCTGTGGAAAAGCTTCTCCCAGCAGTGAAGCTCAGTGTAACCTGAAGCTACCGCTGTTTTCACTGATAACAATGACTTCAACCCAACTTTATTTATAAAATACTTTTAAAAAGCCAGCACAGGACCAAAGAGCTGTACAGTAAATACGTTAAGAACAAAAGAACAACAAAACAGTACTATTAACAGTTACCCTGAATGTATTTAATACGAATGTAAACCATAATCACTGTCCTAGTGCCTGTACAGTATCGGTGTCATGCATATGCAGAACTACCTCTGCAATACTGATGAGGATGATGAAGATGGGGGGTGGAAAGCAGTTGGCGCGTTCCAGGTACTTTTCGCGTAAGTGTTCTGGGAGCATCCATTTGGAGACAAGACGGTGGAACTTCTCATAACATCCCATCTCCAAGACACCATCCGGTTGCTCCTCTTCATCCCTCGGCTGCCTCTCATCCGTTTCCACAGGAAACGGCTCCTGCTGCTCCAGGTCATCGTCCGCCATCACTGCTCCAGCCCTGAGTTAAAAGTGAATTCTAAGTTAGTGTAAAAGAAATTTGAGTACTACTGGAAGCAGGAGCTGCTTTTTAAGCTTTTAAAATGTGGATGGAAATTAATTTAATAAATAGTATGTGGTCATTTCACATCTATATATGATGTCTTGACAGCCACGTTCTCTTAGATTCTCGTTTGCTTTCATAACTACCTGAGTTCTTTGTGACACAGAGCTACAAACACCTGCCTCTGCGAGTTTAGCCCATATTGCCAAGAAAAGATCCCTCACACCATTAAACCACCAGCAGCCTGAACCGTTGACACAAGGCCAGATGGATCCATGTTTTCATTTTGCATTTTTATTTTTGTTTACACCCAGTAGCCGATCCTATTTTCCTTATTAGAATTCTCTTCTCTATCCCCCCCCCCCCCCCCCCCTCAGACTTCTTTAGATTTCATTTAGTTTTAAAGGTCTAGTTTCTTGTTTCAGTTTCGCTCCGATTATTGAGGAATATTTAGGTTTATTTTTTCTCCTTATATCCGGAAGTTTTTCGGGAGACGACACTTAACAGGTTTTGAAAAAGGAACCAAAACAAACATCGTTTTGTGAAGGCAGCTGCCTCTCAGTCATGTCCCAGAACAAGTAAACATCCATCAATAAAGCCTCCTCCGGGTTGTGCACAAGAAAATTGACTAAAGAAATGTTTTACTTAAATCAGTTATGTTTCAGCTGATTATTTCAGCCTCGTTTATAAGAGCTGACCTGAAGCTGGGTGTCGTCTTTAATCGTGCATTTCAACTACATGAAATACACTGAAGGTTACTGTAAGCATTAAACTAACTTTTAAGACTATAGGTTGAGAGTCTAATTTATTATTAATAATAATGTTATTTTATGGCACTTCCTTCCGCGTTGCCTACATTTTGACCTACAACTGATCTCACAGCACAGTAACAGTGGAGGGTTACCCGGTGCTGTAGCATTTCCTGTTTTCTGGGCGAAGTCTGATTTTTAGGGCTCGGTGACTGTCGGCATTAAGAGGACTTGGATTACATTCGCGCTCTTACCTTCTTGGATAGCTGCTTAACATAAATACATAAAATAAATTGATCATCACGAACTTTGTCTAACTCACCTTAACCTTCAACAGGAAGAGAGAAGATGGTTCCAGGCGGTGCCAAAGAGACAAATACCGACTTCTCCAAACTAAATCAAACGACTCCAAGTCCTGAATGAAAGAGCTGATCGGTGAGAACTGGAGTTAAACAGTAACCTACAGCAAAGTTTTGTGGGTTTTTTCTCCCCCTGTTTATCTTAGTCCGGCCATGCTTTCGGACGACCCGCAGGGCTGCCTTCTTCAGACTGACCCTCCCTAAGAGACTGAAAGAAAACGCTTAAGCCCTTGTTGATAATTATAGGCCTTTCATCGCTTTTTTCCTGCAGGAAACTTCCTTCTTCCTACGCGAGATAAACAAACTCCCGATGCTCCCCTTCTTCTTCCCAGCTACAGCACAGCTGTTTTTTTCCCACAAATCCCAAGTTTCCAAACCGCGCAAACAGCCTACCTGTTCCCCTCGTACCACACCTGTGGTCAGTGACGTCACAGACACGGTAGCGTTTCCTCCCAAGGAGCCGTGGCCTAATCCCGACCAACACTATAAGTCCACACATAGAAAAGAAAATACTCTTGATTAGAAGCGTGGTTCATATTCAAACTGATCAGTGTCAATAAACTTCACTCAGGTCAGAGACCCGCTTTAATATTGAGGTTGTAATTCTCCCAATCTACCACAGGGGGGTGCTACAGCACGAAAATAAGGCTAATGGCCGGGATTATTTTTAGAATCAACGATTACAGTAGATAAGACACCAGCTGTGAACAAGTCTTAATGGCCATACATTTCCCATTTGAACAAGTCATCAGCTCCGAGATTTCAACATAAATAGGTTTTATTATTATTATGCATGGATGAACTCATGTTAGAGGGGTTTTGCTTAATTTATCAATTATATTCCATTAATCACAGCTCATCTGCATTTTTCTGTACAAAATGTCAGAAAATTCAAAGCCAAAAGCAGTAAAATTCAAATGTAGTCGTTTATCTACATTTAATTATAACCCTTGTTGTTTTGTTTTTGGAAGACAAGCCAAACCGTAGATTTAAACAAAAAAACAAAACAAACAAAAAAAACAAAACAGCAGTATTCTTCAGGATGATAATTTCCAATAACCTGTTTTAGGTTAAAATTATGTTCAACATCATTTTACTCAAAGTTCAGTCATTTTGGTGTGCAAAGAAATACATTTGGAATGATACAAAAAAGAACATGTTTTAGGGTCAAAATGTCACAAAAGAGCAACTACTGACCTTATGATGAGATGTTGTGGCTTAATGTGCACATTATTAATATAAATATGGAGGTTTAAAGAAACACCCAAGACAACATGTTTTAGTCACAGAACTTTTATTTTTTTCAAAAGGGAGAAAAATCCACATTTTGGGTAAGTTTTGTGAGGAGGGAGGTTGGGAAAGGGGGGGACAGTAAAGTGGGACAAGGTGAGAAGCAGGAGCCAGTAGATACAGCTGCTGGAAGGTTATACAGAACGGTCACAAGCCAATAAGCTTTTTCTACAGCGCTGGCAAGAGATTCAACAAACATCTGCTTTAGTGAGGAAGTCCAGAAAAGCATATTTAAAAAAATAAAAGAAAAGGGGAAAAAAAAAACAAAACAATAAAACAAACAAAAGATGCGGGCTTCATACAGACTTTCTCTCAGACTTTTCCAAGTTTGGCCAGCAGCAATAATTTTGAAGTAAGAAACCAACTTCTGGATTAAAAAGTGGATAAATCATGGCACCCAAACAGTTTGAGAAGGGACGAAGGGGCGGTGTTAGGGAAATTAAATGTAAATCAACTGGAAGGAGGCAGTAGAAGAGCAGCCATCTTATTATAGGAAGCCGGGATCACATGGATGTGAGCTCAGGACACATCTGAAATACAAAATAGTTGTTATTATAAGAGAGGCAGTCATTTTTAACTGAGAACAGACTTAAAAACATAAAGTAAATAAAGATAACAGTACTCACAACTAGCAGGTCGAGCTCCGTATCTTCGCATTATCTGGTCTTGTGTGAATTTTACAAAAGATTCATATTGTTCTGAAAAGAGAGGAGGATGGAGGTGAGGGTGTGTGCCACATTCTGCAAACATCAAATGGGTGGAGGAACGAGTCTTCATTTTCATTAAGCTAAGTACCTGAAAACTGATTCACAATCACATTTCCAGGTCTTTTAATAGAAACTGTCCATAATAAAGCATCAGTAGAACTACTAAACCTCACCGACACAGTTTTAATCAGTGTACTTCTGCTACAATCGGCTCCCTGTAGTTATGTGGAGGAGGTCAACTTTAGAGCAGCGCAGATAAACATTACTTTGAGTTATACTCTATGGAAGGACACAAATATCAGTCAAGTACAAACGGTTTGGCTCAGACCACAAATAGCTGCTAACAACGACATTGCCACTTTCCTAGAACTGACAGCAAGCTAGTACAAATGTAGCAACCAAGAACCCAGAGTGATGTTAAAGCCGAGTGTTTGCTGACCCCGACCCCCCAAAGCAGCCAGAGGTAACAAAGCAGTCATGAGCAGTCAGAGTTTCTATATTGCTATTTCTATAGCAGGGTCACTGTGGCTGCAACACTGTTCTGTGTGGCTTTGGGCCTCGATAAAGCAAAGACCCTGTGTGTTCTCATTAGCACAGGCATTTGTGTTAGTGTGAGGGGCTGTACACTATGTGATAATGCACCTGGGGCCATGTCACAGAGCAATGCAAAAGTAAAGACAAGCTTAACAAGTTTTCGTTTACAGGAAGAAAAGAAGTAACGTACTTTTGTGTGCAACAGTCAACACTGCTTTTAATAAACATAATGTGTGATATGTAGCAGGTCGTGTCACTTCCTGTATACGACAAGCCCAAGCTGGAATTTGGTAGTTTATAAATCTACCAAACACTCAGGCCTGAGTCAAAACAGAGAGAGCACCTTTTTTTTTTTTTTTTTTTTAAATTAATCGTTTTAAAGCAGACATACTTGAATGAATGCAGATTTGCTTTTGTTGCTAAATGACATTTTATATCCTCTTTATGTCTTTGTTCCCTCCAGCTGTTATAAAATATTCATCTTGGGATTTAATAGCACATTTAAACTCCCAGGAAGCTACACACTGTAAACGCTTCGTCGTGAAAATCTGAGACACACTAAAGACAAATGCTTGTCACACTGACTGTACATCATCCCCAGAATATAAAGGGCACTGTTCATATTCGAGTCCTTTCAATTTTATTATTAAGGAGGATTCTTTTACCTGCAAGTTTTGTATTAAGGATCTGTTCGTACTCCTCCCGGATCTTCTCCTCGTGGTCTTTGAGCAGGCGCTCACACAGGTAGCTCACCTGCCTCAGTGTAAACGAAGGCTGGTCCTTCCTTGAGGCACCTGAGGAAAAAAAACAAAACAAATCAGATCAGCTATAAATAAATGAATAAAGCAGAATCACATCTATGGTGCAATACTCAGGCATGGGCAGAAACATCCTCTCTAAGCTAATAGCTGCTCAGCTGGCTGCAGAATTACAGCTCTGTGTCCTCTCTCACCTCAGAAAGACCAGGACGGTCATGCAACACTAATGCTGCCTCTTTCTGAGTCTCCCCAGCGTCTCTGCGAGGCTCAAACTAGAGCCGGCTTTAGCTCGGTGATTCATTACAAAGTGGTCTTTGAGGTCTGCTATGAGCCAGATAGACTAAAATGTTTGTAAGTCACAGTGGAGGATGGCAGAGTGGGGATGAAGGTTAAAACAGTGGCCTCGCAGACAGAAAGAGGCCGGGTTAGTAACAGTGCAGTCATTGTGATCTACGAGGTCGTCCTGCATAGAGTCACACAGCACACAGACCCAAAGCCCTGAGGCTTGGATTACACACAGTCACTGGGATTTTTTTTTTTACTTTATGCACCAAACTGATAATGTAACCACTGCTGAATGGAGCAACTCGAAACAATGCCTGTAATTCCATCAGATCTGATGCATTGCATCACATAAAATAGCAGTGTGGCAATTTTTTTTTATGGAAGCCACATCGAGCCGCACAAAGCAGACGAGGAGGGGAGAAAGTCAACTCTTTTAGTGAATCTGATCTATGAGCTTCAGATTTAATTCTATTTTATTTCATTTGTATAGTGCAAAATCACAAGGGTCTTCTTCCTCTTGACCATGTAATAACATGACAGGTGTCTTTAAATTATGTATTTAAATAATCTAATGTTAATCTAAAATTTATTTTCCATCTGAAACACATGTGTTACAGTCAACAGCACTTGGATAATATGCCCATGACGCATGTATTCTCTGTTTGCACTCAAACTTTTATCGTATCTAGTGGATAAGAGTGACTCACCAGCAGCAGGTTAGATTTGGGACAGAAGTAGGGTTATATCAATGGGTGATGATGGCGATCAACAATGGTCAACGTGGCGCTGATAGAAACGGTCTAAACTGGCAAGCCATCTTATTTCACCAATGATAAAGTATATTATTGATAATGATATTAACTAAGTCCATCTTCCCCTCTATAAAACAACATGTACATGGCTACATGTAAAGAAGCTCATGCCCTAACTCCTGTATGCTTTCAAGTTAGCGTGTTTTTATGCAACAACAGGAGCACGGAGCAAGTCACCCAGCCCCACGCAGAAGTCAACATCTCTCATCAACACTTGGAAACAGTTTGTCTGCCTGTCTTGAAATTGTGCAGTGAGTGTGTTGTGTAGTTGTGTGTTTTATTTATTTATTTTTTTTTGTCTTTATGCTTACCAGAAAAAAAACAACAACAAAAAAAAAAACCGCACGGTGCAGAAAACCAAGTTTATTACGTCTCCTACCTGGTGGGGAGCTGGGAGCATTGAGAGAGGAGCTGGGGCTGGGGGCATCACTGGAGCTACAGGCCTCAGTCTGGTTGAAGGCCCCTTCCAGCTGCCGCCGCCTCTGGATCCTGCTGTACTCCTGACGGAGGTTCTGGAAGATTTGCTCTGCGGGGGGCAAACAGGAAACAAGAAAAACAGGATCAAAAAACTACCCTTACTCACACATGCTCCCAACAGACATTTGGTCGTAAAAATGATGGGCAGTGTAAATTATCTAGAATTATTTGATGCAAACTTTAAATGTCCACATTTAAATAGCAGAATAAGCCAACTTTTGTTTTTTGCACATAGATTTGTTCCAGGAAAAAAACCCTGCTTATTTTCATTAATCTGTTCAATTGTTAAATTCAAGATCAACCACAAAACAAAGTTAATATAATCCAGCAAAAAAACAAAAACAAAAAAACAAAACACTTTCCATGTGTTTCCAAATTTTATTTGTCACACACACACACACACACACACACACACACACACACACACACACACACACACACACACACACACACACACAACCATGCAGAGTATGACATGGGGGTGAAATGCTTGTAGCTGTACAATGCCCGACCATTAAATGACAGAAAAAAAAGTTTTACAGTATTTACAATTTACAGGTTACTACAAAATTTACAAATTGTTAGCCAATATAGGCTAAAAGATTGACAGAAGGAACAGATGTGCACTAGATTGACATTAATAACATGACTAACACAGCTGTAACACATACACAGCCAAACAAGGTCTTTTTTGGTTTTTAAATCTTATGACTATCATTTTCACTTCTCTTTCATACGGTTTCCATAATAGCAGTGTGTGATGCCAAGTTACAACTAGCGCAAATGCTCAGAGCTAAGCAGCAACAGAAATCACTTCTTTACCAAGGTACCCAACCATTGTCCTTCTATTGTCTGTTTAGCAGTTTTTGTGAAAATGCAGTACAAACTGATTTGTATTGTTGTACAAGCTGCATGATTCATGCATTTTTAGCCTAAGAGAAACATAAGTACAGTAACAGGCCAGCTATATACTGTGCATCTATAAGTCATAGTCTTATCAAAAAATATTACTTGGCAAGAGTATATTAATGCAAGTAAGAAAAATGTGCTGCATTTTAAGGTTTACCATCTGACACTTTCAGGTTGTTAGTTGGACAAAATAATCACAAACACAATACCTCAAGTTCACCTTGACAATGAAAGGTAAAAAAGTGTTACACTCTACTAATTCATGGATGTCCATCTCTTCCTTAAGTTGTGTCACAACAAGTAAATTTTGTTCGTGTACAGTATCTAAGAACTTATCGACTAGTACCTTTCCTCCATAGAAGTCTATGTTAATCTGCTGTCCAGTGTTTAAAAACAGCTAATATCATGGCCTGCATGCTCACATAACAAGTGGCGGGGTGGGTGGGGGGTGATCTACACAGGGGCCTGAAACTGAGCTGATAACAGAATATAGAGCGAGTAAAGTTTTCTGTAAGTCGAATAAGATAGTCTCGACACACTCTGCATCTCTATATGAGGAAAAGTGCCTTGTTTATTTTGGCTGGGGATAGAGTAAGAAGCCATTCTTTCACTTCAACCCACTCATCAATATGCTTGTAGACCTGCTGGCAAAGCAGAGGATTTACTGCGTTCTATACGGTTGTGCAGTGAACTGTTGTCCTCCGAGATGCATCCTCCTGTTGGATGTAGTCGCGCCTCTGAATCCTCTGAGCATAAACACCACAAGACCAATCTAGAAGGCACTTTTTTGTTTAGCGACTAATAAAACATCGTCACTGCAAACAGAACAATGTCATCTTACAGGCAACAGAGGCTCTGCAGCTTCGTATCAGCTGTACGAAGAGAAAAAGGATGTGGGACAACGTTTAAGCAGATCACTGTTTTGATGCCATTTAAAAACCACTGAAGTTGAAGAAGTTTAACAACAAACTGCAGAAACGGCATAATGCTGAAGCTGTCCTGAAGACAAATCAAACATCAAGTTATATTAGTTGCTGAATAATAAAGTGTGAACTGAACTAAACATTCAACAACCTGGCAGGGTTTTATGGAGGCCCAAAAGTAAAGGATGTGCTGAAAGGAAAAAACAGAATTAATCATTTTTATCTTGGCCAACTTAATTCTTGGAAGCCAAAAGAATAGCTGAAATTATTATTTTTTTTTTTTTACTATGGGTTCTACCAAGTGCCACTTGGTAGATCTACAGATCTCCATGAACCAGTTTTCTAGAGGAAACCCTCCACTTGTAAAGGGAACTCAAACTGACATTTGATCAAATAAAGCCTGCATGAATATGTGTGAGAAGAGAAGGCCAGACGCTTAAAGTCAAATGCGTTGAAGAGTTCAAATGGACTGGTTCTTATATAGCACTTTTCTAGTCCTACTTCAGCACTCAAAGCTCTTTATACAACACAACTCATTCACCTATTCATACAGACAGTCAATATGAGTGCTACTTTTTATATCCAAGTACTTTCTAACATTCACATTGACTGAACATATATGAAGACTGAACTTGGGGTTTAGTACCTTGCCCAAGGATACTCTGGCAAGCAGACTGGAACAGCCAGGGATTGAACCACCAAACTTCAGATTAGCCGATGATCCGCTCAACCACAGTCACCCCAAAAACCTTAGTCATTTAATACCATCAATTAAGAGTGTCAGTGAGAACACAATCCTCTGAGTGCATGCTTTGTATGCATACAGTATCCACTGATCACTGGTCTTTTCATCTAAATGACAAGTGAAACCCCTCTCCTGCTGTATGTCACTTAAAGCTTTGCCAACTGCCAGTAGCTCAACAGGGTTGCTTGGCAACAATGACCCTGCCACAACTAGACCAAGCAATCAATCACAGAGACTTCCGGAAGCCAGAGAAACACTGTGGAGAAGCTTAAGGGCTAAGCAGTGAATACGCAGAAGATCGGCTAGACATGGAGGAGAGAAAACAAAGCAGACTTACTTCATTTTACCCTCCACCCGTAAAGGGCGGTAGGGGAGGTACGTTTCAAATATCTCGAATGTTGGGAAGTAGGTTGTGATGTAAGATTATACTCTCCACGTCCACGAGTTCACCAGCATCTGCTCAGGTCAGAACCACGTAAATATTATCGCACAGTAAGCGCGAGGGTCTGTGCAGATGTCTGTATGCCTGTTTGTTTTTTGTGACTCCACTGACATCCATGTGCCCCAGGTGGTGGACTTCAAAGAAGTCTAACAAGAATGACTACTCGGTCATCAGGTCTCCAGGTAACCATGTCCATAAGAGAGTATTACCAAGGCTTTACTGGTAGGGAGGTTTCTGATGACTAATTAACTAGTCATTTAACATAGAGATCAGACTTTCTAACATCAGACTACTCAAATAATATAAAACAATACCCAAAGCATTCAAAATACTAATTAGTAAAGTTAAAAAACAAAAGCAGTATTTTGTGTGTATTTTTTGAAGCTATACAAAACCTTTAATTACATTTCTTGTTAATCATGTTTTCAAAGTTGCTGCACTTTGTGTCACATATAATGTAGAAAACAAACAATGTGAGATTGGTTTGCAGAGTTTAGCTAAGCAGAAAATAGTTACATGCAATACACTCTCATTGCTTCTATCTCGCTCATCATGCCAATAGTTGGCTAGTGCTCTGCCAGTAAAAACAAATGCATTTCCTTGTGTTTGTAGCTCTGAAAACACTAGTATGGAGTTGGTCCCTTCTCCCTGTGATTCAGAAAACATAGGTGCTGTTAAAAATTTAGTAGCTCCAAGTCCAACATCAACAGCTTGGCTGCCTAGTGACGGCAGACACGCCAATTCACAGTATGCAAACAACGACAACCCCCACTACAGCGGGTACTCAGTGCAGTACTACAAATCAGGCTTTTGGATATTCCCAGAACTTTCATATTTTCTTTACTTCAGACTTTGTGAAAAGTCTGAAGTAACTACATATAACTACAGCATGTTAAAATGAAAACAATACACTACCAAGATAATGTGTTTTTTATTGTCTATACAATGCATAAAAATAACCTATAATACATTAAAACAAGTAAAGAAGAACAAAAAAAGGGCAAAAATTCTGTATTTATTCTCTCTTAATATTTACTCTTATAGTCTGCACTACAAGTTGTTTTGATATAGTGACTCTGGTAAGTGAAAATGGTGTGGGGATCTGTTCAAAGCGCCTACATGTTTTGGTAGCAGTGTATCAATGTACTTGAATAAAATCACCATATTGGTACTTTTTCCTACCAATAATAGCCCTTTTATGTCTATGCATTTAGGTCAGTACAGACACTCTGTACTGGTGTTAAATGAAGCCTATTTATCAGAGTTTACTCCTGCACAGAAACAATGGCGCCTTAACTACATGCAGACTGTGTTTTGGTGCATAGTCATACCCGAAGACCCATTCTGAGCCAGGAAAGACCCTGATATATTCTCTAATAGTACGCTAAATGTTCTTTTTTATGGTTATCACTTGAACTATGACCTGGGAAGCTTTCTGACCAACCTATAAATTAACAGTGCCACACAGTTTATCCTTTTAAGTAATGCTTCTCAAGAAAACACTCAGCTCATTTGTCATCTTCAGGAATTTCACAGAAGTACAAGCCCAGACTGGCAGAGGAGAAGAGGTGTACTATCTACAGTATGAAATGAAATTGCTTAAAGATCCACTGGCAACGTCCAATCCTGTTTTCTTGCCTTCTCGTCTGCACACGAGAGAACCTGACTAGCTGGAAAACATGTGCGGGTAGAGTTGGGTGGGAGGGATGACAGTTGACCTTTCGTTAAATACAAAGCTGCTTTCGCTTAGCACACCACATCAGAAAGGCAGCCTTGCAGAGCTGCTCCCATGGGAGGCCTCTTTCAGGAAAGATGAGCTTAGTATCAGGTATCTGGACTTTGTGTCTCTAAAGCAGGCAAATTTTCATTACTCCAAGCTCCTGAACTCTAATTCTTTTACAACACAGCCACGCTGTAATTACAAAACAAAATAAACAAATCAGCAGAAGAAGAAAAAGACTGTTTTTAACTGCCCCGTATTCCCTCAAAACTAAAAACACTCCTGAATCAATATGATTCTTTGGCTAGTTTCTGCTAATATTTACAGAGATGAAACACATTTCACAGCAAGCCAACCACCATAAACACCTGTATCTGTGAGAAACAGGGCAGCTTTGCCTCATCTCTGACAAATATCATGCACTGCCCCCAGCCTCATCATACAATAATGTGTACAATGAAGCACGTTTTTTCCTTACAGTCCAGACAACAGCAACAACAGAGACCCCTTTGTCAGAGATTACGTCCTAACCAAACCTCAATGAGGTTTAGATCAACCTTTTACATACAATCTCAGTATAAACGAATGTAACCCACACAAACTACTGATGTAGGGCATTAAAAAAAACAACCCAAAAAACTGTTTTCTTTGCTCGAACTGACCATGAGGAAGTGTTACTGAAAGTAAATTCATGGTACCTCATTTATGTCCCTTTGCATGAGTCCCCCAAAGTGTTAACATTTTGTTGTGTTTTTATGAGAAACAGGGAGCATGAAAGCTAGCTGAAACTCCATCTTGAATCTTTTCAACAGCAGCTCAAATGTGTGCATTTAACCTTACTGCACAACAAGATTAGTTCTTATTTGATAATTTTTAAACTTGTCCTACCTTTCCACACAAGTTAATTGAATCCCACGTTGCTGCACACCATGAATTTATGTTCTATAGCACACGCAACAAGATGATCAGCCCATTCACACTTTGAATTTAGCAATCTGTGACAGATGACAGCAGTTCATTGAAGAAGAATTATGGAAAACACCTTGCATTATCGTTGCACTAATAAACGCTGCTGCCTGCAAGCAGTAAAATGTTCAGTAAATTTTTGCTATACATATAATTATCACAAATTATCACCCAGATGGTTTTCTATAGCTGTGTCCAAATTCATGGGCTGCATCCTCTTGAGGACGCATTTGTAGACCGATTAGGCTGTCCAAATTCGTAGACTCCTCCGAATGCAGCCGACAAATGCGTCGTCCTTTTCCCCGAATTTAAAGGATGGGTTGGGTATGTCCTTCGTGGCCCACCATATCCCAGAAATCATAGCGCGGCCTAGCCAAACTCCAGTTTGCGGCAATGACGGCCGCTACTAAGTTTTAAAATTACTCTTATTAATCTTTCTGTGTCATAAAATAAACTTTTAACATATTTTCAGTATTTCAGTATTATTATTTCAGTATATTACAGTATCTACCCAAGAGGAACTGATAGCAAATGGAAGAAAAGTACCCAAAGGCAGACACAAGAAGAAGTTCTATATTAAGCTTTAGCTCTTATAAGTCATACATATTAAGCCAATCAGGAAGCAAAATGTAGGTATTTGCTCACTTGTTTCCAAAACTTTCTATTAGGTCAGACTGAGACATAATCCTGGGGTGTTTAAATTAAAACTGAAAGCTAAATTCCAAAGAGTTATGTTCAAACAATACTACACAAACGTGCAGCCCAGCAGGCATACTGTGCAACCTGGGAGTTGCGTTGGTTTAATGTTCTGATGAATACAACCCTGACTAATAGCATATTTCTATTTTTTTTCGAATATCACTCTGTTTTAACATCATCCATGTTGCTGTTCCAAGGTGGAAAAGAAAATGAAAACACACACACCACTCAATAGTTAGGTCAAGTAACACAATCCCAGCAAGAAACAGCAATAATGGCTGTAATGATCAAGTCAAATTGTGTTCCAGCTGCTTAATAACTCAAGTAAAAATAAAAAGCCTTTTTTTTTATTTTTTTGAATTAAAACTATTTCATGGAGGAGACAACTGGGCCAACAACAGTGACCTGGTGAATTTGATTTTCTCAGTTCTGGTAATTTTACTTTGTGCTTTATAGCTAAAACCTCTCTAGTGAGTTCCAAACTGTTCAATAAGGAGTAAAAGCCTTGAATTTCTACATATTGGGAGCAGTTTTGGGGGTTCAGTATTTGCCAAATGATAGGCAAAAAAAGAACACTTTATCTGCCTCCTGAGTCACATTTGTGTATAAATCCAAAAAAAATCTAGGGGTTTATAATTGTGTGGTTTTCTTCAAGTTAGAGAGCTAAATTAATCTTGCAATCTTTTTTTTTTGGCAGAATTAACCAATTGATTAGGCCTCATGCTGCCATCCTGCCAAATATCACTGACTGGCACATACGTCAAGGCCACTTGATGCAGTGGATATACACAAGCAATTAGTCTGGGCCTATTTGTGCACCCCACACATCCATCCAAGACTCACAGTGGATGGAGCTGCATTTTCAAATCAATGGGAGAGTGAAGTACAGGCATAAAGGAAATGAACAATGCCTTCCTCCATGCCTGAGGAGGAAAAGAAATGGTTGTGGTGCATAATAGTAACCCCCACCTCAATACAACACAATTGTGGCACTGTGGCATTGAAACTAAGGAACATTACCCAGGCACCTCCTAATTAATAGTCTGCAATGATGTGGCTGCTGCTGTGATGCCATTTGTCTGCAGGAGAGCCAACGAGCAGGGGTTAAAGAAGAAAGATCTGTTGAGTCCTTTCAGTCCAGTTTTAGTTGAACGAATTAAAGTTTAATGAAATATATTAAATAATTGAACGTGGTAACACGTCTGAAGATTGTCTGAGCAAAGCTTGTAAAAGGGCGTCATGTTTATTCAACTTCCCCTATCGCCATAGACTGTTTGAATTAGCCAAGCGAACAACTCTGGATCTATTTTTTTTTTTCACGGACAAAACAAATTTAGCCAATGTAAGCCAGCTCAGCAAAGAATAGGACGAAAACGAAGAGCTGCAGTGACGCCACAAGCCCCATACTTACAGAGTCGCTTCTACTTTTCGGTGCCTTTACCGATTCATTATGATTGGTAACGAGATCTGTTCTGGTAAATCAGCGACGACATTCCCTTTTCCTGACGTTAGCTGAGGTAAGCTAACATTTAGCCTCCAACCCCCATTCAAGTAGCTAGCTATCCATTCCACTCCACCCAAACCCCCTCCCCCATGACACCCACCCTGAAAGGGAGAAAAAGCCGTCAAATTTGGTCTAAATCCATACCTGGAGTGAGCCTGTGTTCGCCGCCAGTAGCCGGGGGAGACGTCGAATGCGCCGGGCTGTCGACGGCGGGACGGAGGCTGCATCTTTGAGGGGACGGAGTGCTAGAAGTCCCCGGTAGTGGATTGCACCTTCTCCGCTTGGGAGACTGGGGACTGAGGAGGGCCTCAAACTCCATCGACCGCTTTAACGTAGCTCCACAAGCCATTATAGCTAAACAAAACGGAAAATAATAAGCAGGAAGAAAAACGACCCGCAAACGCTGGACTTTAAACGCTCGTGCGTATGTACGTTTAACGTTCCTCGGTTTTCTTCTTCGCCTTTCTTCCGCTCCACAACAACGGATTTTCTTCTCTCAGTAGTAAAGCAACTGCCGACCCTGCCTGCTGAATTTTTAAAACGTCACAAAGCCAGAGCCTACCATTACCGGAAATAGGGGGGTCTTCAAATATTTGCAACGAATCTTTCTGTTTTGTCGCAGATTTGAAATGTAATTCTTATCCAGAATTGCTTTTGTAATGTCTTGATTAATTCTAACTAGATTAATTTGTCGTTTTCACTTTTTTAATTCGGCGCTTCTAAGCTGCGTTTTCCGGCTGTCTTACCCTGTTGTTGTTGTTGATGATTCCGTTCCCTTGAACTTAAATTCAAGGTTCACGAGACGTCTCGCCGTAGAGTTCAGGTAAATTTGGTATTTTAAATACGGACCCCAAATTTTTTTACCGACATATGGAAAAATTTACATTTAATATTTAGGTTAGGTTTAAATAGGTTTAATAATTAGGTTAAGTAACAGTTTGTGTTAAGATATTCATTGTGTGTACTCATGTTGTACAGTGTTTAACTGCATTATGGTTACTGTGGTTTAACAGAGACAGTATTTTAGTTGTCACCACAAGGAGGCAGTGTTGCCAATTTAGCGACTTTGTCGCTATATTTAGCGAGTTTTCAGACTCGCTAAAAAAAAAAAAAGACGTGAAAGCGCATATCGCTTTTACTCTCAAGAAGCAGCGGGTGCTGTAACGCAGTCAGTTCTTCTTTTATTCTTTTACTCTTATGCTGTTTTGTGAATCACAAGGTTTAAAACTACTTAAAACACACACACACAAAGTAACTCCACCAGAGTGCCTATTTCGGGTCACTTTTGCCGGTCCAAATCCGGGTAAAGGAGCAGGGTTGGAATTGTGACATTAAAAAAAACAATAATTGCTAAAATATATTTAATTTGTAGTTCTAAATAAATTCTAAATGCATTTAGGACGTTTTTTACTCACTTTATGTGTCTTTCACGATGTTATTTCTCTCTCCAACAACATAGATTACAATTACATTAGCATGACCAATTATGCAAATTAGGTGATGACGTCATTTAGCGACTTCTAGCAACTTTTAGGACAGCCAATAGCGAGTTTCCTTACTGAGGAGTTGGGAACACTGCAAGGAGGCACTGTTTCATTGTAAGAGCACGGATGCTGCGTCATCACGCCCCTAAGAAAAAAGTATACCATAACGAAAATGGCACCCATGTGGAAAGTTTTGCCGCGTGTTGATGTGGAATAAAGTTCCCAAAATATTAAGGACATTTTTGCCTCCGTCGTCATTTTCCTTCGAGTTGATCGCTGTCGATGCTGCAATACTCAACAGTTTAGAACATAAATTCACTACAACTGAGCTTTATTGTCACACACACACACAATCTATCTATAAATTTAATCTATTATCTCTTGCATTCAAACATTTGCGCGTAGAGATAGTTTGCTATCTGATCTCTTAAAACACATCAGTGACCAAGCACAGACTCGGCAATAAGTAAGCTGTCCATGATTGCAGTAGTAACTTTGGCAAGACTGAAAGAAAAGGTTTAAAAGGTTTACAAGATGATACTGAGACCTGCTATGATATGTGGTTTGGAGATGGTGGCACTAACAAAAAGACTGGAGGCCGAGCAGAGTTGAAGATACTAAGACTTTCAGTATTGGAAATTAGTATATCAGAGGTATAACATTAGAGAGGCCAGGCTAAGATGGCTTGGTTATGTGCAGAGAAGAGATACTGAATATGTATTGGAAAAGGCTGTTGAACATGGAGACAAAAAGAGAAAGACCACAGAGAAAGTACATGGATGTAGTAAAGGGTGAGATGGAGGCAGATGATGATGACGTAAATCTTTAAAAATGTATTCATTTCCTCCACTGTTGTATTCTTCAATTGTTTATTGTCTAGTTTCCAATCATTGTATTGCATTTTCCTCAACAATATAAGAATTTTATAAACACCACCTGATTGTATAACACTTTCCACCAAATCTTTATAAAATAACTTTATTTGTTTATATATTACAAGGCTATAACTTTAGACTAGTTTAAAATGAGTGTATACATATGATCATCCTTTACATTTAATTTTTGCTAAGGATTAAAATTTTAATTTGATTAAATCGATGGCTCCCAACAGTTCCAGTTTTGCTTGGAGTGACAATAAAGCTCATCTTATATTATGTAAAAGAAAATGACCAAGAGATAACCATTTTGTTTTTGCAGTTCTCATTTTGTCTTTCCTTTACAGCTGTGTGTTTTCATGCTTCTCTGCAACTCACTCCCTTAGAGGTGGGGGTAGGTTTACTTCAGCTTGAGGTAACATCAAAGGAAGGCAGACTTTGATTACCAAGAATTGTAAAACCGATTCGGCTCTTTATAAACGCTTTGGTTTCAGTTAGGCGAAGAATAACAGGCAATTTTTTTTTCTCAACGTTTCAGAAGTCAGATTATGACACGAAATAATCAATCCTAATACTTCCTGAAGTAACCGAGATTATCATTTTTACAGTAATTGTGTAGCCCTACTTTTTGCTGCTGTAGTGAGAAAAATGAAGCCACATACTCGTTCCGTTCACCACCTGCTGCTATTTCTTCTCCAACACAGTCATGTGCCTTACTGCTAGCTAATTTCACAGATTGTCTGCTGTGGTAGAGAACGTCCCTTTAGTCATCCTAAAGACAGATACAGAGATGGGCCCACTTGATCAGATAAAAGAAATGTACTTGTGTAATTTGCTTTAAAAAAAGATACAAAGAGTCGAGACCAAGTGTTATTTTTAATAAGTTCACACAATGGATGAAATAGGTGTTCTAAAGAATTTCCTGTGACCTTAAATCAACAAGCGGCAGCTCTGATTATGTTACGCTGAGTGTCACTGCGAGTGTAACTGCATATCAGTGTACGCTCTACTGCAGCTGCCAGCTTTTACTATCGCAAAGACTGTTCTAGTGTCTGTGCTCGTTCTCTTCCTAACATTTGCTCCATTCACCTCTACACACTGCTTGGATTTGTTCAGTGAGCATTGTGTGAAATTCTGTGGGGTCCTGGCATTCATGTGCAGATCGGCAACCCACTGCTTCCTCTGTTCCTGCGTGCTCTGGGTCATACACTGAAAAATAAAGAATCATGCTAGCAACAAATGGCAAACCCAAAAGTCAGCAGTTCAGTTCACGGAACCAGGATTTCATGGAATGCTAAAGTAGTGAGAGGAGAAACATGGAGGTCAAAGGTAAATTACCTTTATATGTGCTTAAATATTAGTAACACATAGTAGCAGACATTTGTACAAAACAATTTACTTAGTCTGATTGAGTGCAGAGGTATTTATTTCCATTTAAATCTTTTGGGTGCAGTTATTGCAAAATGCTGAAAAAAGCTCCGTGTGTCCTCTGTGTAACTATCATTTTCTATTTTAAGCATATTAACTGGTAATAACATTACGGATTAATGGTTAACAACATACTTTATAATCTCTTATAATTAAAGTAATGTGTAATGGTCACATTGTAATTCTCAGGGTTTGTGTTTTGTTTTGACAAGTACTGTTATCATGTGTTGTTTACTTATTTACAAGCTTATTTGCAATTACAATAAAAAAAAAACAGTAAGTGACATTTCCTTGTATAGACAGATTTTATCTTGATCTACAGTGATGGTGTTGATCACTAGCTAACAGCTGTTGTGAAAACAAGTGTTTCACGAACTGTATTGCTTCTCTTTTATTTTAACGTTCAGCTTCCTTCACTTTCTCATGGTCAGCTGGTGACTGTAGACCATTTCTGAAATGGAGTCAGGTCTGGTGGTTCTGGCCTTGGGCATCTCATCGTCAGATAAAGCAGTACAGTTGTCTTCTGCAGAGGGTAGTCCGTGGCTTGAGTCTTCTGTGAGTTTTTTACACCTTCCCTTGCAACACAGCTTTTGCAGCATCCGCAAAAGAGCAATTCTTAGTTCTCGAAAGCGCAGGGCATACAGCAGTGGGTTGACTGAAGAGTTGACCAGACAGAGGGTGCTGCAGAAAGCAAAGGCCCGCTGTTGGTCTCGGGTCAGGATCACTGAGACATCTACTAGCATGAAAGAAAGCACAGGAACCCAACAGCCCACCAGTATGAGCAGAATCAGGCCGAAGGTGCGAGCCAACCGGATATCCATCCTCATGCGAGATTGACATTTTCCTGCTGCTCCCTGGAAGCTGGTCATTGAGGACTCATGGCGGTGGGCCTTCCACAGGATGAGAGCATAAGCCCCCAAAATCAGAACCAGAATCACAAGGACGAAGCTGGTCCAGAAGGCTTGATAGTGCTTATTGATGTATGGAAACAAGTTTGAGCAAGGTGGAGTAAGGCCTGTGGAACACCTCCAGCCCATTAGAGGTAAGAAGGAGAGGAAGATGATTGTACTCCAGAGAATCAGAAGGCTCAGCAGGGCTCTGCGCCGTGTCAGCAACACCTTGTAAGTCGAGGAGTGGTAGATGCAGAGGTAGCGGTCCAGAGCAGTCAGCAGTAAACTTCCCACTGAACCAGAGAAGGCCATGGTGACACCGCCTAGCTTAAAGAGGTAGGCGCCTGGGCCATCTTTGAGATGAAAGAGGTGAAAGTGTAAGAAACTTATGGTGAAGAAACAACTGGCAAAGACATCAGCCAGAGCAAGGCTGCCAATAAACAGATAGGATGGCCGCTTTCGCAAGGTGGCTGTGCTAGCAATCACCCCCAGCACAAGAACATTTTCCAGTAGTGTGACAGGGCCTGCCAGGAAACAGATGGTGCCGATGGCTTTCCTCTCTTCGTTACTCAGGACCATGTAGCACGTCAGATTCACACAGGACTTGTTAACTGGGAGAAAAACACAATCAGTACCATGACAAGTCTTAGCTGACCAGTCAACTGTACATACAGATGTCCTTTTTTTATATAACACAGAACTGAATTTTACCATTAATGGAAAGCTGCATAGCTATTGTTGATGAGATATTACCTGCGTGTCCATGCTCTGCAGAAGTAGCTGTCTCCCCGTCCGTCATTCCAGCTACTATAATTAGGAAATGAAGTACAAAAAAGCTGTAACAAATGTTACAAGTTATTTATGAAGCACAGATGTCTCTACAGAATCTGATCTTTCATTCACATCTTTATGTGTTAAGACTCCGTCACTTTGACGTATGTCACATTAGGTTGGACGGGACAGGTAACTTCCTGTGGTGAAACAAACAAACCAGAAAACGTGATTACTTTTTTATGTTGTTGTCAACATTGACGCTGGAGCTTAAAGGGAACATAAACGTCTCTGAGTCAAGACAGAAAGTCATTTAGAGGCCAAAACAAACAGACGATCATCACAGTTTCAGCTGATGATGTTACGGGGGAGATAGTCGCCTGGTAGAACATGGTTTCAAGCAAACCATAAAACACTTTGATTTTTACTGAAGGCTGAATTGAATTTAAAAATACACAGAGCTCTATCCTTGTGCCTGTTATGTTAAAAATAAGCAAAAAAATTTTTCATGATATGTTCAGCGTTATAGTGAAATTTCAGCTACTATATCTCTAAAACATTTAGCTTTCCCATTCATGTCAGGAACATCTATGCACTATAAATGTTTATCCCCTAGGGTGGATACTCTGCATTATAAAATTATGTAGTTTTTGTTAGCTGCCTTTTTAAAAAAAATATTTCCAGACTGCTGTTGTGCTGTCACTGTACAGGAGCTCCATGTTGGTGCCCTCTTGTGGAATCAGAGGAGACTGTATTTAGTCGTTTTATCAGCGGGTGAAGGTCACAGTTGAATTAAACAATCTCCAGTGAAGTGCGTCGCCTGTATGCAATCAATAGATTAAAGGGTTTGTGGAAAGCTGAGGCAAAAACATTAGATTGAAGTAAATTATGCTGTTATAAATGAAAAGAACTGCCTTTAAATGTTTGCACAAAGTGGCTTGAGATTGAGGATTTCTTTGTTCTTTTTTTTTTTTGGCGGGGAACAGCATGACTGATGAAATACAGAGGGTTTAATCAAAATATTCCTGAAGCAATATATTTCTAGAGCAGCTGATAAACACTCAGAAATTATATAAATAAGATTAGGTGTGGCGTTGTTCCAATTATACCACGCTATACTGTTTCCACTGTATCTGTGACACGGCCATGTGAAGACTATAAAAATTGCATATGTATGAGGCCAAAGGAAGCACGTATTGAGAAAGATCCTTATTGAGAGACATTTTATGAACATTGTGGTGACATGCGCAGCGTCGTGTGGCAATAACCCCTTGAGTCACTTTTGCGCCCTGACACATTGTTACAAAAGATCATGAACCCTTTGAGCAGAATTGGAATAAAAAATAAATAAAACTACTATTTGAAGTCACTCTTCTTTTATGTACTGCAGGAAACAGAGACTTTATTAAAATAAGTCAGAAACAGCAGATCAACTCTCTACACATTAGATTAGAAATATTGCAGAAAGCATATTTTTTTCTAACAATTTCACACTTGCAAAATGCCACTTAAACCAAATTGCTAAATCTCATATATAAGAGAACATTTTTAACTGTGTTAAATAAAGTTATAAGAGCTCACCTTCTCTTCTTTCTTGGCAAACTACTGAAATATCTGATTTCCTGCCTCTTAGCTGCAGAGCTGAAGCCGCATAACACACAAACCAGCAGACGTGAGTACTGGTGTGCATGTGAAGAGAGAAGACAAGGAGGGTATAGCTGTGATGACATGAGGGGGCGGGAGCTGCTTAGGCGACATCTGAGATAAAACAAAAACCAAGCCCACTTTTTGATCAATTATCCACTCTCTGTCACAAATTCCGTTTTTCTGTTTGTTTTTTTTTACGTAATATTTTCTTAAACAGAAATAGAGATTACCAGTAGATCATTCAAAGATCAACCCTTTTGAATTTTGAAGTCTCTCATATATTTCAAGTATGCTTCATGAGGTTGGACTGTGGCGAAAACCCAATAAGATTATTGAGTGTCAGATATTAAATGTTAAGTGTAAAAAGCATGATCATCAAAAAAAGAGGAAGTGGGGCATAACCACATTGGGTTTTGCAGCATATTTTGCAAGCGCCAGCAGCTTCTTGTGGTGCCTAAATATCTCAATAAGAGAACTTTTGTTATTTCTAACGAACTACCTAAGGTCAAGATTGAACTGTCCTAGTCAATGTGAAGCCCTCTTTCAATTAGATTTAAATAGCAATTGTTTTCCACCTCTTTTTGTTATTATCTTCTACTCATATTCATCGGACAAAACGGCATCTATCATAACAGAAATATCTGCGTATACCCTGTCCCTGCAGGATCACTTAGTTAATGCTTTACTCCAGGGGTAGGCAACTCCAGGCCGGTGTCCTGGAGGTTTTAGATGTGTCCATGATCCATCACAGCTGATTTAAAGGGCTAAATGACTCCTCAGCATTTCTTGAAGTTCTCCAGAGGCCTGGTAATGAACTAATCATTTGATTCAGGTGTGTTGACCTAGGGTGGGATCTAAAACCTGCAGGACACTGGCACTCGAGGCCTGGAGTTACCCCTGCTTCACTGATTAATTCTATACTCATAAAACATTGCTTGAAGGATTAGAAGAACACCTTGTTGCAGTTTATAGAAGTAAAGGAATTGTAGATAATAATAAGATGGCTTTAATTCCTTGGTTTTCTTGCTTGTCCTGCAGTAGACTGCTGACTTGCCCAGGATGTACCTCGCCTTTTGCCCTATGAGAGACTCCCCCCCCCCCCCCCCCCCCCCACCAACATGAGCCAGGAATTGGATAAGTGGAAGAAAACAGATGGTTACTACAGTATTGCGACAAACCCGTATAAAGATTTTCAGATGTAAAAGTTGGCATCCTGCATTTGGCTGGCACACATATTATGACAAATATGGTGCAAGAACACTGAACAGGTAAATGTGGATAGACATGAAACGTGTATTCTGCAAAATAATCTTGTCACGATCCTGGGTCTTATGACCCAGTGTTTTGAGTTTTAGTTTATTTTGATGTTTATAGTATATGGTTAAACTCATTAGTTTTACTATTTCATTTGTTATTAGATTCCCCTTGTGTCTTCCAACCCCTGTTAAGTCTCCCTTGCCCTTCATGTGTTTCATATCTGTGTCTTACGTTGTCAAGTTCAGGTTGTCATGTCTGTCTCATTATGTTTCCTGTTTTATTTTGAAGGGGTCCGTAGTTCCTATGTTCAATGTTTTTAGTTTTACTCTCCTCTTGTGACGTCCTTATGTTCATGTGTGTCAGCTGTTTCCCCATGTGTTTCCATTTCCCTCATTATCCTCCTGTGTGTATTTAGTCGTGTGTTCTGGTCATTCTTTGTCAGGTCGTCTGTTGTTTACGCCATGTTCTTTACACCAGGTGTTTGTTTAGATTTCCCAGTTTAGATTTGTGTTAATTTTGCTTCAGTTTGCCTTGCCTTTTGTTTGTACCTTTTACCAGCCTCATTAAACGGCTCGCTTTTTGTTAACATTCAAGTTTTGTTCCCTGTTCCTTGGAGTCTGCATTTTGGGTCCTTCTTGTCAATTCATACAGTCTGCCCTCGACTGTGACAAATCTGTTAGGAAATAAAAGTTGATTCTGTTCATCTGGGCGTAGTGTTTTCAGTGGTAGAAACGTTTCATCACCCATTTAAGTGACTTTTTCAGTCTCAGCTCACTCCAAGTTCCCCCAACTTTATAAACAATGCATCTGCACAATGACTGAAACTTAATGAACAATGGGCTCTGAGGTCAGTTCCTTGATCATTAATATGCAAATTCTCATGACCACTGATCAAAGACCATTTACCGAAGGCCTCTACATTAAAAATGCTACGTCTAGATGAACAGAATCAACTTTTTGGGATTTCCTTACCTGGATGATTGCGCATGCATCAAGACCCCTACAACAGACAACTTTATAGTTTTTTTCCTGTGTGTGTGTGTGTTGCAATTCAATAAATCTGACTACATGTTTGATTTTCGATCCTTAATTTCACCACCAAATTCATTCTAATGTGAGCCACTCTACTTTGACAGGATTTCAAGTGTCCAGTTCAGCATTTTGAAATTGAACTAGTCAAATACTATCTGCGTAGTGATAGCACTGACTCACTTGACCTGAAACCCTTTTATGTAAATGAGAGAGTAGTCCACTTGCCCATTGTATTGTAGTACTGGTGGCAGTACATAGGGGGCAATACTAGGCAACCCTGATTCAGTAGGCAATATGATTAAGTCAGGAAACTGGCCAAAAGCATCAGACTAAAGGTGACAAGTTAAAAGTTTCTTTAAAGATTATTCATTAGAGATACAAACTCAACAAGCGGTCCACTCAGCAATGAGGTCATTTAATTTAGATTAAGTCCCATGTGGTAAAAATAGGCTGCATTAGTTTGACAACAATTTAATCAGATCTCTAAACCACATACCCGAGGCAATCTGAAATAAATTAGCAACCTATTTTAGCATTTAGAGAAAATCATGCTCAATAACACAGAGTCTGTAACTGGGTCTGACAAATTTAAGTAATATATCAAATTTCATGAAGGAAAGGAGTTAGTGTTCTACTACATGACTGTTTTAAAAGAAAAGGAAACAAAAAATGTCTCGCGGAAAGGCAGCGATATCTGGTGCACGGGCTGTGTCTTCTCCTCCTTTGACCTGATAAAGTCAGCAGGACAGAAAGCAGGAAATGTGATTAGGAGCAGGCAGCACAGCTTCAATAAGATTTCTACTCGCTCACTGTCTGTCCAGGTGCAGCATAAACACGACAGACAACAGGGCAGACTAAAAGCTGAAATGTTCAATTATCTGTTGAACTGCATCATCCTGTTACACAATCCATTTTTAGAAATTGCCTTGGACACAAACATCAGGGCCAGCTCTGCTGCTTCAGACAGATTTGGATTAAATCCATTAATCAAATTTCCGCTCCTCATTTCCAGATTGCCAGACCCTCAGGGAGCAGTATCAGTTCACTGACATGAAGAACACAGGAAAAAATGTTCGGGCAAAAATCGAATTACTTGGATACTTAATCCTTTAATCATGCTTAATTATTTACTTTGTTTTTGTTAAATGAAAGGCTTGACTTCTAAATATGGAAATGAAACGCACCAAATGAAAATTGCAAAAGCACACAGATAAATCTAAACTGACTCAAATAGCTTTCAATTACATCGTCATGGGAAACGGGGTGGAGTGGGTGGAGACGTGTGTCCAGGCGGGATTTGTGACAGAAGGATAGCAGCAAGATTGAAAAGCAAGGTTTACAAGATGGTAGTGAGACCTGCTGTGATGTACGGTTTGGAGACGATTTGAAGATGGAGGTGGCAGAGCTGAAGATGCTGAGACCTACAGTGGGAGTGACCAGGATGGATGGGATTATTAATGAATACATCAGAGGGACAGCTCAGGTTTGACACAGTTTGGACAGGTACAGAGGAGGGACAGCGAAGTGGGTTGAAAATAGAGCTGCCAGGCAGGAGTAAAAAAGGAAGATTCGTGGATATACGTAATGAAGGAGGACATGCAGAGAGCTGGTGTGACAGAGGAGGGTTAGATTCAGGTTCATGTTTTGGACAATGATACAATTTTGTAATTTTGCCACTGTTTGTGTCTGTGCCCCTGGTAATTGTGCATATCACCAGTTGTTTCCTCTTAGTTGCAGCTTGTTTATGGGTCTCTCTGCCTTCATATTAGAAATTAAGGCAACTTATAGCATCTTTATAGTAACTGAGGAGCATGCATCATTAGGTTCAAGATCACGTGACTAACTTGGCCATTCAAGATTGCCCAATTTCTTTATGTTGCTTTTGCAGAGTGTTTTGGGTCGTTATTCATTTGTACTGTGAAGCACATTTTGACTACTTTTGCAGCATTTTGTTGATCTGAGCAGAGAGTATAACCCTGTGCACCTCAGTCACATCAATAAATACTAGTGGCCCAGTTCCACCGGTAGCCACACATGCCTACATATAACATATTTCACAGACAGATCATGAGCTGTTCCTTTCTTTCACCATACTTTTATCTTGTCATCATTCTGATACAAGTTCATTTTAATCTTTATTGTTCAAAACAATCTTTTTCACACCTATATAAAAATGGCTGTACTTGTAAATAGATCATAAACTAAAGATTAAACTGTGCTCTTCAATCACATTTTGACGGTTCGATTTGAAATTTACTGTGCTGGTGTACTGTGACAAAATTACAAAAAAAAGTGCAACTGTCTAAAAATGTATGGACCTAACTGTATGTTTATTGTAATAACTGAGTGAGAGAAAGATCTCAATTAATTATGACAAGGACAAGGACATTCACTTGCTTAAAAATTGCTGCATTGTTTACTTTCACTTCAACTGGGACATGATCAGGGTTCTTTGTGAGGGAATACGAAATATGAAAAGTGTTAGCTACAATTTTTAATTCAACATGGGAATTATGAATGCTGCAGGAACCTCGATGGAGTTCACAGAGATATCTGTTTATCTGTAAAGAGAATGTATATATTAATAGGTCACAGCCACATCCTGTAGCGTTAACCAGACTTCCCACAACCCACAACTGCTTAAGCTCTATTTGTTTCTCAACAAGAGAATTAAAAACACAGCTCTGCTCTCAGGTCTGAGGCCTCAACAGTCACACTCAACAGTCTTTTAACTGCAGTCATGCTGGAACCTGCAGAAGTTTCCTGTTGGGCCGGTACCCACCACTAACCGGGTCAGTTCAGCAGCAAATTTTATAAGAAAGAATAACTCCTGAGCAAGTTAGTGCACAGCTGAACGAGATGATACAAGGCCACCCCATAACGGAGTGGGACCCTATAACCAGGATCCCACTCCGTCAGTCACAGGTAACAAAGCGCCTGGGAATAGCATACCTTATCATAGTATAGGATTAGGACTACATATATGCATTGATTTGTGTTATCTATTTAAATTGGGTCACTGCAGTGGGTAGGTCATCAGGCTCAACGCCCCTCAGCTTGTGTTAGCTTTGCTGTACACAAGGTCTTGCATTGCATGAATGCAAGACCCAATTATTTCACGTGATCACCCTTAGATACTACTGCACTGTTGCAGGAGAAAGCGCAAACACACACACTTAAAAAAAATCTTTAATTACATATTTGAGTGTTTTTCTTAGTTTTTTTTAAAATAAATAAACTTCCTTAAATTTACATTTAGATGTAATTAACTTGATACGAGTGAGGAGTGCTAATATAAATTTTTAATTTTCTTTTTTTCCAGGAGTAGGTCATTTGTAATATGAAAATCTGAGTTCATAAAACTTGGATGAATCATTTGTAGACATATTCTATTTTTTTTTATACATATTTTTATGGCTTGTGCTTTTATTATGTTTTTATTTTGATATGCATTTTATATTACCCCTGTGTATTAGTGGCATTGACCTGTGAGGATATTTGATACTTTGCTAAGGCCTTATAATACTCGTGTTCCTTCTCTGTCTCTTATGTTAAGCACTTTGGTATACCGCTGGTTTTTAAATGTGCTCTATAAATAAAGATTGTTGTTGTTGTTGTTGTAGTGTTGTGGAATTTTCTGTGAAAAAAAAAAAAAAAAAGGTCTGCAACACTGTCAGCTGTGGTCAAGCTATTTTATTACTGCATGCATGCAGGAGAGCGAACACACACATCAAAACATCACAGGTCTAAGTTACGAGCGCTCTGCCCTTGGGATGTCTCAGCTCCTCTTTTATACCTTCACACACAACTCTCTGTATCTTCCCAGTTACAACAGGTTTCTGTCCAATGGGCTGTTTCTGGGCAGAAAACAACTCCCACTATCTTTTCCCAGGAAGCTCTTGGCACTGGTCATCTTTGGAGTTTAGTCCTTCAACGCCGTAACAGTTAGCAGATAACATAGTGAAACATCGTTAAGCAAAGCTAAGCAGTTTTCAAAAGGTCATGCTGACACATACACATACTCCATCTAAGCATATGCATAAGCACTTAAATACTTTACATGAGAATAATAGATATTTTCTATTAAAATAGTGAATAAAAATGACACCTGCCATGCACATGCATGCAGGTGCAGAAAATTCAAATTATTGGATGATAACCTGCACTTGGTGTCCCTGCCCCCAAAAAGTAAAATGAAACCCATACCCGTGATTGCAAGGAAGTCATTAATAATTCAGAAATCATGCACTGCTATTTCTGGTGTGGTGATGCCAGCATTAGTCGAAACAAATAAGGAGTTAAATGTATTTGTAATTTAAACAGCTTGTTAGATTCATAAAGCTGTAAAATAATACAAGTGAACTGAGCCTTTGCTCATGTAATGACGGAAACTGGGAAACTTGAGAAATGTTGTTGAAAACTGCCATTATTTCTCATCTGTTTTGTAAATCAGTGGTCTGTTAAAAGTCACATTTAAAAAATGTATATATTTTTTCTAAATGTACTACTAAAATAAAGGGAAAGATGTTGAGGCGTTGGGTTATTATAAAATGGCTTGAAAACTTGAAATCTTCAAACTTGGCGAGTCAAACAATCATGCGCTGTAGTCTGCAAAGAAAATAGTTCTGTCGACTACACGTCAACAATAACTTTTTCATCTGAAAAGGTATTTTTTCCTGTTTGGTTTCAGTGGTTCATTCCAAATATGCTCTGTGGGCATTTTTCACAGAAAACCATCTGCGGTTGGCACATCTTCAAAAAAAAAGGGTTATGTGAGTGTACCAACTTCATCTGCGCACTGTGGTCCCGTAAAAAGTTGATAAGTAAATAAATCTTAAATAACAGTAGGGATGAGAAGGACCTCCAATTTAATGTGCCTGTTTGACCCAAACCCACTTATAGATCTATTTCACCATGGGTTTCATTTTAATATTTAAATTCTGTCAATTATGTGTTACTTTTATAACATATTAAGTTTCTTTGTTAAGTAACTAATGTACAAAAATGGTACTTCCAGGAAAAAAAGGTTTAATTTGAATATGTTTACTGAGAGTACAGACTTTCTTTATATGTATTGAACTTATTGCTGAGCTGTGTGAAACTGCTTCTGTACTTTCCCCACTTCCCTTTGCGTGGGCATATGACAAACATTTTGCACCATTCAAGTTCATATTCATAGCTTCAGTCACTTGTTTGTAGGCCAACAGGACGCCGTAAATAATCAGGCCAATAGATAATCTGTAATTTTGTTCTTTTTCTCTGTGTTAGGAAAAAAGTTTCCATCCAACTTTCCAATCGTACACTATCTGTGTGACGTGTTGACACTGCTTGGCTTCTGCAGCCAGTCAAATATGGCGAGTAGTCCTTTTCACCCCCCATGTGTTTCTAGCGACCTACAGCGGTCTCTGGGTGACCTACTTTCCTTACATAGTTGACTCTTGATTGGCACAGCCCCATTTCAGAGATTACTTTGCTTTGGGGAGTGTCCTGCCTTGCCATGGCCTTCAGCCTTCAGCAGCGTTGTGCAACTCTTTAAAAAGGCGAGAAAAGAAGGCAAGGCCTCGATGACACAGAGCGATGACACTTAGCCCTGCCTGCGCTCATAAAACCTACTGGAAGACTTTGCCATGGAAGTCAAACCTCAAAGTCCTTTGAAAAGATTGGGAGGAAAAGTGAGACCAACATCAAAGGGACAAACTGAGGGTGATATATGTAATATAGCCCCCTAACCCTTATTAAGACCTCCACCCAATGAATTTAAATAAAACAAAACACTTTTGGGAAGGACGACCGCTCATAGACATTGTTATTACAGCCTGTTGCTGCTGTGTCAAGTGGGCTTAAAAGGGGTTAACCTGAAAAAGTAAGAAATGTGATAAAACAAACCAAAACAGTTTCCTGTGGCACAAACGGCGCCTTAGTAACACTGGACGTGTTTACAACCTAACCGAAGGGGTAGCGGACATGCTTGGTGTCTTGGTGTTACATAACACTTAACTGCCTCTATGCTCACTCTAAACCTTTATGTAATGTTTTACGTGCCATCTCGGGCATTTCCTATCTATTACGTTAACTTCCAGAGACCGAAAGTGGTGTTTTTTCCTTCTTTATTTCACTTCTCTCGGGAAATACCCGAGCTCCAACAAAGGCAAGGAGAGGAGGGTCGGCAATTAACGTCACCAGTCTGGCAACAGGCAACTTGTCGACTGCCTCTTCGGTGATTGGTTGTTTATTTCGTAGTCGCTTTGTGATTGGTTAGATTTGCGTTGCAAGGGAGTACATACCGCTGCTGTAGAGTCCATTTTGTCGCAATTCTGAGTCGGGAGAGAGAGAAGTGAGATCTCTTCACCGGCCTTTAACATCAAATAAGCTTCGAGAGTGACGGATTTGTAGGAGATATAGTTTGCTGTGCTTCCTACATAGTCCGTAGAGGGAGTTTAGAAGCTAACTGTAAATTCTTTTCTGACGAAAGGCTTTAACAACCAAGCCTGAAGAAGTCGGTAAGAAACAGTTTTGTACCTCGTCGCCATATTAAACCTTCTCCTTTCTTTGTTTTGGTTCTGTGCCAAAGTAGAGCGTCCTAGATCATAAAAGACGTTAGAATTTGAACCACTGGATTTGCTAATTAATTCAATGATCCTATATGAAAGGTATACATACTATTTCGTTTTATTATTAATTTACTACACAAGAACAAGGGAAAAATTGGCCGCAGTTTAAGCCCAGCCTGAGCAAACAGAAGTGGGCTATGATGTCGCACTTTTCTTACATAACATTTTCGTGTGATAATCGCTATAGATTACAAGTTATATGCAGGGTTTTTATAAAAGTAATGGCGAGGAAATGTCATTTTGTCGGTACTTCAATGTTATGTAATAGAATATTTGAAGAAAACATCAGTTCCCAGTCACACGTCACAACACTGAGCGCTATTGTTATGTTGATCCTATCTATTTAGCATATCTAATGGACGTTAAGTCCTGTCAAGTTAGCCTATCTGATAAGCGTTTTTGTTAATGCCCTGAAGGGTCGGCGACTTCTTGGAGTGTCGTGCGCCGAGGTGAATTGATGTTCAGCTCGGCTTCACGAGAAAACAACGCTTATTGGCACATGAAAACCTCAGACCCTGCTGGACACAAATGTGCAGCGAGAGGTAGACAGAAGACTACTTCGAGGACCTGGGGCCCGATTGGAGGAGAAAGATTGAAGAGAGACGTCTACTCGGTTAACTTTCTGACAACAAAGAGGTGAGCTGGCGCTGTTTTCCTGGTGTCCGTGTGGGGGATGGGCGAGCCTCGCTGTCTGGTGTTTCTGCACGTAGTCTCTGTACTTGTTTTTATTGTGATGTGGTGCGCCTGTGCTCGCGGTTGGTAGTCAACAATTTACGCTGTAATTGCATAGATTATTAGCGTGAATAGAAATGTATAACCAGAGTTTATTTTTAATAATACTATTCTCACAATTTAGGTGACACGTAGAGCAAAAGCAGTATGGGAGGTGGAGAGAGGTACAACATTCCAGTTACCCACCCTGAGCGCCCTTTGGCCAAGAAGAACCACCAGCTTGGCCGGGCAAAGCAGCGAAGCCGTGACCAGAACGGAGCAGCTGCATCCGTAGGGGGGGCAGGGGGCCTTCACCACCACGGCCACCGACGGAGCGAGAAAGGCGCTGCCTACCACAGGTCTCCAGAGACACGGCAGGCCGTGTCTGCAGAGAAGAATGCTTCTGTCCGTTTTTCCACCAACTATGATCAGAACTGGGAGGGTGCAGTGTCTCATCTCAACACACTCCTGGCAACCCAAGGCAGCCCAAGCTATGCAGGGCCTAAATTCAGTGAGCCACCTTCACCCAGTGTTTTGCCCAAACCCCCTAGTCACTGGGTGTCTTTCCCTATCGGCTCCTGTGACAACAGGGAGGTTATGACCTTCCAGCTCAAGAGCCTCCTGAAGGTGCAGGCCTGATACCAGTTCTTCATTTAAAGAAAAAAAATAAGCCAATGCATGGACCCACCCACCAGGAACGCCTCAGTTCTGTAGTATTTTTAGCTCTTTTCTTTTTCTCTCCTTTTTTTGGCTGACCTTCAAAGTTGGTGGATGCTTGACAGGAGCAATGATTTGCAATTCCTGTTTACCATCCATTTTAAAAAAACTGATCATTTAAAATTTACAGAATTGCAGCCTTGCTGGTCGGTGATGCCTTTAGCGGAGTTTCTGTGACTATGACAAACTGAATATTCTTTGTACTTGTGTTTTGTTTTGTTATTTTTAATCTTGGCTGCCAAGGCAGATTGAGTGTGCTTTTTTCCCCAAACAAGGATGGTAACATTAGTCAGGTAAATTCCCATCACTTTTACGGTCCACTTCTTTGGACAGACATGGTGTTTCATTTATGTTTCTATGAAGAATGATCTTTGGAGTTATCTCCTTAAGCTTTAGGTGCTAAAGCAGGTTCATATTTGTAGCAATTTTATTTTTTTTAATCAAGGGCCCACTGTTGTTTATATATCACATTCATTGTTTGGCTAAAGAAGGCACTCAACTGCAGTTCTGCAGGGAAAAAAAGATATTTTACAGGAGATGAGCTGTAGTGTAACTACAGGTTAATGGTATAACCTCAAACGAAGGGTAGTAAGAGACCATGGCACACTGGCTTTGGACCACCAACTCACGTACCCTTTTTTACTGCGCTGTGCGCACATGCACTTGGAGTTGAGTGTGTCCAAGGTCTACAGCACTCTTATCATAGCATTATTTTGTATAAGTGCTTTCTGTTGTGGTTGTTGAAAGATGTATAATGTGCTGTGTATAACCAAAGCAATGTTTTGCTTTTCTTTTTTTGGACATTTGGGCGGATGGCAGTGTTGCCATTTCCACTTGCCAACTCGAAGTGAATGGTTTGACGTCTCCTTGATCACCTGTTCATCTGTTCTGATCAGTACCGTTACTGCTCCTCAGTCTCTGCCTCTTCAGGACAGTGCCTGCAGCTCCAACATGTGGAAGGGGGCCTTGCTTAAATGTGGGACTACTGAGTTTTGTTTTCTCAAAAAAAACCCACATTGCCTGGCCCTGTTGGCTGTATGCTTTTGTGCACAAGGCGAGACAGAGCTAAGGAATGTTTCTGAAGAGGCCCAAGCGCCTCAATGTGAGACAGGAGGCTGGTGTTTGCGTTTACAAATTAAGTCTCAATGGTTAACTACCCCATAATCAACAGACACTTGCTGCCCGTTGTCTCTTGCACTTCTGTCCCTTAACCTTCTGCACTGCAATCAGACTGTTTTCTTTCTTTCATAAGTTACAGGCCAGGATGCTGTTCAATTAACGGAGGCGTAATTGACTATCTTCTATGGATTCTCTTTCAGTTCTCTGTTGAGGCTCTTTGCTTTCCCTTTGCAGAATTGGAGCCATTTATGGCCAGCTTAAAGATGACAAAACAAAGTATGAAAGCTTGTGAGTTCAAGAGCCATGTAAATAATGAACTGTATAAAACACTTGTAGCATATGTACATTTGCAGGCCAAGTTTGTGGCCTGTTTGACAAAAGTATTTTTAGTAATAACACTGAATGTATGAGACATGCTAAGGTCATGTCTTGACTTCAATACTGAAGAATATTTTTGTTAAAAAAAAAAAAAAAGCTGCCTATAGCAACTATCAGTACCCCTACACTCGGATCTTTCCAGAGTTATTGCACATTTTTTATTGTGTATTGTGCAGTGTAGGTTGAAAGATGCTAAATGGGAAAAACAAGTAAAATAGAAAAAAAAAAACTCCCAATTGGACTCTAGGAGACTTGCTTATGTATAGATTTGAGTTGTGAATGTGCTTACAATGGTGTGTAAGCATAGCACTTTTTTTTATTTTGTTTTATTTTTTACAAAAAAGAAAAACTGTGTGCCTAAGTTAAAACTCATACTGAAACTGACCATAATCATTGGTGGAAATTCCCAAGTTGACCAAATATTTTCCAGACATTTTCAGTTCTTGGCTGTTCTTCCGCCTGCTGACAATTGAAAATGTCTATTATTTTAATTACTGCCTTTTCTTGGTTCATGTAAACTTTTTTTTTTTCTTGCCCAGACTAAATCATGCATGGCAGTCTCCATATTCAAAATTTAAATCAGTGAATTGGCTTTTTAATTTGTCCCTCGGATGAAATGTCACCAAGAACAATGAAATGTGCCCTGTTTACAATTGGTGTTAATTTGTTACAAAATGTAAAACAAGAAAGCACTCTTTGAATTGATGAAAAACTTGAACGAAAACAAAACAAAAAACTAAAACAAAAAATTAAATCCCCTCCCCTACCCCCCTACTTTGTGTTTGAGTATTTTTGACTTGATATAGTAACACTTGTTTGACACTACCTTTACAACACAGCTTGTTCAACTAGAGCAGCGTAAGAATGTATTTATTGTCAAAAGATATCAGGTATAACAGTTTAAACAAGGGAGTTACTTAGGGACACAAAAAACAATTGATTCTTATCTTTAGTATATTATTACATAACAAAATGACTCTATTATTGGGTACCAGCTGTATCAGCATATCTTTCATTGTCACAGCAATTACAATAACTATAATATACAATTTGGCCTGCTTAAATTAAACCAGACATCTAAGACCAGGGCATGTTGTGAATACTGGCAAAGCAGGCCTTCAGTTTAATTTAACACATGTACCAAAAAGAAAGAAAAAAAAAAAAAAAAAAAGGGCAGGAGCCAAATGTGCTTTTCTTACAAACATAACAAAATTGTTTATTTACCTTTGGCAAGAGATTCCTCCATATTCAAATAAGAAATGAAAGCAGGAAGCACAAGACTCCTTTCACACATGCACACCTTTCTATAAATACAACCTTTTAACATGTCTACTTGCACCCTGGTCTCTTCATAAAGGTCACAACAGCAGTTCTTAACACAGTTGGACCTTGAAGCATTCAACTTTGAGTGCACGCAGTTACATTGATAGATAGTGACGCACAAAATCATTGCTCTGCATGAGTTCCATAGCTCACTACAGTAGTAGCTTATATCCAATCTTTTTTTTTAAAATTTACAATGACTTTAAGGTATTCTTCTGTTACAAACTTTCCCAATCCAGAAGCTAGCTTTCTCTCTCTGTGTGGGAGGGAATTGGTGCAGTTCTCAGCAGCAAACGCAAAACTCTTCGTAATAATAGCAACAATGGCAGAGGGAACCAAATGTTATACACGCTAGAGTCAATACTGATAATGCTTGTAGCTACAAAAGCAAAAATCTTGTGCACACATACTGTGGTTCTCCTGTCACTGCTGCTTGTACGTCTGGGGGAAAAAAAAAAAAAAAAAAAAAAAAAACCTGGGCTAGGAGGAACGTAACAGAACATTATTAACCAGTTAATTAATCATTAACCAGATTAATGAAGCCAACAATGTGAAGTAATGCATGTCCAAAATGGCTAGAGGTGAACATTAAACAGAAACCTCTAGAGAAACATAAACAGAGGGCTTTGGAGAACAGTCTGTCAGTGGCCTCCAGACTTGCGTCCAGCCCAGGACCTGGAGCGAGAGCGTGACCGGGACATGGATCTAGAGTACGAGCGTGATGGGGATCTCCTGACAGACTGTTTCTGGGATGGGTGGAAGTCTTCGGCAGGGCTGTGAGACCTGGACTGGCTCTTTTTACCTTTTGGTCTTGACCTGGACGCTGATGGGGAGCGGGAGGTGGAGTGTGAGGCCGTTTCATGGTGCGTTCTGTGGTGGTCACTGGGAGGAGCTTTGTGCCTATTGGGATTATCATTACAGTTACTATCATTACAGAGTACAGTGCCATGTTTATATGATTACTGAAATACAAGAGGACAGAAATGAGCCCACTTGTTATTTTCATGGCTTCTGCTTCGTCTATGTCGGCTGTAGGATCGAGAGCTGAAGAGGGAACAAGAAAACAAAATTGCTGAGTTACTGTACAGTTTGAGCGAATTACTTTATATCCTTACAGCATGGCTTGCCTACATACAAGCAGTATATGGCTTCCTCTTTATTACATAAATTGTTTCCTGCAGAAACTGCCACGCTCGGACATCGTCCAAATTTCTGTGTACAAACCTGCAAACATCATGCCCTCTCACAAGCTGCGCATGGCCCACACAATTACAGGAAACTAAATTTATGGCACATGTCACAAGCATATCATAACTAAAACATAGTCACAAATAAATATTTCACAAGAGATGGTAGACTCACTCATGTCAGCACATAGAAATAAGTGCACAACAGCCACACAGCACATTCGACTCAAAACACTGCAGAGTGTACAAGCTCTCCTTTAAAGTTAAATGACAGAGGGGAGGAACCACAGCAGGAACTGGTCTTATTGTGATTGGTCACTTTCAAAGCAGTGACACTCCAAACTTGCTAAATGACAGCTTTAGTTAACTGTGTTGCACCAAGTTGCAATCAGCCAACAGCATGAGAGCCATTTCAGACTGTGTTCACTTACATTTTGGTAAATGAAGTTCACAGAATTGTTTTTTTTTTTTTTTTTTTTTTTTTTAAATGTAATGACAACTGTCAATTAATTTAATATTTAAATGTAAAAAACAAACAAAAAACAAAACAGAGAATTCTAAGGAATGTATTACATATCAGTTTGTAATTATGAGGAAATTAATACTAAATATAGGCTCCACTTTAAAGTTCCACCAGAGAGACGAGTGATACACCCACCATGTTTCCTCAATCCATCATTCACCCAACAGTTTTCTTTACCGCTTATTCCACTCAGGGTTGCAGGGGCAGGATATGAAGCCTATCTCAGGGTTGAGAGGTGGGCTATAACCTGGATAGGTCCCCAGCTCATCATGAGAATAGCAAGTTGCTAATTTGCATAATCCAAAATGGTAAGATAGTCTCCTGAGCAATTTTTTAAGGGATGTTGAAAGGTTGGTTAAGCTCTCGTTTCAATATCCTTGACATATTAAACAGTTATAAACGTAAAAGACGGTGAAAGACAGAAACCCAAATTCAAGTCAGTCACAAGCTAGTGCACTCCTAGACCAAAGTCTAGATAAAGAGCTCTGCTCTTCAGATCTAGTTCAACAAACCTCTGGATTCTCTGCTCAGTTCAGCTATTGTTCCCTTGACACTGCACAGCCAGTAACCTGTGTGGTTCTCCATTTGTCCATAATGAGTTGTGACTCACTGTCCACAGGCCGCTACGTTTCTGATGACAAGTGGCTAATGTTGCTATCATTTAGTTGCTAATAGTTAAATAGCAAATGTTAGCATGTTAACATTTATGATAACTCCAAATTTCTGAAGTGTTGTTCAATGCTCTGCGGTGGCAAAGAGGGCAGCTCAGTGGCCCTTCTATAGCTTGACCAGCCTGTGAAAAAAAACTTTTATTTTTATATTATTAAATATTTTAAATATTGATACAATTAATATAACACTGAGTATATTTTATGTTGTGGATTTGGATTGCATAATGTTACTAAAGCTTTGATATAAATATGGGTTACTAAACCCCGTTTTGTTGAGTCACCCCTGTTGCAGGTATTGCTCTGATATAAAGTAGGACAGCTGCTTGCAGCTTTTAGCTAGCTGCCTAATTTAAACATCTTATTAGACTAAGCTAACAGCCCATTTTCCTTGTGGAAAAAACAAAGTAAACAAAATGAGGATGGCTACAGAGTTTGCTTCTCTTCATGTTGAAGGTTTTTAAACAGGTGGTTTGATGGAGAACTCCCACCAGCTTTTTCCAAATAAAGGTTTTAATAATGCTTGCAGGAATAAGTGCTGCTGTTTTGCACACTAGAAAATGTTTGCTTTAACCCCAGCTGAGCTCAACATCTCAGTAACTGCTCTGCCTCTGCACTGTCTACCCACACAGAGCAGAGGCAGAGTGCCAACTACCTACACGGCATCTCCCTGATAAACTATGACAGCATCTTCCCTGCTGCTGTTGTGTTATCTGTTTTTTTGTTGAAAAATTGGGGGCTGCTTGGGCTCAATGTTGTAATATTTTTTTTATTCGCACATGTGCACCAGATATATTTCTATTGCATATTTATTTTTAATCTAAAATGTGGGTGAAACGCTTGTACTTATATAATGACAACTGAGTGCTACAGAGTTTAAACAAAGCACTGAAGCAAAAAATTTGCATTGAGAATTTTATTTATATTCATGTTACTCAAATTGTTGCAGCCCCAGTATGTACACACACGTTTTTTTCCCCTCCCACTCTATTGAGTCATAAATTGTCCCTCCATCTTCCCTTTCCCCTTTCTTTTTTCCTCCTCCTTTGCAAGTGCCAGCTTTCAGAGCTGCAAACATCCATAGAGCACTCCTTCACACTCACTACATTTATATCATTATGTTTTTGGTGAACTTTAATGTCTTATATTCTTCAAAAGGTGTAAAAGTTGCCAAGAACTCACTCTCTAGGGCTCTCAGACCTCCGAGGGCGACGGTCAAAAGAAGGGCTCCGGGACCTGCGGCGATCATAGCTGCGACTCCGTGATCGTCTTCTGCGGGTATCCCGATCATCCTCATAGCGAGAGAAACTGCGAGGGGAGTGGCGCTCCTTGGCCTTCATCTGATTAGGGGCTTTAATGACAAATCCACATCAAAAGGTTATGTAACAATACAACACATTTCCCAAAAGGAGATGGTGCAGTTAAGCTCAAGTAGGAATGCCAATTGGTCATACTCTTGCGGTCTCCCTGTGCAAACTGGATCTCAATCTGGCGCCCGCAAACCCATTTACGATCCAGGTTGTGAAGAGCATCCTCTGCATCCCGGACATCTTCAAACATGCTGGATTGTTAAGGACTTTTAATTTGGAAAGGTGGAACTGAAAGCTGCACGCATGCAATACAAAAAACACAGCAAGCAGCTGCAACACAAGTAAAATAAAAAGCAAACAAAAAAAAAAAAAAAACACCACACAGCTACTGGATCAGTGAGGCCAAAAATGTATAAGAGTAATTCATCATCTCAGCATATTTCTTTCATTTATAATTGACCGTCTTCAGTAATACCAACTCAAATTATGTAACATTAAAAATAGGCCCATTTGTGACTTCAAATTGTGAAGACAAGACAAATACTAATGGTGATCAGATTGGGTAGGATACAAAAAGTCTGGCTTGTTACCTTTAACATGCTTGACCTTCAGCTTGATCTTTATAGCCTTGGCAGAAGAACTTGAGGTTTCCTGCTTGTCTTTGCCCAATAAACACTTTTCTTTTCCTCCCTTTGGTAGACAAATGGAAGCCTGGAATCTCTCTTTTTTGTCCTCTTTGTATCTTCATGCTTTTGCTCTGTCTTTATTTTCCAAATTCCACTACTGCTTGTCGCCTGGATGTCTTTGGCTTGAATCTACTCTACAACCGCCTTTCAACTTTCTTTGGTGTGGGGTCTCCATACCTGTATCTTTACCATTCTGAGGCAACAACAGAAGAAATATTGGTTAGGAGTATATTTAATGCTAGAAGCATTAAAAAACAAACAAAAAAAAACAATTACATTACAAAAACTCCTCTTAAAAGGGAAATATTAAATCAGGTGTTACTCAATTCACTGCACCCAACAGATCAGAGTTGATGCTTTACAATCCATTAGTGAAAAAGTACGAACATAAACTGAAAGAATAAAGGATATTGAATGTAAGCAAATCCTCTTGGTCGTCGTGTATAGAAGTCAAGTGGAATGTAGACATCTACAATAGGCCCATAACGACCAAACTCACGCCGTAAATCCTCTGGCCTAAAGTGTCATGAAATAAGCACATTTATTCTGCTGGCTACCATATGAATTTGGCTCGAGTCCAGTGTGCAGCACATACACAAGAGTTGGCGCCAGCAAAGCATCGGACATTGCTTAACAGCAAATAAACCGAATTACTTTCTTACTCATAAGGAAGTTTCCTCATCAGGACATTTAAGGTGAACTTGTGCAGTTTAACCAGAAACTGTCTTTTTCACATATTCATTGCGGCCATAAAACCCATATATGGCCCTTTACACAGAAGTGATTTTTTTTATTTTGTGAAATCAACCACACTTAAAAATCTACTTATTATCTTTAATAATAAGTACTTTAAGTCATACTATTCACATTTAGGCCTCTAGATTATCAAACAGAACTCATTACGCTTATTTCCAAATACATTTTTTATTTTAATCTTGGCAGCAAAAACAATGTAGCACAAAGGCAGTTACACCTTAGGGATACCAATGTCCCCAGTTAGGAAGCATAACCCATTGTGAATCCATTTGACCTGCTTTGGTGCCAATGTTGTAGCTGGCATCATGACATTCGTTATGGCATCTCCAGGCTCGCTCACACCCGGCACATGTACTCACTGTGGACTTGCATCCGTGAAGACAACGGGCTAGTTCTAAGTGTTGTCTGGTAATGCCAAACACAGTGTATGGCATGTGAGCACATGTCCTACTAAAGGATGCCCGGACTTCATGTCACCTACATAGTCTTTGGTCAGAAACACACACATGAGCAAGGCTCTGGCAGTGGTCCTCCTGTTCATCTTTACACAAAGGAGCAGATACTGGTCCTTTTGCTGGGTCAATTCCCTTCTATGGCCCCATGAAACTCCCCTCAAGGGATCGCCTCAACAGTCTTGTGGAGTCAGTCAGCACTCCTGACTGTTATTCAGTCAGAATAATACCAATTCTATTTGAGGGACTCTTTGGAAAGGATACACATTGGCTAAAATTTCAAAACACTCAAAATACATTCTGTTTAAAATAAAATTTAAAATGCCTTTACTCTCATAGCACAGTCAAGCAAGTGCCTGAACTTTTTGTTTAAGCTTAAACAGCCATGCCCTGAGGATAAAGGTATTTTGAACTTAATTTGAAAACAGAGCACCTTGAAGTGCATTGAGATCCCTTCCACCGTTTTAAGCCTATGCTGGGAGACAAATCAAACCTCGTGACAGGGCTTAAAGATGTGCAATCCTGTAAGAGGTGGACTATCTCTGTAACTCGAATGGACCACAGTCTTATGATGCCAGCAATGACATAGGCACCAGCAAAAAGTAAAACAAGAAAATAAGTCAGAGGGGATATAGAGAGAGCAACTGTCTGTAGCCACCACCTTCAAAACCATTCTGTCATATTGTTGCCTCTCCAGTCCACCTGTTATCACTTTCACGTGCACCAAAGCAGATAAAATGAATTCACTATTTATATGCCCGAAGTTTTAATTGGCTGTAATGTTCAAGTGTTGCCTTAATATTTTTAATTATTTTTTAACGATAGGAAGGACATAAATTAAATTTTATAATTAAAAAGTGCATAGTGCAAAAGTGCGTAAACTACAGATATTGTAGTTTACTTGCAGGAACTGCTGCTGTCCAGCCTTTAGTTCAGTTTCAAAGACGTATTTCAGTCGTTTATTTTTGTCCCCCCAGACAGGTCAGGGTGTAGCGTTAACTTCAGTTACAACACGAATGTTTCAGCTTCTTATTTCTAAATATTACCAAATATTACACGGTTGTGTTGTCCGTAGCCAGCTTCTCTGTTCGGAGTCGCTCTCTGACCGTTAACGTCAGTTTCCTAATTTTGATGATGACATCACGTTGACATGTTTGCTAACTAACTAGCGTCACACTTAGCCTGGCCATGCCTGCTTGCACGCCGGCGGGGTTGAAAGTAACAACGTACCTGGACTCGTCGGCGATGTTTCTGACAAAAAGAGATGTATTTGGAGGCCTCAGGTATCTCGCCATTTTTTCAGCGGCCCGTTGCTACTGTAGAGAGGCCGTGAATTCGTGTATTGCAGCTATCTGTACCGCAGCTGAGACAGGCTACGTGGTCAGTCAGAGCGCCCTCTCGGCACTGCGCATGCCTAGAAGTAAAGCACGACGGTCTCTCTCCTCTCTCTCAGACAGGGATGTCAAACTGACAGTTTACATTGTGGACCACATATTGGCTACTTTGAGCATAATTGGATCAGTGAAACTCCCTCTTCATGTGAATGTAAAGAGGTTTAATTGCATTACAAGTAATTAAGTAGCAAACGAAATAAGTTTGTCAGCACGACTGGAAGACTTAAATGTGCAAAATTAAAGAAAAATATTTAATTCATTACTGAGACTGTCATGTAGTTATAAAGTTTTTGTTAATTCAATGTCTTTTGAATCCACAGAAATTTCTGTGGTATATAACTGCCATTTAATTGTTGATCTATTATTTCATTACGTTATTATTATGAATGGCCAAAGGGAGGGTCCTCATCAGCAGGAAATGTCGTAATACAGTTAAAAGTCTAAAATCTGACCTTATGTGTGACAAATCTGTTTCATACTGTCTGTGATTATAAGAGAAAAACATGGAAATCACAGAGTCCTGAAATTAAATGTAATTCCCTAACAGTTAATGTTTTAAAATATTTGCCAAAATTTCCCTAAAATAACCTTATAAGCTTAAAGCTTCCTTAAGTTTTCACCTTAACCTTTCCTGATTTATAATTACTTTTTTTCTTTCATCAAACAGAAGCCAAGTCCCCACACTGACCATAGAAACCGATTTATGCCTGCTCAAGCCCCCAGAACTATCCAAACCAGTATCACGGCATAGCGTGCAATAGACCCGCTAGTCCACTAGAGGATGGTGTGGACGTCAAGCCACAAGCAGATTTCTCAATATAGTCGACATGGCAAACACAACTTTTATCAAATGCTTCTTTGCATGGATATCTTTTGTTTACCTAGTTAATATTTTATAAAACATTTTAGACACATCAAAAAGGCCTCACTAAGCAATGACCTCATTAAGACCACTGCAAATATAAGGGGACAGAAATATGACACACGCTGCTCTTTTTAATCAACACTTTTATTTAAATAGACACTGGTTTCTTCGGTGCCAAGTTTATATCCGTTTGCTCTTTCTGACGAGAGTTGTCGACCCAGTGGTCAAAGTCTGAAATGGGATAAAGAAAAGGAAACACTTTAAAATTACAGACAATATTAAGATTATAATCCAGCAAATAGTTTGTTTGGTTTTTCATACTGCTGCTTGTTTGAATTCTGGTAAGGTGGACTTTACCTCAACCATCTCTCCTCCTTTGAGCTCTTGGACGTGGCGGAGCTTGTCAGTTTTGCAGACCATTTTGCCGCCCTCAATATTGACAGTGCACTGCAGATCATTGGAAGAGGCATTATACATAATGTATCCCTCAAAACAGACAAGAAAATTAATTTAAACCCTTCAGATCTTCAGGCCCATTAACATGTAATTTTCTTTTATTTTTCCAGTAGGAAGAGGAGTATTCTTAGACACAGATGACTGAACTTTAGTCAAACAGAAGCAGCAGATGCAGCAATCAGTGACCAATTTAACAGTGGTACTGTTGCCATAGCACACAATGGAGCAGATTACTAAATATGAGTATGATTCATGAATAATGAGAATACAGTATTTTTTTAGTCTCTCAAAGGTTGCATCATCCTGAAGTAAATTAGTATTCAAGATAATATTTCTTATAAAAAAAAAGAAGTCTAATAAAAATGAGTAACCTTGATCTTCTTGCCGTCCATGGTGGTGATATCAGCCTCCTTGCCGATGGTAAACGAGTTGGTCACGGACTTTCCGGGAGTCTTGGAGGTGATGACAAAGTCATTGCCACTCTGCTTGATCTCAGTGATTTGCTTGATGTCCTTGGCCACTTTGATGACATCTTCTGAGAGCTCTGTTAAGCAGAACACACGTATATTGTTAATTTATGCACAATAACCTACAACTTCAGCTACAGAAAATAATACCTTTTTTCTTTACTGCCCAACTTTTTTCTCACCCAGGGCCCTGAGGAACTCCTCGTAGTTCTCCTGAGCATAGACCTGCCACGTTCCACTGAAGTCCATGTTGTTTAGAGGGTCTGGCTTCTCCTTCACTGAGGTGGCGGGAGGCTGAGGCAGCTGTGTGAAGCTCAACACAATGTGGAGATTGCTAGCGTATGCCCCACCTTCTTATACTTGATGGTATAGGGCTCCCCGTGCTATGTCTAATGAGTAACAACGTCCTCTGAAGTAATCACATGTTTGAATAACCTGGAGTTCATTTATACCTATGTGGCGACACAGCGTTCACCAAAGGTCAATTCATATTGGTAAATTTAGTAAATTCAGTAAATTTAGCATTTAAGAGCTTCACTGGTATGAAAGATGTGCAGATCACACATGGACTTGGCAGTAAAAGGCATGCCAGCCTATTTCACAGCTTGAATATTTTGATTCTCATTAGTATTATAAGAGGACAGCTATTCTTCTTTGAGGCTCCACTTGCAATTTATGACAAAGGATCTGAATCAGCAAAAGAGCACACGAACAAAGAATCGAACCTTTTATCAGAAGGATATCAAATCGTAGAGGAGTTTAAGGATGAAAAGAAGAAAATGCTAAATGAAAGCATTTCATAAACATGACTAATATGCAGACCTTAACTGAACCTCATTCACGTCTCCAGCCTACTAATGTAAATCTACCACTCTAAGGCAGCGGTCCCCAACCCCCGGGCCTCGGACCGGTACCGGTCCGTAAGTCGTTTGGTACCGGGCCGCGAGAGTAGAGGCTCAGGTGTAAAATGTATAGTTTTCAGGGTTTTTATCGGTTTTCAGCGTTATTTTGTTATCGTTTTTATCGTTAACTCTGTTTTCCTGGGTCTTTTCACGTGTGTTATGAATAAATCTTCTTTTTTTTGGTACCGGTACTATTTTTATTTTGTTGCATTTATCCGCGACACCTTAAAGGCTGGTCCGTGAAAATATTGTCGGGCATAAACCGGTCCGTGGCGCAAAAAAGGTTGGGAACCGCTGCTCTAAGGTAATGTTGAAAGGTTAATGACACTGCGGACTGTTTGCTTCCAGAGTGGAAAAGAAATCATTCATTGCAAAATCTATTTTAGAAGTAATCCACCAGAGAAAAATTGCTGTAAATCCCTTTATTCACTACACACACACAGAAAAAAATACAAATCTGCTTCAACGGAAACTAAGATCAGAGTTTAGGGTTTTTCAAAAGCACTTAAAGCGAGACTTGTTGAAACTGGCAGCATGACCAAAAGCAGATAAATGATAAAATGCAGTGCAAATTCAGCGCTAGTGGAGCAAGTAAAAGCCAGCAAACTAGCTCCGTAATGTCAATTACATAGAGATAAATCAGCTTTTTCTTATCTAATTGCTTACAGAAAATGCTACCATTGTTTACTGCAGAACACTGGCTACTATAGTGGTATTTTATGCAAGATAATCAGCCGAAAAGAGTTTCATTAAGCAAAATACTAGACACATCAAATAAAGTAGAAGCAAATCCTGGAGTAGAGGATACTGTGGTTTGTTTGCAGGAAATTCTCAAAAACAACATGTGCGCAGATCTTGGTAAACCCTCACTCCCTGCACAAATATCGATTTTTGACTCAGTTTGGAGTCCTAACTCAACTCCACTGCATTAGCTGGAGGTTTCTCCCCATGCTTGTAAACACTCACGGTCACGTCAACCGTTTCAGAGCCGTACTTGTTGCGTACAAAGATGCTGTACTTTCCAGAATCTTCCACGTTGACATTGTTTATAGTGATGCTGCTGCACTTGGACGCTTTAGTGATTGTAAAGTGATCCTGGCTGAATATCTCCCTATCGTTACGAAGCCAGAAGATCTCCGGGGCTGGTTCGCCATCAATGTAGCACGTCAGACACAGAGACTGAAGAGAAGGAGCAAACAAGACATGAAATGGCAGGTCACAGAGAGAAGCACATATGCAAGATTTAAACAGTTATTGTACCTTGCCCTCCATAATGGCTACCACATCAGGAAGGCCTTTTGTCACTTTAGCCCGATCTGAAACAAAAAGGCAAAAATAACTCTCTGCTGGCATATGATGTAGAGTCTTTTAATCTTTGCCACGGAAAGAAATGTCCTGGGATTAACACATAACCTATCACTCACTTTTCTCTGCAATGGCCAGCTGCCTGAGGGATGAAAACAAAGGGTTAGATCAAAATGAATTGCACAGTGTCAGCCAACGATAATCTGTTTTCGAGTAAAACCTCTGTCCTTTGGAAAACTGTTCTGTCAGTCTCAGTAAAAGCCTACATATCTCATCTAGTGCATTGGGTGTAGCACTTACTTTAACCTCTGGTGCTCCAACAGAGCGTCATCAAAAACTGTTGGATGTTTGAAAAATAATCACAATAAAAAATCTGGGGAAAAAACGATCTCACAATCTAAAACCTTTAAACTAAAATGACATTTGCACTCACCTTGTCCCGACAGGTCAAGAAACCGTTTGTGTGTCTCTTTGCCATCAAACATCTCCAATGTGTATTTTCCTTTATCGTTCTCTGTTGGGTTGAAGATTTCAATCCAAACCTTCTGCATGCTGCTGCCAGGCTTTGTTCTGGCTTCCTCGTCAATCCTCTTCTGTCTAAGCATGGAGAAGAGCATGTACACAGTTATGTACTGCCATATATTAAAGTTACTATTTAATACAGTTATGTTCGATCAGTGTGGCAGCCAGTGAGAAATGATTTCCTTTACATCACAGCTAAAGCATTTTTAGCACTGATTAGTGTAACGAGACTAATGAAAAATGAAATGGCTTTAAGGAGCCTTTAAAATATTCTCATTTGCTGTTATCATTGAATGATCCAGCAGGGGGTGCTAGCAGTTTAAGAATTTGAAGGCTGTTTCCAGGCTATGTTCTTTGTAAAGCATATGAGGAGGATGAATAGGATATTTTAGTGTGCAGATTTGCATGTACACATCAAAGACATCAAGGCTCTTTTATTTTTAGGTCTTTAACATGTAGCTGTTGAACTTTATTAGACGTTTTACAGCCTGTTCATGTAAGGGAAGCAGCCTCACACTTTCCATTAAAAACAAGTGTTGAGGTAAATTATCACGCAGTGGTAGATGAAGTACTCGGACAGCGGTACTCATATCACAATTCTCCATTACAGCTTACAACTATTAAAATCCCCTACATTGAAAATGTATTTATGGCATAAACAGAGGTTAATAGACCAACTTGTTTCCTTTTATTGCTTTGCTATTAAATATCACAGCATTGCTATTTCGATTTAGCATGCATTGATGTGCAGGATAGATATATATAGATGTATAGAGAAAGTATCGAATTCTGTGATTTAGGAAGAAGATTCAGCTTATTTTAGATTAAAATTTACCTCATATATATATATATATATATATATATATATATATATATATATATATATATATATATATATATATATATATATATATACACACACACACACACACACACACACACACACACACACACACACACACACACTGGGGCAAAAAAGTATTTAGTCAGCCACCGATTGTGCAAGTTCCCCCACTTAAAATGATGACAGAGGTCAGTAATTTGCACCAGAGGTACACTTCAACTGTGAGAGACAGAATGTGAAAAAAAAATCCATGAATTCACATGGTAGGATTTGTAAAGAATTTATTCGTAAATCAGGGTGGAAAATAAGTATTTGGTCAATAACAAAAATACAACTCAATACTTTGTAACATAACCTTTGTTGGCAATAACAGAGGTCAAACGTTTACTATAGGTCTTTACCAGGTTTGCACACACAGTAGCTGGTATTTTGGCCCATTCCTCCATGCAGATCTTCTCAAGAGCAGTGATGTTTTGGGGCTGTCGCCGAGCAACACGGACTTTCAACTCCCGCCACAGATTTTCTATGGGGTTGAGGTCTGGAGACTGGCTAGGCCACTCCAGGACTTTCAAATGCTTCTTACGGAGCCACTCCTTTGTTGCCCGGGCGGTGTGTTTTGGATCATTGTCATGTTGGAAGACCCAGCCTCGTTTCATCTTCAAAGTTCTCACTGATGGAAGGAGGTTTTGGCTCAAAATCTCACGATACTTGGCCCCATTCATTCTGTCCTTAACACGGATCAGTCGTCCTGTCCCCTTGGCAGAAAAACAGCCCCATAGCATGATGTTTCCACCCCCATGCTTCACAGTAGGTATGGTGTTCTTGAGATGCAACTCAGTATTCTTCTTCCTCCAAACACGACGAGTTGAGTTTATACCAAAAAGTTCTACTTTGGTTTCATCTGACCACATGACATTCTCCCAATCCTCTGCTGTATCATCCATGTGCTCTCTGGCAAACTTCAGACGGGCCTGGACATGCACTGGCTTCAGCAACGGAACACGTCTGGCACTGCGGGATTTGATTCCCTGCCGTTGTAGTGTGTTACTGATGGTGACCTTTGTTACTTTGGTCCCAGCTCTCTGCAGGTCATTCACCAGGTCCCCCCGTGTGGTTCTGGGATCTTTGCTCACCGTTCTCATGATCATTTTGACCCCACGGGATGAGATCTTGCGTGGAGCCCCAGATCGAGGGAGATTATCAGTGGTCTTGTATGTCTTCCATTTTCTGATGATTGCTCCCACAGTTGATTTTTTCACACCAAGCTGCTTGCCTATTGTAGATTCACTCTTCCCAGTCTGGTGCAGGTCTACAATTCTTTTCCTGGTGTCCTTCGAAAGCTCTTTGGTCTTGGCCATGGCGGAGTTTGGAGTCTGACTGGTTGAGGCTGTGGACAGGTGTCTTTTATACAGATGATGAGGTCAAACAGGTGCCATTCATACAGGTAACGAGTGGGGGACAGAAAAGCTTCTTACAGAAGACGTTACAGGTCTGTGAGAGCCAGGGATTTTCCTTGTTTGAGGTGACCAAATACTTATTTTCCACCCTGATTTACGAATAAATTCTTTACAAATCCTACCATGTGAATTCATGGATTTTTTTTTCACATTCTGTCTCTCACAGTTGAAGTGTACCTCTGGTGCAAATTACTGACCTCTGTCATCATTTTAAGTGGGGGAACTTGCACAATCGGTGGCTGACTAAATACTTTTTTGCCCCACTGTATATATATTAAAAGCTGGCTGCTCTGTTGCAGAGCTTGAATTAATTTAAAATAGTTATGTGTCTGAAGCAGGTATTGGATGTTAGATCAGAGAAGTGTTCTCTTTGTGAACTCACTTGAAGTACCAGCTGGTCTTCAGGAAGCTTATGTAGTATTTAAGTGAGCAGTAGAGCTTGAAGCCTTCACCGGTGCTCTGAATCTTCAGTGAGCTGGCTGATAATGCTGTATGGGGGTGGGACTCTCGATTAATATAATAGCACATTTTGGATATATTTTAGCAATTCAAAACAAAGTGTTTGTTATCTGGGGTGCTCGGCACATTAGTATTCTGGGCACGGAACAGCTAATCAACATGGCTTTCAGGTGTATGATCACCATCCCGACACAGCTCACCTGATGTAGAAAACAAGCCATATGCACATTTCACCAAGATTGTTCTTCTGAATACGTGTCACTTACCGCACTGTTTATTCAGGTGCTGGAGAAGCTTGTCATACTCTGCAAATTAAAAAAAACAATCATCCATATTCAAATAGATTTTTATATTTTATTTTAAATGACTAATTTCCATGATAAATCAAATAACACAAAAAGCAGTAATATTTGTTTGGCTAGAAAATCAAGTATCACCTTCATCCAGCAAGTCCAAGGTGCTCACATCTTCTCCTCTCCCGTCTGACACCACAGCTCTGTACGAGCCTGCCTCTTTCTTTGTAACCTGAGGGAAGAAAAATCATCTACTGTGTTAAAGTTAAACATATTCAGAACATTCAGTATTTAGTATGTGATATCTGTGAGAACCAAATATTTGATTAAGAGGCATTTCCAGGGCAAGGCTCACTTCAAGGTGAATCTTGATTCATCTCAAGGTTAAGACTCGTGTAGACTTAATCCTATAAATGTCAGCTGTCACTCTGTTTATCTCCTTTCGCTCTCTACATCAGCTACAGTGTGATGATTCATACTTGCCTTATCGGAAAATAGAACAGGACACAATCATTACGCATACCTGTGGGATAGTAAGCACGCTGACCCCTGATGATGGATCATACGCAACCTGAGTCACCTCCAAACCATCCTTAAACCACTTGAGAGATGTTTCCTTTTTTGCATTCGTCACCTGCGTCAGGAGAGATAAACAACACCTGTAAAAACAGCACAAAGTGTTCTCGAAAGCTGGTGCAAAAATTGTGGGTCCTTTCATCTTGTTTGGGTTATGTTAGTATTTTAGCTTTGGGTTACAAGGAGGCTCATATGTTATTATACTGTCACATTTCTTTCCAGTCACTCTAGACTGCCAGACTCCATTCAAGTTAGAGTTATATGAAGATAATTATGTGCCTAAATAATTTCAGTTTTAATGTAAGAAATTGAATAAACTTTCAGGGACTGCAGAGGTTGAAATGTTCCTTCACTCTTTCTTCACAAGTGAATACAAAAGATGTAGACGATAACAAGTTTCACATTTGCATTTGGAAGCTGCGGCTATGAAGTCTGTAACATTTGGCCAAAATAGCTCTCAAGTAAAACAGGTTGTCCAAAAATGCAAAAATAAAACAAGTCTGCTACAGAGAAACAAGAACAACCAATGTGGCCAGACAAACAGTTCAGTTAGTTCTGATAAAAAAACCAAACAAAGAATGATCACCGGTGAATTCAGCCACATTAAAAGGCAGAGAGGTGGTTCATCACTGAGTCCTTTAAATTATTAAAAATGACCTCATCCAAACAAACATCTATCCAAATAAAGAACACGATCCAGGAGGTAGGCACACAATTTATCAAAGGCTACATCTGCACTAGAGCAAATACAGTGCTTAACAAATGTAGTCACAAAAGTATTCAAAAAACTCATTTGAAACTAAGAATTGTTGTTTTTTATTTGGCAAATAAACCATTTTTATGTTTAATTTTATGTTCATACCCACATTTGAAATTAGAAAGTAAAACATTCAACCACTAAAATGATTTTTTTCATTCAGAAATGCAAGTAAATAACAGTAATTTGGCATTTTAATAAATACATGTTTTTTTTATAGCTTTTTTTTTAAACCAGTAATTCTGAAAATTCATGAATAACAACAATAATTATATTATAGCATTAAAAATATCATTTCAGTTTGAGAGCTTCCACAGACTGGTAGATGTAGATTTACAGAAAAATGCTTTGGTATGGCATAAAACTTATATTGGGTGATAATCTGATGAATTTGCAATTTATGGACAAAAGTATTGAGCCACATCTTTGAACCACATGAATATAAAACTAAGCACCTAGCCATACATTTTGCCTTCGTGAGAGAATGGTTCGTTATAAAGACCTCACTTTTCAATCCATATAACACAATCAGCTGTAAGTGGTATTATTGTAACATGGAAGCTTGAAGGAACCAAAGAAACTAACTAATAAAGCACGTGGTGTCCTACTGACCCAACAGCTGAGTTTCAAACCTCTTCTGGCATCAACATCAGCATAAAACTCTGTATTAGGAACTTCATTGCATGTGTTTCCATGGCCTAGCAACTCCTCTGTATCCCAGTACTTTTGTCCACATTGTGCTTATTAATCACTACAAGGTGCAAACCATTCATCAGCTAACTGATGAAACAGCCCTCTTTGGACAGAAGTGGAATGACAGAAAGAAAAAGGCGAGAAGGCTTGGAACAGATCAGACTTAAAATTGTTGATGTGACAAACATTAGTCATTAAGTCATAACAGAGTTAGCATAATTTGGGCGACCGTGGCTCAGGGGGTTGGGAAGCGTATCTGTAACCGGAAGGTCACTGGTTCGATCCCTGGCCTCTCTGTCCTGGTCGTTGTGTCCTTGGGCAAGACACTTCACCTACCGCCTACTGGTGTTGGCCAGAGGGGCCGATGGCACGATATGGCAGCCTCGCTTCTGTCAGTCTGCCCCAGTTTCAACAGCTGCCCAGTTCCAGGGCAGCTGTGGCTACAACCGTAGCTGCCTCCACCAGTGTGTGAATGCGTGAGTGAATGAATAGTGGCATTGTAAAGGGTGCCTTGAAAAGCGCTATATCCAATCCATTATTATTATTATTATTATTAATACTACTAAAAAGGTTATAGTAGCACTATTTTCTGGTGGTTAGTATAAATGAGATATGTCAGTATTCGGACATATAATATGTAAAAATATAAAAGTACCTTGCACTTCAAAATTAATTCACAATCCTCATTTACACTCCAGGACAAGAATTCCTGGAAATAAGGACCTTGGAAAACAAAACAAATGATTATCCATCCATACTGATCATTTAATTTATTCAAAACACATAATTCATAACAGTATGTTCAGTACACGCACAGTGGTAGGTGTCTGAAATATGAATTATGGTATGATTTAATCAGGAAACATACTGCAGGAAAGATTTCCCCAGCTGGTTTTTCTTTTATAGCTTAGTATTCTGCTTGTAATAGACAGAATGAGTTCTGTGGACTTTGGGTCTCACGTGGACTTTGAATAGTGGATTTGGTTTGAGATATTCTGTTTACACAAGCAGACACTGGGACATTGGCCTCTACACACAAAAGAGTTTTAGAGCAGAACCTCTCGTATCAGGTCTCAGAGCTCAGGTGATGAAAACAGAGTATTCAGCGGCACAGAAAGCTTCATGTCTTTCTCTATGCAACTCTCCAATATGTTTCATCAATACAGCGATTATGAACGCCTGTTGCAACTATTAGCTTTCACCTTGGAATGAGATGAAGTCTTTTAAAGCAACAAGGCATCGCTGAATGAATAAGATCAGTTCACAAAGACATTTCTCAGCATTAGGTCAAACAGTCATCATAGAATATCTGCGCCACTGGCTGTCGTGCTGGTCCTTGATTGTCGGCTCTGATTGCATTAGTTGTTTTTGATGTGTGGAAGATTTCTTACCAGTCTTCCTCTTGTTGTCATGTCGGATTGCATCAGCCAAGGCCAGCGTCTCACGAAACTCTGACAGAGACACAGACAGCGTCAGACTGAGTGCAAGAATGAACCCAAACAAGATCGAAATGACATTTAATCAGCTGAGAAGTGATTTCAACCTTTATCAATATAGACACACATGGCACACATCAGCAAATAAAATCCAATTTTTACATCTAAGCACTATTAAATAAATCACCTAAAGTTGCACGAAACAATATCAGCAGACATTTTTTCGAATGCTCTTTTGCATCACCACCCTTTCAGATCACAGCACGTCAATTTCTCTCCACAACCAACACGTTCAACAATTTTTCCATTTTCTGTTCCACTTCTCGATGACCTGCGCATGAGGGTAAAACTCACTGAGTGGGGGTGTGGTGTAAAAGTGAAGAGAAAATCTGGAATAAACAGTTCCCATGAGCTTTTTTGAGCTTTTTATTTTTGCATTGCAAATAATATAAGTTATCTGAGATTTTATTTTTGTATTATTGTTGAATGGTTTTCACCCTTTTATGTGTGTTTCCGTGTTTCTAAATTATTAAGGGAGGGAGATGTATTTTAGTTAAGGCTGCATTTTGGGTTTTTTGCAGTAGCGTGTTTATTTATTCACTATGTACCTTTTGTGACATGCCTGCTTTTCTGTGCAGCTCCTCCTTGTTTATCGGTTCTCAGATTTAGCACTTGTCACTTACTATGAGAGAATGACTTACTTTTATCCACAAAGACCAAAGTGAACTGGTTCTTGGCGCGGCCGTCTCTCAGCTGTGCCGTATACGAGCCCTCATCCTCCTGAGAGAGCTGATCAAACAGTATCTCCACCAAACCTTTGGCCTTGTCAAAGTTGATCTTGCGGTGCTGCAGAAAAGCAAACAAATGTTGCCACACATACAGCACACCCATCAGCTCAGATGATCCCAGATGGCAGGTGGATGTGCTGCTTGCAACTACCCTATAGATGGCTCCTCGTACAGAGAGAATACATCATGAAACAGTCACATAAAAGCATCTGAAATGCCATGTGCACGCTGAAGATGAAATACTTCTTCTTTTTTTCCCCTATAACACATGCAAACACGCAAACAAACAGTGACACAGAGAAAACAGCCTTTGAGCTCATTTTCACGGCTTTTATGCTCATCAAGATAAGTGTATGCCTTGCATGTTGATAGGCCTCAGTGGTGGATGTGATTTGTGATGTATGGCAAGCCTAAGGGCCCTAATCAGCTAAATGGCTTTTGAATTCACAAACCTCAGCTGTGATCATTTAGAAATAATGTGTAATCAGTGCTGTTCAGATGGAACTCTGATATTGGGAAATAATGGAATAAATGAAAATGAAATACAAGCGATAAATGGAAGCTGCTGAATATAAAGCAGCGGCAAACAAACCGGGGCAAAGAAAATGTAGCCGACAGAGTTGTGAAACCGCAATAAATATGCTGCCTTGTATTTGTTTTTCTCTCTGTGCACACATCAATGCACGGTTCAATAACTACAATGGCAGCACTGATTATTCTGTGCTCAGTGTCACAACACATATAAGTTTGTTCACATTCAGTTTATGTTCCTTTATGATTATAATGTTTCTTTATTTTAGGCGATCTGACTTTGAATTGCACTTTTACATTTTCCATATTTGGTCTCTCATTACATTACATTACAGTAACATTACATCAGTTTATCAATAATAGGGTAAGGATCTTTTTGAAATAGCTTTATTGCTTTCTTGTTTTTGTTGCAAATAGTTACTGAGACAGAAATTTTCTTTCTTTCTTTTTAAACCCTGACCCTTATGTGACATAAGGTCCAGGCCTCCATGACCCTGGATGGATAAATAGTTAAAAAATGGATGTGTGTGGATATACACTATCTGTGCACTTTATTAACTGGACCTTGCCAGTGTGTGGTTGGGCTCCTTTTCACCTTCAGAACTACCTTGATTCTTCATAGCATAGACTCAACAATATTTTGCAGACATTCCTCAGAGATTTTGGTCCATATTGCCACGATAGCATAACGCAGTTGCTGCAGATTTGTTGGCGACACATCCATGATGTAAATCTCCTATTCCATCACATTCCAAAGGTGCTCTATTGGCTTGAGCTCTGGTGACTGGGAGGTCATTTAAGTACAGAGAAGTCATGTTCATGTTTAAGAAACAGCTTGAGATAAAGAGAGAACTGCTGAAAAGAGCCATAAGAGGATACTGCTGTCATAAGGGAAGGACATGGCCATCAAGTGTTCTTAGGTAGGCTGTGGTGTACCAAGTGGTTGTTTTAGCTACTGTTGCCTTCCTATCAGCTCAAAGCAGTGTGGCCATTCTCCTCTGATCTCTGTTATCGACAAGTATTTAGTCTAGAGAATAGGCGCTCACTGATATTTTCTCTTTTTTGGACTATTCTCTGTAAACCTTAGAGATGGTTGCACAGAAAACTTCCAGTAAATCAGCAGTTTCTGAAATACTCAAATCAGCCTGCCTGGCACCAACAATCATGGCCACATTCTAAGTCACTTAATGTCCTCGGGATTCCTATACGCTTGTTTGCCATACACCTGGGGTCATTTTTAAACAACACAAGGGTTTTAAATCACCTCTCTTCATCAGTCTGATGCTCAGTTTGAACTTCTGCAGGTTTTCTTGACCATGTCTACAGGCCTAAAGCCAGTATATTGCTGCCATGTGATTGGCTGATTAGATATTTGCATTAATGGACAGGTGAGTCTAATCAATTGTTGGGTGAGTTTAATATATTTCAACTAGTTGTGTCATAGGAAGGAAAAAGGAACATTTTTCTTAATATACCAGATTTCAAAATTTCAAAGAGCTATTTCTTCTTGCACTAGAAGGTAACATTAGTTTATGTTAATGTTTTAACTATAGATTTACTACCCTAAATTATATTTTCCTGAAGAACATTGTCCAAATTTGTTTCATGTGCCTTGCCCAGATGTTGGCTCTTTCCCCCACATTCACCTGAGCTGATCTTTCTCCTAGACTATGTAAAATAACCTGTCTGTAGCCGCGCACACCTGCTCTTCATCTTTGCTGATAGCCTCACCATCCTGCATCTCAGGATGTTCGTTTAAACAGTAATTGCTGTTTTGAATTCACACTGACTTGTCATAAACACAGATGCTTGCACCTACACCTGATTATTTCCGCCCGGTAGGGTTTCATGACATCTGCAAATTTCCCACGTCGTGAGCATGAAAGGGGGGAATTTTCAGCAAGCTTTGATGTCACTACCTGGGGATTAGAATGTATTCTATATTACATAGCAGAAACGGAAAGCTGTAAATCTGGTTTGTGGCCACTTGAAGAATTTGAAAGTGTGAACAGGCATGTCTGTACAGCATCACAGATCATCACAGATAACCCTTAATTTAAACCATGACCAAATTACTGTGTAATTAGTGACGTGTTGTAGCATTTCATATCTAGTAGTTTGTTTTACACGAAGAAATTTGGAACCAAATCATTCAAAAATCTCATGACAACACTAAGCTTTTAGTCAAACCGTCCAAAAACCTCCTTCCTTTTCCCAATCACGTCTTGATCCTGATTGAAAATGTCATGAGGTGTGTCAACAAAGATGCAAAAAAAATTTAAGCACTTCACAGAAGAGTCTTGAATGTGCAGAGAAACCAACTGCACTTAGACTAGACTTCATTTCTAATCTGGGTCTGCTGTGTTGAAATGACAACACCCAGAAGACGGACTACAAAAAAGCTCATCTTTGATACTTTGCCCCATATGTTCTTCTTACCATATTGAGTTATGCAGGCTACATAAATGTAGACAAGCCAGTGAAAAAAAACTTCAAGAAATTTTAAGAATTGCTGCTGTCCACTCCATTTTCTCCACCCACTAAAGACACAAGCTGATTTACTTTCTTCCCAAATTTTTTTCTCTTCGCTTTCATCATCTGTAGCTAATTACCTTTCTTAACAGATCACTAATTTAAATGTTCACACACAGCAGCGACTTCATCACAAGCACATTTTGATAAAGAAGCTTAACCTTCATAATTTCCCTGTAGTTTTAACAAATTGTAGAAAGTTCAGAACATATCAGCACATTTGTTAGTTACATGTGTCTTCCTGCACTGCCAGACTGTGCATTCCTTTGGATTACGGGACACCGATATCTTTTCTTTCGTAAAGGATGAAACACCTTATTTTAATGTGATGACCTCCTATTATGGCTTTCATGCAAATATTTCCAAGTCACTTCACTCAAATAAGATGTTTCCTAGACAAACAAGATCACAAGTGACCTCTACTCACTCATTTCGGCAGATTGTCAAACTGAATTCCTCAGATATTGATGTGGGCTGGCCCAAAACTAACCTGGCACAGGTGATATAAACTGCAGTTCAACACTAATAGAGTAACCTTCAGCAGCTTAAAAAATGGCCCACTGGCAGATCATTACAATAACAACGCTTAACCATTTAAAGGTCAGCAATGGTAGTATTTCTCAGGGTTTGTGAACTCCTCAACTCTCAAATTGGCAAGGACACAGGATAACCAGATCAGTGGCTCTTACCGGCGTGCTGGAGATTTCCCGGTCATTGAAGATTAGACGGAGCTCAGCTGCATTACTCAGACTCTCAGTTTGAAGCCAAAGCCGTACACTGCCTTTCTCAGAAACCTCCACCTGCCAGGCCGACTTCAGTGCAATCACTGCCAAAGATAAATTAAAGGCAGATTAAGTGATCAGTATGTCATGAATAAATACTAATAACACTAATTCCGGTGATTAAAATAAGCTGATAGCACAATGTGAACTCTTCCTCATATATTATAATGTCTTAGCAGTACGTACACGGATTTCTGACTTGCCAACTGAGTTCTTTGAGCCGTTCAAGATCTGGAAAAAAAAAAAGTCCAACAGAAACTCAAGGTTAATTATAGTTTGATCTGAACACGGGTTACATAATGCAGTTGTATTGTCAGAGTACTAGTGAATAGTGCAATAGTTGAAGATCAAGATCGATTGAGAACATCTACTTTGCTGGGCGAGTGACCTTGTGGAAGCGGCTGTGAGCAGAATAATTACTCGCTTGCGAGAAAAGCTTTATAAAGCTTAAAATTAAAGGCTCTGTATATCCCTGCTGCTGTCAGCTTGCCTCCACCAATGTGTGTGTGAATGTGAGAGTGAATGAATAGTGGCATTGTAAAGCGCTTTGGGTGCCTTGAAAAGCGCTATATAAATCCAATCCATTAGCTTCTTCAATAACGCAAGAGACAACTGAACATTTTTCATTCTGATGAGCGTTACATTTAGAAAGGGGCAAGGGGTGCTCGCAAGTTTACCACTTTACCTTCAGCTGTGAAATCGTAGCTGGACGACTGCTGGGGGTTGTCGCTCATGTTCACCGTGTAGAGACCCAGATCCTCCTCAGAGGGGTCTGCGAAGGTGAGGACTGATCTGACAGACAATGAAAAACAAAGAGATGCATGTACAGAGATGCTGAAGCTGTCTTATTCCACCACATCTCAAACATGCGCTATTGAACTGAGCTCTGGTGAATGAGATGATTTGAGCTTTGTGACATGGCGTGATGTCCTACTGAAAGCAGCTATCAGAAGATGGGTGGGCTTATGCTGTTCATGCCAAATTCTGACCCACCATCTGTATACAGCGATGCTCTTTTTTATACCTCGGTTGTATCATGTGGTTTTTTGAATATGAAACTGAAATGCACCGAGTCTTTTTTACCTTTTTTAACTTCAAACACACTTTCCCGTTCATAAATGCTGTTAGACATTTTCAGAGAAAAAATAATGATTGCTCGACATTGCACATGAAAAACCTACCTATTCGTCTTGGTTTCTGCTCTCACTCTCCCAGCACCAATTGGGTCTGTGTAATTTTTGCTCCAGAGGAATTTGCTCTCATCATTCATCTCAGCAGCTTCGTATCCCAAAAATATGAAGCCATCATCATCCACACCAATCTCAATGTTTTTGGTGCCTGAGAAAGAGAAGCCTGCTTAGAAGGGGTCGTGTATTTCACTTTATTCTACAGTGCTTCTGGTGTTGTAGCAGCATACCACTATATAAGTAATAGTCCATTTAGTGGCACCAAATTGAACATAGTGCATATGCTGGATAGTGCATATTTTTAACTGCTTGGGTGTACAACACTATCCAAAAGTCTTGGTCCATTCCTCATTTATATTTTGCAAGGAAAATGAGAAATAAGGGCATGAATGTATTGAAATGTGTGAATATAAATGGAAACACATTAGATAAGGCAAAAGTTTGTGCAATTTCAAGGAGCCTGAAAAATCAATGTTTATTCTCTTTTAAGCAAGCTTTAGTGTGCTTTCTTTAAGTGGACTTCAGGAATACTTGTACAGTGAAATTCAAAGCTCTTTTTTGGATGTTGGCTGCCTTTTGATGATCCCACACTGCTTCAATAATGTCCGGGTCGGGGCTGTGGGAAGGCTGATCCATGACTGATAGTGTTCCACTGTGTGTTTTCCTGTCCAGGTGTGTTTTCACAGCATTGGCATTCTGTTCGGCATCATTGTCATGCTGAAAAAAATTAAGCTATTGCCAATCAGACACTACATGGTGGCTCCAAAGTGCAGTGATTTACACATTAGCCTAACAAATGAAAAATCACAGTTGGAATTTGGGACGAGACATACATCCCTTGGGGGTTCCATAAGGAAGGACATCTGGCATAAAAATCTGTCAAATAAAATATGTTTAGCTACTTGCTGTGGCAACCCCATGAGCATAAGAGAGCAGCTGAGAGTAGCTTACCACTAAAATCCATCAAAATCTATAATTTTAGTGGATCAAAATCTGGCGTGATGTGAATCAAATTTGACAAGCTCTTGGCACATCTCAGTCTTTTCTCCCTGTTTTCTGTCTTTAAAAATGAGTTCTGACAGCCACTCTTTCATGGAGTAATTTCTGAAAAGGATCAAATGAAAGGGTGGATCTATCTCTCCGGCCGTGTCAGGTCTTTGCTGGACTTTTCTAATTTTTTAAGGACATAATTGTCATATACTGTCCTTCCACAAAGCCTTAGAGCTACAGCTCAAGTCTACTTAAACAAATTACAAGGAACTCTGACTCTGAACTCTGAATGTAAAGTACTGCATGTTTTGCTGGATATAAAATGAAAATAAAATGTATTTTTTATTGATTTATTTTTAGGAAATCCACTTGTTTGCTTTGTTGTATAGAGCTAAAGCTGTTCCTGTTCCCTGTGTTTATGCTAAGCTGGGTTAACCATCTCCTGACTCCTCCTTCATATCTGACAGACGAATTTGAGATCTTTGCTAAGATCTTTTGTTCCTCAACAAAAACAACAAACAAGTGTGCAGTTTTCCTATTATTACATACACATAGGAATTTTAATTTGTATAGTTTGTCTAGAAGCTTACCTGGTTGTGTCTGAGCTATCACCGGCTCAGAGGGCAGAGAGGCATGACCCACGCCAGCCTCATTGATAGCCGACACACGGAAACGATAGGTCTCACCCACCTGAAGTGCCGACACCTGGATGCCATTAGAAACACATCAAATATTTAACAGTCACTGTCATAATTCATCACAATCATTTAAACATTTTTACCCCCAGACTCACAAAGTAATGAAATTCTGGTATGGAGGTCAGAGATAATTTTTTCACTGATAATAATCCAGTCATAGGCTAAACCACACCGTCATCGCTTGCCCTGTCACCTGATTAAATTTTGAACATGCTTATACTTCGCTCACCTTGTAATGCGTGTCAGAAATAGTTTTTTCACTCAGAGCAGTCCAGTTCTCTGATTGGTCACCCTGGCTGATTTCGAGCAAATAGCCAGTGACGGGGCTTCGTCCTTCATACAGCGGAGCAGCCCATAAGAGCACCAGGGAGCCGTTTCTCACCTCCCTGATCTCCAGGTCGTAGGGGCAGCCTGAGAAAGAGGAGAACAGATCATGGACTTTGAACGCAGGGCAACAATGTGAGGCCAGAAAAGTTCGGTAAAAGTGCACAGACACAAAAACAGCATGTCTTTGTCACAGTGGAAAGTCATTACCGAGCAAACTATAAATAACAATAAAGTCAAAATGAGTACAATGACTTTCCTTAATCTACCCCGACTGACTTCATCCCAGAATGTGGTAGCTAATTTGCTTAATGATTTTGGGTCACTTTTAAATCATTAATGGCACAGAGGAAAGCCCATTTGCCAAGATTAACGAGCTGCGCTTTAAAAGTGGCACATTTGAGAGAGCCTTTTTCCATTTTTAATATTAATGGCACACAAAGCTGATATGAGCAGAGTGAGAGTGGCTGGGATATCTACTGAGCCTCGACTCTGGACTCTAGGTAACCTAAAGGGAATGCCTGGAGACACCGCACAGGGCTGAAAATGCATCTCTCCTGCATTAAGTGTAGCCAACAGGCTTCAGATTGCTCTAAAAAAATTTCTACTCTTGGAATTGTTTTATTGCATTGAGAATAATCATTTCAGGCCTGCACGCACCGCAGCTGTTAAATGTCCAAGCATTTATTTGGAAGGGGCAGCCAATCACAAGACTGAAAGGAAGCTGAGTTGGCCTGTTTCGATGGAGGATAAACTGAGAGGCAGCATCAAATACAAGATAAGTGTTATTTTGAATCATGCAAAGCTGATGGTAGAGTCTACCATCAGCTTTAAATAGGCCTGCGGGTGACACATCAGTCTAACGTCAATCAAAAGTAAGAAAACAACAATATTATTATTTATTGTTACTCCATTAACAATGAGTCAAAATATAAAGCTAAAACTTTAACTGGTTTCATTTAACAAAAATATAGATACTACATTATTTCCATCATTAGTCATTTATTGCTTCAGTGACTTTTCCCTACTTTTTCTGTAGTGTTTTCAGTGTCTTGCTTTGGGATACCAACAACCATCCATAGCAATATTTGAGCACAAGCCACAGATGATAAACACATAATGAATTCCACTAACTGAATCTAACCACAGGCTGTTTTTGTAGATACTGTGTTTTCACTTGACCACTGACCTCTGCTATTATTCTGCGCTTTAATGGCACAATATGCAAATAAGCACATTTTATTCTGAAACCAAAATATGTATGTATGTGCGGTGACCACACACACACTTCCACTGATTTATATAAATGGGCCCTCAAGTTGATGGATGGTCTCAGATGGTCACAGGAGCCAGGGTCAACAAACAGAGGAAACTGAATGCCAGGAGGGTACTGATGGAGGCACATAGCTCAGGGGATAAAACAGTTTTGTGTATAAATGTAACAGACAACTTTTAATATTTAAGTTCTTACAGTTACAGTGCAACATGCAAATTACATTGTGGAAAGTGAACATAGATTTGAGCACTGATCAAAAGCTCTTTTGTTAACATTTTCATATAAACAGAGTTATTTATTTCAGTAAGCTGGATCCTCTTTAAAATAAATAAAGAATATATTTTATTCATAACAAAGACAGGTCCAAAAAGCTTCTAATAGCTGTAGTTCCACTAATGGATTCAAAAGTGACTCAGTCCCCATTGACTCCCATGTTGAGATGCCTGACTTCAGAGATAAAATCAACATGTTTACAGACTGCTGAAAAACATGACATGGTTACAGTTAATTTCCACTTCAAAAATAATTTATGGTCAACCTTTGCACTGTATCCCAATATAAATGGTATTATATGAAAAAAGGCCACTAACTATATGTGTTGTGATGGAAGAAGTGTTTAGGGTCTTTAATTAAGTTAGGGGTGTATTGTTCAATGGGCTAATTCATGCGTGAAAGGGTTGCTCACACAAATAAACCAGCGATAAGCAAAACAAAGTGCAGAATTGATGATTTAAACATTTAAGTCCTTTTAAAGTAAAGCATGCATAACGGAAATTTAATTTCACCTGGCTCTGGCATCGTCCACTTCTCACATAGGAAAGCTTCACTGGGTTCAGACTGTTTCCCGATGCCCACCATGTTGGCAGCAAACACACGGAATTGGTAGAAATGTCCGCTTGTCAGGTTGCAAACCTGCAGAAACATTTACAGTACACTTTACAATGCACCTGTGTCTTGGGGTAATAGAGTGATGAAATCCCCCCCAGATATTAAATATTGCTATTCGTTTATGGCACCTTATTGTAATACTGAGTTGTAATATTACTCAGATCTTCCCAATTGTTAAAGCAAAGCTGTTCCCTGGTCATGAAACTGGTAAATACATAATTTATTATTGACATATTACTTGAGTTTTGCCATTCTATAGCCTGCATTTGTTTTTGTTTTCCTTAAATTGATTTTCTAAATTATTTTAATACTGTTTCTAAGAACGTCAGTGTAGTGTTATTTATCTGGTACAAACAGTGATTAAAGCTTTTATTCATATAAATCAAAACCAAGTACTTGAAAACATGGATACGCTGTCCCATCAAGCAGGGACAAAAAGCTCCCTCATTGAACAGTTAAAGCCTCTTGACTCAGGAAGGCATTTTACGACATATTTTCTCTGGAGATGCTGCCACAGCATTTTTCTGCATCCTGTCCCCAGACACTTCTGCTTTGGAAAGACAGGCGAATCAGCCTTATTGATCGCCTCATTGATCTTTCTATTCACAGCCACTTAGACTTTAAGGCCCTTATCGGCGCTGTGAACACTTGTGAACCTCTGCTTCTACTTTCAGCTCTCCACCAGCAACTAATTGACACAACCACGGAGAGCTTTCTTCACTGTATCTAAAATACGCAACCCGACACCTGCTGCCATGCCACACTTAGGTGGAGCAACAATCATGGTATTAGACTGAGATAAAGCCCATCCCAAGTAATGACTGCAAATTTCATCCACTAGATGGCAAACAGGATGCATGTGATTATTAAAGAACTATTTTCCATCCTCCAGCGGGACACCTTTTTTACAGAGAGTTTTATCAGCGAAGCATCTGCAAGGTTGGCAGATGAAAGGCTGAAAACATGACCTGTACTTCACCTAGACTTGAATGTAACCATATTTTTTCATTTTGCAGCTTCTCTACATTTTAGTAGCAAAATATCATATTTTCTATTCCACTGTATTCATCTGAAGTTTTTTTTGTTTTGTTATTTTGCAAGTTAGGAAAGATATTTCATTAAAAAAGGAAGAATAAAAAACTGTTTCAGATTTTTATCATTTTATCTTAAAAAGCAGTCTAGACAGTTTTGATGGTTATATTTAAATATCAATTTAAGGCTCACAGAGAAGCCTGTTAATATAAGCTGATTTATACTTTATAACAAGCAAGATACAGCAAAAGATTAATTAATATATAATATATATTTATGCATCAGACTTAACAAAGCAGTGTTAATGTGTCACTCAAATGTGTCACTCAAATTAGCATCTGCTCTGGAAAAAAAGTGATTTTTTTCTTTTATTAACTGGTCTGTACTGTAAGTAGGATTTTATATGAAGAACTTTCACTTGTTACAGTAGTTGTACAGTATTTTATTGATACTTCTACTTAAGTGAGCAATCTGTGTACTCGTTTTAGTTAAGTGAGAGAAAAACAGGAGGTTAAAGTCTGTTTTTGTCTTCTAAAATGGGCTCCTAATGGTCTTTTGTGACAGCTAAAGCAAAGAAGCTTCCAAGCCAAAATCATGAGCACAGCTCCAGAGAGAAAAGCAGCCCTGAGCTCAAAATTGCAGCACAATCGATGTTCTAATGACTCTAATTTGCATCCAGGAAGCCAGCAACTTGATTCAAATGAAGGCTCACGCCGATTCTGTGCTTCTTGAAGATGTAATGTTGAAAAGGCTTGTTTAGTCCAAAAGGGGGCGCTGCATGTTCTCATCACAGGGTTTCTTCTTCAGCAAAAGGGGTCTCCAATCCTCAAAAGTCTGCACTTTGCAACACGCGGGGCTAATCTTGATTTATGGTGGCACAGTCATTTTCGTTCTAATTGGCTTTGTCTTTGTTTTTCCCAGGAGCCAAAAACAGCCACTCACACATAACACATTTGCACAATGTCTAATTACAGAGCACCTGTAATCTCTCTGAGACAGGTTAAAGATTTAACTTTCCTCTGGGTCTCCATGGACACTGCTTGTTGCCTAGTGACACAGCCAGTGCGAATGAGGGAGCTTTGGCCGTTATTGCCATTATTTAGAGGAACTGCAAAATCCAGAAATAACTTTTATTATTGTCATTATTATAAAACTCCTTAATGCAAGGACTAGCAAGTGACTAGAAATCTCTCTGTGCACTTATTCTTTTTTGTATTATTTTCATCAAAAGTATAACAGCATGTTTTTTGTTTTTCGGCTGCTGTCAGTAAGTGGAAAACATGCAAACATGTTTTCTGCTGACATAAGGAAACACTGAATAACACTAGCACTTTTGTATTGTTTATACTGTCCATACTAACTGTACAATGCTTGATGACTGTATGAATATATCATAATAACAACAATGAAAACAATGCCGGCCTGCTGTTGTTTTGCAGGTATAAGCTTTACCATGTTGGCATTCTACCTTAAAGCTCTAGGCTTACTGTCTTAGCTGCTAATTAGCACAGACAAGTCTGGAATCAGTGTTGAACCAATCTTGGTGCTAAATCGTGCCGCATGCTAAAGAGGACGCCGATGTCTTGACATTTTTAAAAGCAATCCATCCAAACAGTTTGACATTTTTCTAATTTAAAAAAAATTACAGCTATACACAGAAATTGACTATAAGAAGGGGATGAGCTCTATTTCCTAAGGAAGTTGAGATCCTTCAACATGTGCAGCAAAATATTGGAGATCAGTCAGCTGTGGAAAGTGCAGTCTGCTTAACTGTGGTCTGCTGGAGAAGAAGCATCAAAGCTGGTGACAACAACAGACTGACTAAACTGATCAGGAAGACCAACTCTGTGACTGGCTGTAAACTGGACACTTTTAAGGCTGTGGTGGTGACGAGGTCACTGAACAAACTGCTCTCCATCATGGATAGTGCTGACCACCCTCCACAGCGCTTGCTGGACAGGCAGCAGCCGCACCCCTTACCTAACAGACTGATTCAGCTCAGCTGCCACGGTGATAAGCAAATGCAATAACACTCTACAATCCAACATATCTGTCTGGCACGTAATCATGTTTCCTTTCATTTACAAAAAGTATTGACATTGCTACTTTGTCAGGGTAGCTGTAGCGCAGGTCGTCTATGCATTGGAAGGTTGCTAGTTTGATCCCTGGCTGCTCCAGTCTGTATGCCAACTATCCTTGAGCAAGATACTAACACTCGGATGCATCCATCTAAGTGTGGAATTAAATGTTTAGATGAATGGGTTAGTGAGTGCTCTGGTAGAGTAGAAAAGTGCTATACAAGAACCAGTCCATATATTCTTTTAAAAAATATTTTACATTATTATTATTATTATTATTATTATCAATAATAATAATAATAATAATAATAATAATAATAATAATAATAATAATAATAATATTACTACTACTACTATATTCTCCTGTGACATAGGAATTTACCAAAATGGGTTAAATAAAGAATTTCTAATGTTAACTTATCATTTTAAATGGAGAAAAATGATCTCTTTAAAAACTGCATTGCAAAGTCTGCTTTGCTTTTTGTGCCAGTCTGGTTGACAGCAGACATTTGAAATCCCAAAACTGTGCCTGTGTCTGTAACCAGACCATCACCTAAGTCAGCACTTAAATTTCAGAGAAATGGTCCAAAACTTTCAGTATTACCCACCTTGAACTGGCACTTTTTGACAGGTTTGACGTTGACCTCTCTCCATATTTCCATGCCCTTTTCCTTCTGGTCCAGATAGTAGCCACGTACAGGGCTTCCCCCATCAGAGAACGGAGCCCTCCAGCCCAAAACCATCTCTGACCCAGTGCATAGCAGAAGGACGATGGCAGAGGGAGCAGAAGGAACATCTGGACAAGCAGAAGGAATTGGGGAAAAAAAATACATATAGATGAGAAAGTCTCAGCAGGCACTGCTTCTTGCTAAACAGACCAAAAAATGCCAATAACTCTCTGGCCGACAACAGCTTCTGTCCAAATTTTCAATCTCACAACTCTAGGCCTACATTAGACTTTCTCCAATGATAACGAAATAAATATTCACCTCATATTCTATTTGACAAAAATGCATTCCTCACAAAGAATTGGATTCAAGCTATTATCCCACAGGTAATGGTAGAGTAGCAGAATAGATGTGAGATTATTCTGACAGTGAGTGCCAAGCGAAATGAGTCATAACTCTACAATACTGCAGGCTGCAGAAAGCATATTATCTGAGACTGCAAGAAGGGTCAGTGGCTTTTCATGTATAGTCAGTCTCTACCGGATAAGTCATTTGGTAGAGCTTACTTGACAAAACATATAGACTGTTATGTGACAGGATCACAATTTCCATTAGATATGATAACAAGAGCAGTGAACAGTGATGTGCTATATTAATGCAAGCTTTGATTTCTCTGCCTTCTTTGTTAAATATTTTCTAAAAATTATTTTGCGCTACCTAAAATGCTGCAACTATGTGGAGGACACCAAATAACAAATGTAGAGTGAATGTTGGAAGCCTTTCATTGTCCTGATTTACAATGCATATGCATTAACGGGGAGACTCGTGAAGCTGCAAATGAAAACTACCAGTGAAAAACAAAAACCCCATTCTACCAAGACTGAGTGAAAGCTGAGAAAAAGCAAAAAAAAATTTACTAAACTGTGATGGGAAGTTTACAAACACACATTATGGTCATGAATGTCATGATAATTTGGGGTTTTAATGATTGACCAGGTCAAAGAAATCCAGAGTGGAGTGTTTTCACAGCGTACAACTTTAATAACTGAGGGCAGAAGTTTGAATTTGTTTTGGGTTTTCTATAATCCACACATGGTCAAAATTATAAATAGAGGCGGAAAAATATACATACATTCACTTAAATCTTTAAATAAGTGGTGCTGAAATGTTCTACAGTGTCTTTTTAAATGACAATACAAAGGCCGATTAACTTCTCGTTAGTGATCTTGATTGACTTCAGCTGGCAGTTTCTCTTTTCTAGCATTGAAAATGATTTATTAGACGGCACTTATTCGATTGACCGATGGAAAAATCTGAGGATTTCAGTGAAGATCTAAGCAGAATTGCAGATTTAAACAAGTTGTGAAGGAGCCATTTGTAAACAACTGCAACAGATTCTAAGATTATCAGTAAAAACAACTGTACGTAAGTACAACTCATTTGGATCAATCATCAATTTGCTTGAAAGAAGACTCAAACGGTCACCTTCAGATGACAGCAAACTGATTGGGATGTTCAAGACAACCCAGGAACCACCGAGTCTCAAGCCACAGGAGCTGGCACTGCTGGAGGTCTACATCACCATGGAGAGGATGTTGACTAAGACAGAAACCCCTACTCTAAAATCAACACCTTTAAGATCAACTGAAATGTGTAGCTGCCCTCAGGCTAACTTTACACTTCACTAATGGCCTTCTCAAAACCCTGGCCTCAACCTTATTAAAAATTTGTGAACTCCACTTAAAAACCAAGAAGCCAACCAATTTAAACTCCACCAATTCTGCCAAGAAGAGTGGTCAAATATCCAGGTTGAATTATGTCAGATGTTAAAAGAAATCATTAAAATCTCAAATTTTTATGACATTCATGCCTATGATTAGCATATGCATACCACAACTGTATACCAAAGAAACCCCTGAACATACTCAGCACTCACTGCCATTTAAATATTATAATATAGTGTAAGTGCTCTGAGTTAGATGCTCAATAACAGAATTACAAAATATTTACAAAATATTTAGTATTTTATGTTTTTGTCTGGCAGGCATGCTTACAAATGGCTGATTTGACCATAATGGGTTGAGACTGGTCTGAATAGCTGCTGTTTCCTGCTCGGCTCACACACTTTACTCTAAACACGTAGTCCTTCCAAGTCTTGAGGCCATGGACTGTAAACCTGAGGAGAAATTATGTTCAAATCACATATATTGTAGTTCTGCATTTTCTATGATATTCATTTCTATTTCTTTTTGACTTTATGTTTATAATTCAGTTCATTTCCAGAGTTGATTTGCTAATTTCAGTTAGCTTTTGCAGTTTGAACATACTTAGTTGTAGTCTAATTTTAGTGTAGTTTTAGTCTTTTTAAGTATTAATGTCAGGTGGGCCAGAGGCAGGATTTAGAACAATTACTATAGATGTAAAATGAAAAGAAAGAGTCTCTTAGGCGTCTAAAGCCTCAATAAATATTCCCATCAAAGGCTCACCAGAACAAGCTGTCATAACAAATTTTACCAATACTAAAAGTAAGACTAAAGAAATCTGAAAGTAATATTGATGTTATTTTCAGTGTTTCTGCTAAATTAAAGAAACACATCTGTTTACACTTAAAAAGTTTGTGTTTTATTTTATTTTAATTAAATTCAATTTCTTTTTATATCTACTGTGAGTTTTAATATTAGTTTTTGTTAACTATAATAACCTTTATTTATCATGCATATCACTTACAATGATCTGGAAATGGCCTATGAAATTAGATCATTTTAGCTGTCACTATAACTTAATTTTATTCATACTAACATTTTCCCCACATACCTGTTTTTAGCAAAGGGCTTGTTGTTAACTGTCTTCCAGTTGTGTTTGCCAGCTTCGCTGTAGTACAGATAATATCCCAGAATGCCGTTTTTGTCTTCGGGCTCTTGCCACTGCAGCAGCACAGAGGTGTCTGTGTCTCTAATTGCCATGACAGAGTGAGGTGGAGCTGGCACAGCTGGTGGGAATCAGATAATAAACAAAAAAAATATCAACTAAAACCACGAAACTTAAAACGGTAAAAGGAAAACTGACTACAAGATTGTAACTTTGTTGTTTTCTATACTGAAATAATCTAGAGTAGCATTACAATTCAAGGACTCTATCATTGCTTCCCTGTCTTGTTTGTCTTGTGCATACACACATGCACTCACACACACCTACACTTGATCTACAGGTCCTAGAAATGCCTGTGTGGGCTCTCTCTGGGTGATTCTAACACTGGCCAAAGACATGATCATGAATGGTTGTCTCTCTTTATCTCTCTGATAACCAACCTGTTGAAAGCGTACCCTGCCTCTTGCCCCATGTCAGCTGGGATAAGCTACCACACAACCCTGAACTGGATAAGAGGTAGGAGATGGAAGGACTTATTATAATTTAACTACTGGTTTCATAATATAATACTGGCACCACAGGTGTTTAGACTGGTTCTAAACCTTGCTTTCACCATGCAGCTTTCTGCCACTGGGTATGAAATCTTCTGAGAAAATGAAAAATCACTGTGCAACCAAAAAAGGAAGATGACTTTTGTTTTTCCCAGTAGCTACTGGCAGTTTTCTGGACATAAAACACTGGATTCTATAGGGTGCACAGCAATAACTGTAAAAAAATCTACCCTTAAAAGGAAAGAAAACACACTACTGGTATATAAGGCAGAGAAATATTATTTTACGTGGACTTACAATATCATTACTTTTTACTGCTACAGTTACATATCACATATTCTTGGATTTAACAAGTGATATCTGCCCAGCCAACCCTGGTTGGTGTTTCTGGGGCAAGTCTGCCAAAAAGTAAATGAATAGACTCATCATATATTCATATATAGGTACAATATAAAATTATACCTATTGTTGTGCATCGAGATATTCACATTCTGTTATTCAGACACGTAGAGGACCCCTTTTCTCTGTCACAGTCAATTTTGGGAGCGTACATTATTGAATCACATAAGTTCACGTGGAGCATCTCCTATTTTGCTTGGATATGTTTTGTACTTTTTTATTTATGGGTTGTTCCAAAACATCTGCCACTTTGCAATGAAATGTTTTTTTTATACAATAATCCATTTCATATGTGGGAAACCTTAGAGGTTATCAAAAACATCGCTTTGCTTTGTTCTACCTCCACTGGGGGTACCTCCAAATTTTGGGAACATTCCACTGAACTAAATATTTTAAGAGGAAGAAAATGCACTCAACACATTTGTTAGAGCACAAGGGTACATACAAAGTTGTTCAGAACCACTTACTGAAAACTTTTTTTTTGCAAGAAACTTTCACGAATTCTATGAACCAAGCACTGAAGGATTGTTTTTTGTTTTATAGAAAAGGATTGAAAATAAAAACCTTAGCACTAATTTTAGTTTTTTTCTGTTAAAATGAAAAAGTGGTGCATGGCCATGTTTCAGTATTGTTGTTTGGCTTGTTTGTGCTGTTTTGTGGAATTGATACATTTAATCACATTGAGAAAAGTAAAAATAAGGCAGGTAGGTATCACTTATATGCTAAAAAATAGGTCATTTTAGATCATTGGTAGGCATGTATGTTTCAGATTTCATGGCTATAAAGAAGGTATTATTGTCATAAAATTAAAACAATAGGTGTTATTGGTCCATAAACTGTAAAAACATGTAAATTTAGCCCACATAGATGTGTTCTAGGCAACTTAATGACGTTATATTATATATAATGCAAAATGTTTTGTAGTTTTGTAGATATAAATTAAATGTTATTGTGGTGAAATAAAAAAAGGATCCAATGCTTTTATAATGAGTCTAAGTGCTAGAAACCGAACGCCTCATTTTATCCTAATGCTAAGTGGTTGCTAGGCAACTTGACCACGCAACAACATCAGATACCGATAAGAACCAGCAGGGGCCCGAGAAGTATCTGTATGCCAACATGCGAAGTCAGTGGCCAAAGAAACTAACAACAGACAAGGACTTGTGTATTATGGTAATGTTATTAGACCCATAAGATACGTCTCATATTGTCATGTATTTAAAATGATAATTATATGGTTGATAAATTATTCCTTACGAGCACTCAATATTGTACTGTGATCTGTTCTCAATAAGAAATCCAGATGATCTATTAAACCACTGAAAACCGAGATAAATATAGCCACATCATTTCTCTTGTAAAATTACTGTATGAGTGAACATGTAGAGTAGGTGAAATACAGTTCAGTGTGGAAATGCTGAAAAATGACGGCACTCTTTAAAATCGAAGTGACCTTTACAAGAGGCAGAGTAATAAATGGCTACCGGTACATAACATATTTAATCTCACCTTGTGGCTTTCCAAGGGAGATCGGTGTGCTCGGTTCAGAGGGATCACTGACACCATACTTGTTGACTGAACGCACTCTGAAGTAGTACTGCTTGCCCTTCACCAGGTCAAATACTGGGAACCTGGGAGAGTTTACCACCATGTCCAGACTCACCATCCCCCAGCTGTTTTTTCCTGTCAGGGACTGAAACAGGTGGAGAATTAGATTAATTTCCAAAGTGCTGTGTATCTCAAGGACATCTTCATAATTCAGGATCCTTAAAATATGCAGGTGGATTCAATCCGCACAGTTTGGAGTGACAGACAGTGATACTTTGATTTAGAAAGGCAGAAATATGAAAAAAGGAACAATATGCCAGGATAAAGTTAAAAAGAAGACAGATGGGTAGGTATGCAAATTGTAGACCGCCAGTTTGTCATCTTGAATTTTTTTCTTTTTCATCTTTGTCAATTAGCCATCATCATGCAGTGTCTACATTATAGGCTACATTAACGTAGTTGTTGTCCTGCTCTGTATTGCCATCATTTCTTTCCCAAAGTCTATGTTTAGAACCGGGTATGTTCCCAGAGATCAGTGATTATAAAGTGCTTGCTCAAGGGCGAATATGATATTTGAATGTTCTCTTCATTATATAAGAGGAAGTGAAGCTGTAGACTTTTAGTAATTTCAGATGCCTTTGACAGATTTGACAGTTTTATTACCTCAGTAACTTATAAAGCTTCAATAAAGATCTATTTCCTGTAGCAGTTTTTTTTATTATTGGAGCTAGAAGCTGTTCAGTGCCTGGGCTGATATTAGAGAGCCTGTAGGCCTTCTATTATTGTAAAGGCCAGGGGCTGTCCACACACTCCAATATGTTGGAGAAAACTTTTTTGACATCACCGATAATGCCTCTGAAAAAAGATTTTTTTTAAAAGGTTGCTGGATTAGATGCATGACTAATTTTAAACCAAACAAAGCCTTTTAAATAACACATTCAGCCAACAACCAATCACTAGAAAAAATCTCTGTATGCAAGCAAAAAAAAAAAAAAAAAAACCCTCCTGATGCCAGAATATGTGGCATGTAAGAGCAACATCAAGGTCTGCTTGTTTTTAATAAGATGGTAAAGTTTCAGTTAAACTGACAACACCGCAGTATATGTGGGTGTGTATTTCTTCTCCTTCTGTCTGTTTAATTAGTGCTGTTGTCAGCAGCCTGCTGTTAATTTGACTCACGTTCCAGCTCCGGACTTCCCAAACAAAACAAGCGGGAAGTACTGATGCAAGAACACTGATTCTTGTGTTCACTGGATGTGAAGGTATTACTAATTACAACGGTGGTTAGCTGTATACGTGTAAATATTCATATATGAGAGAGAGCATTATATACACTTATAAGAAACTTGGATTGGAGGCCATTCGCCTTCAGAAGTGCCTCAGGTCTTTGTGACTCGAATTCAACAAGGTACTGGAAAGATTCCTCAGAGATTTTGTCACGTTGCTGGGTCTGTTGAACCAGCGTTTTAAGTTTTAGTTTATTTTGATGTTTATGTTTAAGTTTAAGTTCTTTAACTAAGTTCACTTGTTTATTAGATTCTCTTTGTGTTTTTCTACCCCTGTATTTAAGTTTCTTTCAACCTTTATGTGTTTCATGCTGTGCGTTTTATGTGTCAAGTTCGTATTGCTATGTCTGCGTCTCATGTTTCCTGTTTTATTTTGAAGGTCTGTGTCCTATGTCAGTGTGCTTCCTTTGTCTCGTTATGTCAGATTAGTGTCAGCTGTTTCCCCGTGTGTTTCCACATCCCCTAATCGCCCTTGTGTGTATTTAGTCTGTGTGTTTCTGTTCATTCATTGTCTGGTCATGTGTTGTCTTTTGTGCCATGTTTCCATGTTCCATGGTCCAGGTATCTTTGTATCCAAGTCAGGTTTCATGTTTCGGTTGTTTTATGTCTATCTTTAGTTTCCCCAGTTTAGGTTATTGTTTAGCTTCACGTCTGCCTTTTGTTTTGTAACGTTTTACCAGCCTCAATAAACGGCTCGCTTTCTGTCAACATTAAAGGTTTGTTCCGCGTTCCCTGGTGTCTGCATTTTGGGTCCTCTTTGTAAATCCATACAGTGTGCTGCTGTATACTGTAACAGATTTTGATCCATATTGACGTGATAGCATCACACAGATGCTGCAGTTTATCAGCAACACATCCATCATCTACCACAATTCAAAGCACAGCCATTTAACTCACTGTAATATTGAAGAACCCAGTTTAGATGGCATGAGCATTGTGAAAATGTGTACACTGTGGTCATGGAGTGATAGACGTGCTGTTAAGAAGCACCACGCCATGTGGTCTTCTGCTGATGTAGCCAATGTGCTTCAAGGTCTGACATATTGATTGTTCAGAGAAGCTCTTCTGCATAACTTGGTTATAGGGAATGGTTATTTGAGTTTCTGTTGCCTTGCTGTGAGTTTCAGCCAATGTCTTCTGACCACTGGCATCAACAGGATATTTCCACACAGAGAATTGCCACTTTCTAGACATTTTCTTTTTTTTCTTCAGACCATTCTCTTTAAACAACTGGGCTGGTTTTGTGTGAAAATCCAAGTAGATTTGCACCTTCTATAATAATTACACCAGGACATCTTGTGACAACAACTATTCCATGTTTAAAGTCACTTAAATTCCCTTTCTTCCCAATTCTGTCATTGCGAGCATCTAAATGCATTTAGATGCTGCAATGTGATAAACGTAGATATATGAAGTTGAAAAGATTTACTTAACAGAGTAGCCAGGTGAGTTTATATCTAATTGTAATTTAAATGTAGATATTTTTTAATGTCTTTTACCGTAGTAGGTGCGTGTTTGTTTAGAAATCTTAAAAGTGTGGATGTTTTCTGGATCATCGCTTCCTTAAGATGGAACTATTAATCCAGCATCTACAGAGCAACATGAAACTTTTGTTGGAAACCTGAAGGTATAAAAATCACTGCTTATCAGGTCTGGATTGCTCTCTGTCGTCTGCTGAGGTTTTAAGTTGCTGATTACTATGGTTGCCAGCTAGATGCAATCATTGTATTCTGTTTGGTACAGAGTAGGTAAAGTACATCAAGTCTATTGTTGCTAAAAACAACTGTATGCACGCTGCAGGCAACAATGATGCTATGTGACTCGAGACTGAACCAAAACACTAAAGCTGCAGTAAAATGGAAGCAATTAGCTGAAACATGATATACCGCTTCGTAAAGTGCAGAAGCTGCAGACTCTGGTGAAAATTCTGCTGGGTTTTCAACTTACACAGGCCCCTTACATTTTTTAAATCTATAATTATGGAGTTAAGGAGCTTTGGCTCAAATGAATGTTTAACATTTTACTGATGTCCATTTCCCACATATGCATATATTTTTAATTCAGAGGCAGGTCTTTTTAAAATGAAATAAAAGCCAATGTGTAAAACTTCACAGAAGATAATCAGTCTCATTTCTCAGATTTGTAAATTAAACTGTATAGGTTTATCTCAATTATCCAGCCATCTTAGAAATCTAAAATCTAATAATGATATCCTAATCTTTCAGATTTTCACCTCTTCTGGCATGAACAGTTATCATTGCGATTTTAGTTTGCAGTTCTTCAGACAACATATCACGTGACTGCAGATTAACTGTGACTCCCAGAGCAGGCCACTTTTTCAAATAGTGGATCAAAACAAATCAGCTTGATAATAAACCTCTAATATGTTATAGTGACCAGTTTCAAGTCGCTGTGAGGAGATTTTCTACTGGCTGCTACAAAGATTGGAGATTTTTCTCCAAGTTTAAATTATGCTCCGATGTGATTAATCTAAAAATGATTTTTAGTAGACGCACTAAAACTTCACTTATGAGCTCATAAGATGAAGGAAGTTTAACCTCGGGGGAGGCCTGCAGCCAATCAGAGTCTTCTGAGTTGTTGTAATATGAATATTTATGTGCCGTGACTGACCCGCTCCACGTAGAAGGTGAGCGGCTCCCTGCCTCTGGGTTCAGGCTCGGTCCAGCTCAGCACCACGTAGGTGTCGCTCACCTCGCAGGCGTGGACATTTGTGGGAGGAAAAGGAGCTTTGATTCGACCTAGAGAGCAAAGACAGGAGTAGGAAGCGGAGGATGACGAATGCAAAAGTTAGAACAAGGTCAATGAGAATGAAAATCCAAAAAAGTGTTGGCTGAGAAGCTGCGTTTGATTCTCTTTCTCTTAAAATGCTTTGCTGCTGAATGTGTGCACAGCACCTGGCTACCCCAGTTTCACCTCCTTTTCTAATACCGAAGTATAGCAGATAACATGTAGTCAAATACTTTCAGTGACACTCCAAATGATTCAAGGACAACAGAAGTGTTCAGGTTTAGCCAGAAGTGTCCCATCTGTGTCACGTTTGTATTCCTTGTAGAGTTTGTAGAGCTGCAGTGTGGATCAGAGAAGAGCTCCACAGCTGAAAGAGTAGTGAAGAGAGAGGGATGGTAGAGGCAGCAAACCTTTGTTAGTATACAGAGGAGTATCTGAGTAGCAGGACACACTGTGCTTTAAAAAAAAAAATTCATGTAGTGCTGCAGCGGTTACGGAAAAAACCATAAAGCCATGTAGTAAAATCTGCTGACGACAGACAAAAGCAATGATAAGCTCCTTAAACCCATTTTCAGGGAGGGGACTATTTTTAATGAATGCTGTGAAACTGTGAAGACATACACATATTTGTGTGGTATATGTGAAGAGAAATGAAAGTTTACTGAGAACACAGATAATATTAAGCAGGCTCATCGGCGGTTGTACGGGTTTTCTCAGCGGGGTAGACGAGGGAGTAATTATAACATATTTCACCTCCTCTATTTAATGCATGCTTGCATTTCTTTCATTTGTTGCTCCAGAAAGACAAGAACAGGCTAAAATAACAATTAACACCAGTTTTAAATTTATTATAAGAACCCAAAGAACCCTGATAGAGCTCTATAAAAAAACAAACAAACAAACAAACAAGTACACAGTAAAAGCCAAGCCATCACTAATAACCCCACACATGTGCTTCATAATGAGCATAACAATGCCTCTAGGACTGAGTTTTAAAGCACAGGCTTGCACAACAAGCCAATAATACTTGGTAATCAAATGATCAAATTTTGTCCATAAGAGAGATGTTAATCACAGTGATTTTTTGGTCTCTAAATGGTTTATGTACTTTGCAGCTTTACTGTTTTTGCATTTATATTTCTTTTGAACAGTTAACTGTTTATTCAATGCTGTATTGTTTGACTGTTGAATATGCTAATTTAAGGGAAAATGATTTGATTTTTGTGGCTCTTAAAGTGCTTAATCAAACTCTGTTTGAAGCCAAACAATATAGTCATTTTAATGCACTCTTCTTTTTTTAAAAAACAACCAAGCAGTAGGAAAATTATGTTTAATGTGCAGCTAAAATGAGCATTTAGGGACAGTAAGTGGAACGCACCTTATTGGTGAAGTCAGTCACCTGACCTCAGTTCAAAAGAAGATGACTGCAGCACATCTTTAAATGTCAAACATAAAAGTGTTTAGCATTTTATTATTTGCACGTAATGATTCAACGTGGCAGACTGACGTTTTCTCCCATACGGCGTGTATACTGTACACAAAAGGAAACGAACAACAATACATATCTGGGAACTGTGGCGAAGATTTCTTCCTGTTAAAATGGAGTTTTTTCTTCCCACTGTCGCCGAGTGCATGCTCATTTGGGGGGGTTCTCTGTAATATAGAGTTCTCTGAGGTAACCATTGTGACTTTGCGCTATTTAAATAAAACTGAAATGAATTTCATAAAAATTACAACCTGACATCTGTGTCTGCTAAGTGAAACCAATGCCAACTTTAACCTTAATTTTTTTTCAGTGATCATCTGAGGTCATTAAAACCCTGGGCTCCTATAGTCTTTGCCCAGTGCTGAGGAATTTATGGCCTCAAACATAATGAATACAACATCGAGATTCAATTCAATTTCAATTCAATTTTATTTATATAGCGCCAAATCACAACAAAAGTCGCCTCAAGGCGCTTCATAGATACAGAGAAAAACCCAACAATCATATGACCCCCTATGAGCAAGCACTTTGGCTCTCCCTCCCATTCTACTTTTAAATACTCTAGGAACCACAAGCAGGCCTGCAGTGCGAGAGTGAAGTGCTCTAATAGGGTGATATGGTATGATTTTGTAAATCAGGGTCCCCAAGATGAAGATCAAGCCAAGATTAGCTTGGCAGTTCAACGGGATCGATTCAAAGTACTAATGAAGCCACTTATAAAAGTACACTGTCATTTTTATATTTTGCTTTTGTTGAAATTAATAAAAACTAGCCAGCTGTTTCTCTCAGTTTCCAGTTTTCCAATACACTATTTAAGCTCGTTACTGCATACTTTATCTACAACATATTTAACTTTAAATGCAACTCTAAATGTAAACTTACATAATACAGAAGACTTTGAAACTAGAGCTTGAGACCATAAACTCAATAATAAGGAGGAGTTAGATGTCTTTTTTATTAACTACAAAAGTCACATCCTGTTTTGGTTGTGACTTTTTTAGCTCACTTTTCTAATCTGGAGGCTAGCCTCCCCTTTTCAGAAAGCCAAAATAAGGGAGAAAGTTTCCTCTTTCATTGAACTTAGAGACCATAATTTAGTAGCTCTTTTCATGCCATGCACTCCACCTTCAAAAGTCAAACAAAGGTCAGACCTCCAAACGTCACAATTTTTTAGAGATAATAAATAATAAAAAAGGGATCCAAGTTTAATTTTAGAGGAACAAAGGTCAGTGAGACAGCATTAGCAAACTACATACATCACATTCATTCGGCTTAGTTTCTCTCCAACCCTCCCACAGCTCTACAGCATATAACCTTTCAAATATTCTGATTCTTCATTCTACACACAACATACAATCTGGACAAGGGAGTGTCTGAAGTTATGTGTACTGCAACAGAGTCAGTCTGGATGGAGACTGATCTTAGAAGTTCAGGATGTTGCAGTGCTATGTCATTTCACTTCTGTTAAGAGCTGCACGCATGCACTTCTTTGTTATACATGTATACACTCCTTCTGCTCTAAACCTCCCCTGGAGAACAGAATAAAGAGAGTATAAATGGACTCCCTGTGCTACATGTTTTAGATGGCTCCAAAAACACAAATTCCTCCTCCCGCTTTCCTTTTTATCTGTCCGTGGGTTACATTGCCAAGGTTATCAGCCCTCTTCACAGGCATTCACAGTAGCTCGAGCCATTATGTGCATTTACCAGGACACCGCCAGGGATTGTTCATTCTTTTCAGTTCTGTAAATGGAGCAAATGCTCATTGCTACAGTCATACAATTACTGCAGCTCATTGTTAAATATAATATGAAGATGCATTAAGCCACAAACCCCGAGGGATCCTGCAGGCATAAAGGAGGCACCATGTGTGCCGGTAAAACATGGATGCTGTTTTAAATCAATGGGGAAAATGTTCAAGTGGCTTGTTTTTCTGACAAAATTATGCACTGAAATAAAAATAAAGTTTCTCACCTTCCAGTTCATCTTTTGTGATAGTAATGGTCCTTCCCCTGTCCACTGTAACCACTGAGAAAGGAGAACATAACAGACAGATACAGGTTGAAAATAGAGAGGATAGAAAGGAACGTGGTACCAGGGTAATGAAGTTATATATGAGCTTATGATAACAGTATTATTGTATTAATGTTAGAGGAGCAGCCACTGATAAGAAAGTTGGACTCAGAGAGACACAAAGAAGTGAGCTAGACCGACATGGGAGGATGGAGAGCAGGCCGGAGGCAAGTCAGCCTTCTGTCTGTCCTTCATCTGTGTTTAATGATCCACAGCATCTGACCAGAGTCCATCTGTCCTCCCAGTTACACACAGGCACGCACACACTCCACGATCCACATCGCATCTTATTAATTGCTCCCATCATTCCAACATTACGCCGTTGACCAAACAGAAAAGCTTTAAAATACGTAATCTTTTAGGAAATAATGTGTTTTACCCCACAATGTAATTAAGAAGCTGTCAGAGAAACAACCGCAAAAGCCCGCGGCTCTACAAAGTGAGATCTAAATCTGCACACCTACATCTGTTCTCTCTGGTAGTGCTGATTTCCTTGCAGGTGTAACATGGCAACTGAGGCAGATGAGGTGAATAAACAGTAGGAACGAACTGATAACACATTGCTGATGCTCTCTGTAGTCATTTGTAGATGCAGATGAGTGACAAATTAAAGGAAAAGCCTGAATAAATAAGTGGGGATACATAGTGCACGCAGATGCTTCCATGAAAAGGCGCAGGGGTCGCTCAGTGGCTTGATGTGTTCGAAAATAATGTAAATCATATGCTGCGATCACAGTCAGCAACAACCCAACAGCTGCATAAGATTTTGAGCCCGATTTCAGACAGAATTGCCCAATGATTAAGCTGCATTTCTATCTTTTTTCTGCCATTAGGTCCACTCTAACTAACTACAAGCGAGAGGGAACATATTTTTTCTCTAATCACTCACTGGAGACAACCATATCCACCTGAATCCAAAGGTATTTTAAGTTGTTGTCCATGGGGCAGGGTGCTAGCTATGTAAAGTACCCCTTGATAACAGTGGTAAACCCACCCGTGGTGCTGATTTGGTAGGCATTTGTCCTCCAATAGCACTTATGGAGCAACTGCATTTGCAAACCACAGTGCTTGATGAAAAAGTCTGCTATGTTTAGTGGAGGAATTTAAACTTTCTTAGACTCTGGCTCTCAAAAGACCATAAATTGAAATATGTAGAAAAGTGCTGAAACTTCAAGGATCTTTTCTAAGGAGCAGGAGTCTGTTCATGTGGAGCTATGAGTCAACAGCTCTTGTTTGAAATGTACTATATAAATAAAGGTGACCTAACATTAGTCTGAATGAAGGAAATAGTGATACACTGGCATCTTTTCACTCTGGCAAACGCCATGTTTTCCTCTCATTACCCACAATGCAGCTTGAAAGCCAACAGTTTAGTCAGAGATTTAAGTCAGTAAAGTCCAGATGAAAATCTCAAGGTATGAGAAGAAATTCTTCTTCCTTCCGACTCTATAATCTTAAATTTTTGGTTTTCAAAGTAGATCAACTTTCTCTAGAGCCAGAAAAGCATCTTTATGCATCTTTTGTCAGACATCCAAAAGTTCTACCAAAGAAAAACACTTTGATGTGTCATGCAAGTTCCCCCATTTGTACAAACCACATCAAGTACATGAACCTGACAGCTAACTGATAGGACAGTTTTAGTGCCTGTGATCTTACATCAACAAGGCTGCCCAAGAGAGAAAATGACATCTTATAGACTGGGAACATTTCTTTATTAATTCATCTTCTTTTATGAACTCAAACAATTAATTTATTATGATTAAGGAATAAATACAACTGCATCGCAAAGCCTGATTCAGTAATTTAAGCAATTTCAGGAGAGTGTTTTTTCCACTTGCTAATTGATCGGGGAAAGTTCCTCCACTAAAGCACTCATGCATATTTGTTGTGCATACTTTGGCATTATTTATGATATCAGACGCCAACAAGACAAAGCTCTTGAGGTATTCTGCTGGTCAGGTTTAAATTTCACTCCACAAATAAATCAGACGATGCAGGAAAAATCAGCAACGTTAACACATTTTACAGCTTTTTATATGTCAGTGTTGATGTTTAATGTGTTACCCATAGTCCTGGTGTGTTCCAGGGGGTCTGCAGTGAGGACGGGCTTCGTGGCTTTGGAGGGGCGCCCTGCACCGGCCTGGTTCACACTACGTACTCTGAACTGGTACAGAGTTCCTTCCTTCAGCCCGAACACTGGGTAATGGCAAATCTTTTGAACATCCATATTGCAGCGCACCCACTCACCCTGGCCGAGGTCACATCTGAAAAGGAGACACGGTGCGAGGGAGAAGTCAGTCCTGAAAATACAGTAATAAAGAAAAAAAAATTGTACAAGAAAAACAAAAAACTAACCCATTGTGTTTGAACAACACTAGGTGCAGTCTGCGGGGTACAATATTATAACACCAATTCTGAAACACTTTATCCCACACAACAGCCAGTACGTACGCCACAGAAGAGTATAATTGTGACCAGAGAGCATCGCGAAAATAACAGGGCTCCAAAAACAGAACAAAAATGTTTTTTAAGTACAAGTCCAGGCTCAAATTGTACGACATCAATGACAAACTGTTGCCACTTTTCTAACCAGACGGGGGGGTTGCTAGGGAACTGGGAAGTATCCTACACTTTGTTTCGTTGTTCAGTAACCAGTAGCGTTTAGAGCTGTGTGTTGTGACTAAAGAAGAAAATACACAAACGAACATGAAATGCAGAAATGCAAATATATGAGCACACATGTTCAGGTGATCCTGACTGATTGATTTTGGTGATAGCTCCAGCAGCTGATCTCCTCAGAGAGCCTTTGAGTCTGCTGTTAACACACAGTTGAGGGTTGATAATTACCATGTATACCATCCATCTCATTAGGGCTCTGCCAACTTAATATGTCCAATTCAAATTCCTCAGCAGCAGAAGCACACAGAAGGGTTAGCAGTGTAGGCTTACTGTTGGTCACATGTTGACTCGCAGCACAGGAAATCACTGTGAGTTCAATCTAAAATAAGCATTTTAATGAATGCCAAACCAACGTGAGCTCACTGTAGGAGATCTAATCTCTGTGCTGGATATTTCTGGCAATGAAAACCTGAAATCTTTTCGTCAATACTTTTCTTTCGTTGTTTTACTGAATTCAAACATGCACACAGTCTGAAAAGGTAGTGTAGTCAGACTAATTGTCTCACAGTTGATCAGTTGATTAAGTTCCTGTTGAAATGACACAATCAGCTGTCATTTTAATTAATACTTAAATGACATGATAAATCACCAACCAAGCAATGACTTAATGAAGGAGCTTAATGTAAAAATCAATATGAACACAATGAAAAAAACAAAACAAAAACAGTTCTGACAATTGAAATTTTCAAGGTTAAAAAAAGAAAGACAAAGAAACCCTGACATTGCATTTGCAATATGTAAAAAAAACATGAAGGTGACTCGATGCCATGGTTTGCTGTGCGGCCAAATGCAGGACTCACAGACAATGAAGGAGTGAAATAAAGAAGGCAGCTTTATTTTGGCTGTAAATGAATCTTCATACAAAAAACAAAGCCTTAAAGCGAGGAACTAGAAATACGAACTGAAATCAAAACACTAAGACACTGGGAAGCTAAGGAACTAAACTGGGAAACAGCTGAAAAAACTACAAGGAGCATGGAGGAAAAACACACAGAGTAGTGAAGGTACAACGTGACAGCACACTTGCTCAGTCATACACAGGTTGAAAACCGAGAGGATGGAAACGGGTGGAAACACAGCTGGGACTAATCAGACGTAACGAGAAGCAAAACTCCAAACACTGAACACAGGACACAAGACTATCAAAATAAAACAGGAACCACACGACAGGCACAAGTGCACGGACTTGATACTGAACAGAGGGAACACGGAGCACAGGGACAGGAGTGACATGAGACACGACTGACTGGGGAACAAGAAAATAAACATGAAGACAGAACTAAACCTACACTGAACATGAAGGGCACAGGAACAAAACCCAAGAACTAGAAATCAAGAAATACTGCAGAACTTAGAGTGCTAGAAATACAAAACAGAAACCAAAACACTAACAGTGAAAGTGAAAATCTAGAAATCCTAAAATACACAAAGAAGCACATTTCTATGTCAACAGGATAAACACCTGCTCAGTGGACTGTTGATTTGCCAACACTGTCAGCTAGTTTTCAAAGGTGTGAAATAAACTTTCAGTGTCAGCTTTCACTTTGTTTTACCCGATTCATTTGAACCCAACGGAATATTTGAAGTAAGCGGTACATCGCAATTCTCACCGTTCCACATAATATCCCTGCACAGGTGAAGCTCCATCAGCGCTGGGCGGCTGCCAAGTCAGGAAAACGTAGTCCTTGTTCACGTCAGACACCTGCACTGCGAGAGGAGACGCGGGACCGCCCACCACTGCAGCTGATGCATCTATGGATGTCAGCAGAGAGTCAGTTAGCGAGAAGAAAAACAGCATACAAATATTCAGCCCCCAGCTATGTACTAATAACTGAACTGAATTTGTGTAGTTCTAATGAAGGCTGAATGAACCAGTAAACAAGTCAAACAGGAGCAATTTGTCCCAGCTGACAGAGAAGTTTGTGATGTGCTGCTTTTTTCACATTATTTGGAATATATTTATTGGATTTCCAGTTTAGCACTCAACTAAATCGTTTACTGTGGAAACACAGGGTTTGTTTTTCCAACAAACAAAGTAGGAGAAAGATAGTGAGCCAAAGGAGGAGGAGATGTGTAAAAGCAAGGGGAAAAGGAATTGGTAAGTTTAATTATAGGATCTATAGCAATCTAGTTCATGCAATTGATTCAAACATATAAGCCTGAAAGTAAAAAAAATGGCCACCAATCCTGGGTTTCTTAGGTTTTCATGTCTGCAAGATTTTCAGAAAACTTGACCTCTGACCTTGAGGTCAAGATCACTGAGATTCCTGTCCAAGATTTTTAGTAGATGCACCTATGGCATCAATTTGAAAATCCTACATTGTGTCAGTCTCAAATGATCATGTTCACAAAGTTGGACATTCATGCCACCCGCCTGCCGGTGACGACAATATCAAAAATGAGTTTTGCTCTGTTGACCTGCTATTGTGTGTTTCTCCTAATGACCAGGGATTATCAATGATTTTAAAGTAATCAATAGTTGCCACTCCACATGTTAACTTACTCCAGGAGATATTCTATATAAAATAAATTCTGTGCGCTCAAATTGGAAAGATTTAAAAAAAAAAAAAAACAGTGTCTCAAGTACCTGATGTTCTTTGATCCAGTTTTTTATCCAAACCACTTAAAAGAACATGTGAACAAATGTAATTCTTCCATTTCAGAGCCATTAGTGACAGTTAAGTTATGGTTTATTAGAAAATCGTTTAGACAGAGAAGGAATCATTGCTAAAAGACGGGGTGGTAGAGAACGTATAGGTACAAATAAGACCTTCCATGAGCTCTAACTTGTTTTGACCAGCCACCTATCCCACATGGTGATCTCCCTGGAAAGTTTACCTAAAATGCCCCTTTTGAAGTCTTCTCCAGCAAATGATCAGAAAACAGATCAAAGTCTTTGTTTCTGATGATCTACATCACAGACCCTGCATTAGTGAAGTTTTACTACTTTAAACTTGATATATCCCACGATACTGATGCTCAAAGCTGGTTATGGAAAAAGCTGTTCTGAACACAAACAAGACTTTGGCTTTAGATTTGGATATTATAACAGATCAAGTGTGTTTTAATCTTTGAAATTTCAAATCTCCTGCCGTCTCAAATTTGACACACACACACACTCATTTTCATATCTTAGTGAGGACATCTATCTGTCAGCATCTGACATAATGCTTTCCCTCACAGCTAACCCTAACCATGAAACCCTTACCCAGGGGTGTCGAACTCCAGGCCTTGAAGGCGGGTGTCCTGCAGGTTTTAGATCTCATCCTGGGTCAACACACCTGAATCAAATGATTAATTCATTGTCAGGCCTCTGAAGAACTTTGAAACATGTTGAGGAGGTCATTTAGCAATTTAAATCAGCTGTATTGGATCAAGGACACATCTAAAAACTGCAGGACACTGGCCCTCGATGCCTGGAGTTTGACACCCGTAATTTTACGTAATTGTAACCTTGACACCAAAACCCCATTTTGACCCTCAAAAATGCCTTCAAACTCGTGGGGATGGGAATTTTGTCCCCATAAGTGACTGCTGGTCCCCGCAACTAATTTCTGTCCTCACAAAGATGCCTAAACATGTACACACACACACACACACACACACACACACACACACACACACAGACATAGCGAAAAGGACAAAAAAGAAATGAAGAAATAATTCAAAGCAGACTTGAATAACATAGCGTGACATGTTTGCAAACCTTTTCTTGATGCTGAGAATAGATTGTTTTTTTTAACAAAAGGCTTAAGTCAACATTTAAATAAGAAACATATCTCGTTCCTCCCTGCTATCCTTCATTTCTTATTTGTTTTTTATTGCAAATCCCCCCATTTGTAATGCTAATATGACGGCTGAATGATGGAAAAAACACACATTCAGAGACCTTCCCTGATTCCAAAATTAGTACCTACAGCTCTGGTGAAAAAAATGAGCTCCCAAACAAAAGAGAGAGCGAGTGAGCCAAGTAGAGATTTTAAAAGACACTTACTTTGCATTAAGTGTCCGTATACGTGTGTTTATTTGGGCTCAGATGTGTTATCGATGTATGTGCACAGGAGCTCATGAATGATTCAGAGCACTTCATGCTGTCGCTGTGGGAGTTAAGGTTGAATACATACATGAACAAGCACTACAATGACTTTAAAACACATACTGCACATGTGTCAAACCTCCTCGTAGTGCTGCTTAGATTTCAAGTTGATGACTCAAGTGTGAGCTACTCTCTGGTTTATTTGCATGTCGAAAGAAGAAAGCAGCATATGAAAAATATATATTTTCATCGAACAAAGTTAACAAGCCCTCGATGGAGAAATATTTTGATTGATGGTGCAATTTCCCCGTGTGAATCAGTTTGCTGACAGGAAATGAAACTAGAACCAAAATCTGGTGAATACAAATAATGTTTGGAGGAATGTTTGCTCTGAACTCTAAAGTAAAAAAAGACAATTATATTTTCCAAAAGACAGATATTTTGTACGCACAGGTGACAAGATCACACTTTGTCATTATTTGTCATTTTGCTGAGGACTGAAAACATCACATCAAACAAAGCGTATAATTTGAAAGACAGCTGGGCAAGTTCTTCAAAGAAGACACTAAGTATTTGAGGAGTTTCTGATGTGATCTGACACCCACTTACAAGCGTGGCACAATGCCTATGAGTGGCTTTAGGAAGTCGTTGAAAACAAGCTACATACTTCAAAAAAAGCAACGTGTCTGCAAAATGGATCATACATTTCATCATCTGCTTAGTTAAGCATTAACTGTTACCACTATATATGTTATTATGTATATAGAAGCAGGTAATGCCTAGGCAACCTAGGTACTCATGTTCCCAAGGCCTATTGTTGTGAGGTTTGACGATGATCCACAAAAAATTGTGGATAATATAAAGTTTTTACTGATTTTCAAATTTGGTGCAAATTTGATGTTTACACCCGATTTTCACCAAAATGAAATCAGCTGAATCTGTTATTAGCATCTACCATCACATAAAATTTGCAAATGATTTTTTTGAAAACCGTAGATGCTAGATGGCTAACAAACAGAGAGACAGACAAACAAATGCAACTGATTACATACTCCCTCCCTTTGGGGGGAGAGTTACTCAATCACTTGGCAGAAACTCAATGCATCTAGGAAATCCAAAGTTCAAACCAAGCATTAGAACAGAGAAGAAAAGTGCTTTAGCTAGCTTTGAATGTGCCATGGTTGTTTGTATCAGACGGACTGGTCTGAGTATTTCAGAAAATGTTTTATCTACAGAGATTTGTCAACATCTATAGAATTTACAGAGAATGATTGAAAAAAAAGGGAGAAAATATCCAGGGAGTTGCAGCTATCTAGGTGAAAAAGCCTTGCTGATTCCAAAGTTCAGAGGAGAACCACCAGATTGCTTCGAGCTGTCAGCTATGACAAGAAACTGAGGCAACAGTTCAAACAGGCTCCCCAAATCTGAACAACAGAAGACTGAGAAAAACGTTAGTTTCAATTTTCTGTTGCAGCTTTTAGATGAGAGAGGTCAGAATTGGATGTAAACAACATGAGATCATGGATCTCTCCTGCATTATTGTTGCTGGCCATGTCCATCCCTTTATGACCACCCTGTATAATCTTATGATAGCTGCTTCCAGCAGGACATGATGGCCTCCACAGTGACCAGATTTCAATCCAATAGAGCAGCATCAAGACTTAGTGGAATGGGAGATTTACACGATGGATGTGCAGCTGACAAATCCGCAGCAACTGTCTGATGCTATCATGTTTCCACAGTTTCCAGCACTTTGTTGAATCTATACCAATACAAATTAAAGCAGCTCTAAAAGTAAATTGGGTCCAACCAAGCACAAGCAAGAGGTAATTAATACAATAACCATTGATGGTAAATATGCTTAAAATCAGAGCACTTGTTTTTAGATGCATGTTCTGCTTAGGTGTCTTTGTAAAAACAGTAAACGGGTGAAAATGTGGGATATTACAAGACTGTGACTGGTGGTTATAAAAGAGACGTCAGAAGGAAAGAAGCACATGGTCAAGAAATTTCTTATGTTATATTGAAATAATGTGAAGCTCTTGTGTTATTATTTAGTTGGAGTTTAGTTGGTTTTTATTCTAGTTTAGGTTCATCCATGTCTCTGAGTTTATGTGTCTTTTCCTGTCTTTGGTGTAAGTCTGTGTTGTCCTCTATGTTGTACTTTCAGCTGTGCCAGTACTTTCGTCACTCCTTGTGTTCCGCCTCTCCCCTGTCTGTCACGTGTTTCATGTATGCGTTTCCACGTTGTCAAGCTCGTGTTGTCATGTCTACATTCTATTATGTTTCCTGTTTTATTGTGAAGAGTCCGTTCCATGCTCAATGTGTTTAGTTGTACTTCCCCTGTGGCATTCAGGTTCATTTGTGTCAGCTGTGTTTCCCCAGGTGTTTCCACTTCCCTCATTACCCTTCAGTGTATTTATGTCTTCTGTCTTCACCAGGTCAAGTCACATCTGGTCACAGAGTTTCCTTTTTCCTGTTCAGGTTCATGGTCCAGTTATCTCTCATCATAGTTTTTCATGAATCCTGTTCCGACCATGTTCAAGTCAGTTTTTATGTTCCAGTTTTTCTCCATTTAGGTTTCAGGTTAGTTTTTCTCCAGTTTGCATTGCTTTGTTTTTGTTTCGACATCAGCCCAGATATAAACGGCTCGCTTTTTGTTATACCGCATTTTTCTTTTGTGTCCGCATTTTTTGTCCACACCTCAAACACACCGGCCCACCCCCCCGTGACAGTTTTTAAGACTACATGAATGGTATGTTGGGGTTTTTTAAAAAAAATCATGATGATCCTTTTGAGAGCCAGCTGAGGGTTTCCTATTGTTTCTAAACTTTAAGCTAAACTAATGCATCTGGATGTTTGCTGTTTGTTCATGCTAAGCATTTGCACATGAAAAGTGGTCTTAATTTTCTCTCAGTGAGACTGTGGAGGTATATTTTCACATTAGTGGATAATTTTAAAGCACCAAAGCCAGCTTCAGTATTTATATTAGATCCATTAATCTTTGGACTCTAATGCATTGATAAATTGTGAGTGTAGGCTAACATTTTAGAGTATTTCACCTGTGAGATAGACAAAAGCGCTGTGCTCTTGGATTCCATCCGTGGTTCTCAGTCTTACAGTATAAAGACCTTCATGCTCCTTGTGTGCAGCCCTTAAGGTGATGACGGCCTTGGTGTCAAATGTTTTAATCTCCACATTGCTGGATTGATGCAGTTGTACACCTGGAAAATAGAAAAAGCAAGCTAAAAAGTCAAGAATAATGCTTTTATGATGAATTACTTCACTGTTCAAAAAGGCCTTTCATGCCACTAGACCACTAGTAATTAATGCTTTAACTTTAACTTCTGGCTGTGTCCCTTCATATTTTAATGAGGCCATTATTCACCCTCTTTTAATTTGAGGAAAATTTCAAAACTGCCTTCATGTCCAAAACATTATAAAAAGTGGTGACCAACCAACTACCAGAAGTTTGAACTGTTCACAACATTTTAGATAACTTTCAGATTCACTCTACTAAAATTCAAATGAAATTTTAACACATAAAATGAGATGAAATGCAGGTAACTATTCAATCCTTATACTCTTGCGTCTGTCAGCTGCTTTGACACAGTTAATCGTAGTACCCTGATTAAGAGATTTAGAACGTGGGTGGGCATTTTGACTTATTTTCTTCCCATCCCTCTCACTGGAGTGTTACACTTGCTTTTGCTAATTTTGTGTCCCCTCCTGCTGCTTTATCCCGTGGTGTGCCGTAAGGTTCAGTCCTGGGACCTATCCTGTTTGCTCCCACTTGGACACATCCTGAATAACTTTGAAGACATTTCATACTATTATGTGACCAAATTATCTTTTGTTCAAGACTGCATTCATATTATAAAGGACTAAATGGTATCCTATTATCTGTTTCTCAATACACAAAAACTGAAGTTATGATCTGTGGACCTGACATCTTTGTTCCCAAAGGTAATTAAAATCTTGGACCTTTGGGATGATTTGCTCTGAGTAAATCATCCCCAGATCGCTTGCAGATTATCCAAAATGCTGCTATGAGGCTTCTCATCAGGGCCTCTAAAAGGTCCTAAACTTTTGGCGATTAGAGCCCTCCATCGTCAGTTGCCTCCATACATCAGTGACCTCCTACAGCCATACATAACTTCTAGATCTCTGAGATCTGCTGATCCTTGCGTGATGGCTATCCCTAGAGCCCAGATATGTGCTTTCTCTGGACCTAAGATCTGTGTTAATAATGTTAATCTGTGTTAGATCTTTGTGAACTTTGTTCTTTAAAAATGCAATATAAATAAATCTTACTTTGGGGTGGCTGTAGCTCAGGTGGCAGAGCAGGTCAGCCACTAATCAGAAGGTCGGTGGGTCGATCCCAGGCTGCCTCCTGGCTGCATGCCAAATATCCTTGGGCAAGATACTAACCCCATATTTGCCTACTGGTGGTGGTCAGAGGGCCCGGTGGCGCCAGTGTCCGGCAGCCTTGCCTCTGTCAGTGCGCCCCAGGGCAGCTGTGGCTACAATGTAGCTTGCCATCGCCAGTGTGTGAATGGGTGAATGACTGAATGTAGTGTGAAGCGCTTTGGGGTCCTTAAGGACCAGAAAAGCGCTATACAAATGCAGGCCATTTACCATTTACTTAATTACTTTGTATTTGCAACACTTACCATCTCTAAACCAGCTGACATCCTTCTGGAAGAGGAGCAGAGCTGAGGTGAATGTACACTCCAAGGTGAGGGTGTCACCCTCTTTCACCCAGGTCGGGGGAAAGGAGGTGCCAAACCGAGCTTCCTGTTGAAGCTGTAAGGCTAGAAGAGATGGGAGGAATGGAGCAGGAGTAAGAACACACGGATGATAGAGACAGAAATGCCTAAAAAGACCATCTAATACAGACTAGAAAAAGACCCACTGCTTTATCCAAGCAGACACACACAGCAGCTATAAGAGAATTCCCCGGGGGAAACGTCACAGGACAGCAGAAAAGCTGCAGATGGCACTCTTTGTTTTTAAGTGAACAGTTCCTGACAAGCTATTCCTTTAGATGCCTGTCATTCTCTGCCTCGTCAAAAACAGCAAAGCAATACAATCCGGACGTGCAAGATATCTGTGCCATGAGGTCTCGTCAAATCCCATTCTCAGGGATGAATCTGAAAGATTGTGACATGCTTCTCATAACGATCTTGTTCTGCTTAGAAGTCCGGGCTATCACAGCAGTGTGCGTAGAATTATTGAAACACACCGCAAAGATGTTTGCTTCCCATCATTCAAATCCTGCATTTCCCTCAGTGCACTGATGTTATGATAAATTTACCGCAGTCACGCTTTAGTTTGAGTGATTTGTTTTGGAAAATACAATCAGCTCCATATGAGATAATCAAGTATCAGTTACAAAAAAATAGCAGCATGCAATTCTTCAGCACATTCTCCTAGCAAGCAGCCCCTGATGCCATTACAAGCTGATAAAGCTTCATTCAACATGATTGCCACTTAATATCTGTGTGTGTAGGGAAAATATTGGATTGTCTTGCACCTACATGGTCATTCCTCAGAAGCAATAGTGTAATACATACATAAATTATATTGCTCCTGACTTTACTTTTCCAGTTTTGCCATGTCTTTAAAATCCCTTTAAGATAAATTAAAAATCAGCACACTTTCAATAGAAACCTTGCTTCCTTTTGAAACGCGCACATTTGCACAGTCAGTATAAGAAATCTGTCAAACCTGACAAGAAACACGCAACATCTGTGCAAGATGATGACAATGGACAGAGTTGACTAGCAGTAAATTTTTAACAGTGCATGCATACACAGGTCACAATATTAAAATAACTCTTATCAAAACAATCCAGCTTGTTGAGAAATAGTCACAGGCCTTTGCTGTCTGAGACTGGTATCCTTGGGTCCTGTGGATTACAAGCAGGGTTTTCAAAGTGTGGCCTGCAGGCCAATGAGAGCCCTTGGTAACCGTTGGGAGGCCCGTGGGGGCAACAACAAAACACTCTAGGACTCGATATTTCCCTCATTCACTTTATGTAACAGCTCCGAGCAAAACTAAGGGAGCTTTTGTCTTTATTTACAACACTTCGAACATTCTCACCAAACACAAACCACAACCAACAACCACCACCACCGAAGCATATGTTTGAGCCTTCTTCTTTTGCGATTTTTCTTTTAGGCTTGGCAAGTATATATATTATATACATAACAAAGTAAAATCCACATGAATACCAGGACCAAAATTTCCCAGCAGGACACTGTATGGTACCAAGATGATCAATGTTATTCACATCTCTATTAAGCAATTTGAATGTTGTTGCACATCAGGGTAGCTAGACAGTAAAGCTTGATTGCTTGTGCCCTGCAGTCAAGCAATAAAACTGATGGGTAAAATAACCCACATTCACATCCCTAATATGAATAATAAAAGATATATACACAATATGACCCATTATGGTTGTTGCTTCATTGAAAATGTGTGAGACTACAAGTGGATATTATGTTTCTAAAATTTCTTTTGGCTGCTCTATCACCCTAGCTCCCTCATCATCCTTACACCAACCGCTCTGCAGGTCCTCCTCTACATCCATGAATCTTGTCTGTGGTCTTCCAAATTCAATGTCCATTGCCCAGTATGTTTCCAAACCACATCACCGTTGTCTCTTTATCCTGCTCGCTCCCAATGAAAATTCTAACATGATAAACTCTGCTACCTCCAGCTCCACCTTCAGTCTCCAAACCATTATAGAAGTCTCATTCATGATGACCTGCTTGATTTGGCAAAAGGTCTGCCTATCCTGGTGCAACTGTCTCATTTTTTCTGGGCTTGGGACCAGCATTAGGGGTACACAAGGTTGTGGCCACCTGTGACTGGGTTATGTTTGCAAAAGTCATTTATATAAGTGTTAAATTAAATCTGGGCACTAAAGCTACTTGGAAAAGGTTGGAGGAAGATGGTAATTTGTGAAAATAGTAATAAAAATAAATTAAAAACAAGGTGAAGTTGAAGGGACATTAACCAGTTTAATATAAAACTCTAAAAGTGTATATATTTTCCAGGATGTCATGTTTTATACAAAAACTAGAGGTCCTTGTAAGATAAACATGTCTATGTCAGATAGCTGTTCCTGGCAAAACCGCTTCTTTGGCTTGATCAGATTGCAAGCATATATATGTATATAAATGATGTAGTTCTAGTTTAAAAAGTCCTGAACCCCACACATGGCAGAAGCTAATCTAGGCCACAAACTGCCACAGCTAGTACGAGGTGCTCCGCAGCTTGAAGCGAAGTGGGATAAATCTCCCGCTGTCCCTGGAATGAAATATACATGACTGTCGTTTCTGCTCACTTGGAAGCAAGTCGTTTTATCCCTTCAGTAACTACCCCACAAATAGTCTTACTTATGCCTGTACATCTATGAACACCCACACAGAAACATAAATTCCCGTGATATCCAAACAGCATCAGTGTGCAGCTCCCTTTCATTCCTCCCATGTCTTTCTTTAAGAGGTGCCACATGCACAGCAGAGCCAAACGTTGTGTCACAGTCTTCAAAGTCACTCAGCCTGCCCTCGTTTACTGGTGGAGGGAGGAACTTCAAAGGGTGGCAGAGAAAATGAAAGGGGACACTTTTCATTAGGCCCTGGTGTGAAACTTACCGGAGGTCTGCGAGCGCTCTGAGCCAGCCACGGCTCCTTGATATGCTGAATCGCAGGGCGGCAGAGCGGGACAGATTGGAGAGTAGCAGGCAGGGTCAGAAACAGAGAGAAAAGCAGTGAATGATACTGTGAGACTGAAGAAGAAACATGTTTAAAAAAAGAAAGAAAGAAAGAAAAGATAAAGCAGAAGGAAAATCAAACCTGGCAATGCCACATTTATGCAAGTCACATCTAATATTCCTTTTAACCTAAGGCTGTGTTAAAGCCTGAAGAATACCTGTGAAATGTAGAAGAAGCCTTGAAGTGTCTCATTAAAGTGAGCTCGAGCATTCAGGAAGTGAAGCCTTTTCATAAAAGGGCAGGTAGGTCAAGGTAATAAAAAAATATATAAAAAAATAAATAGTTTCTGTAACACTGCTGCGAGGCAGTATAGCTCACTGTAGATGTTATTAGTCACTGCTACACCCACTGTCTCATTTTAATTTATTATGCATGAGCACTGCAACGGGACCTGTTTTTCTGATCATTCCCGTTGATGCCAGTTCTCTTACAAACACCAAATTTACATAGAAACTCAGATAATGAGGACAGAAAACTGCACCGTGGAGACCCGAGGCATTAGGAGGATGGAGATATAACACATTTGGTCAAATTTAGCCAGCATAGCATCTGCACCCTGGGCACCTTAATGATCATCTGTGCAACAACATAAAGCAAAAAAATAAATGAAATGTTTTATTTGTCATAGCAGGATTTCAAAATATGCATTTACGTTAGCTGTAAATGGACTAATGAAGAAAAACATGCCTGTAAGGAAAAACCCAGCGCTACATTCATGGTGCAATGTAAAAGGAGGTTTAAGTAAATATTCATGGAAGCTTGAGGTGCTGGTTAAATTTAACGTTTGAACTTTATTTTAGTTAAACATAATATCGTCTTCTTCTCTAGTTTCTCAGTGGCTAGCCAAACCACCTGGGATGTCAGGGGCGGAGCTTCTTTAATCTGAAAATAAAGTTAAAGTTAAACAAGGTAAAAAATTGTCTGTGAAGGTTCTCAGTCATCCAGGTCATCGTAGTCAAAGGAGCTTGCAAAGAAAAGCGTCTGGACTTCTTTAAGTTGCTTGAAGATGTTTCGCCTCTCATCCGAGAAGCTTCTTCAGTTCAGAGAACTGAAGGTAAAAAATTATTTTAAAAAATCAGTTTCACTTACTACTTTTATTCTACTTGTCAAACTAACAGGTGCATGGCTGACAGTTGGACAGGCTGCAGTTGAGACACTTGTTTCTACAGGCTGTTTGTGCAAATGATGGTTCACGGACTCCAACAGGCCGGGATATAACGCCATCTTCAAGGCAGAAACCACATCATATTTGTGCACAAGTGCTAAAAAGCCAGATGTCCTAACCTGCTGATTTTGTGAACTTGCCCATACGAGCAAAAATGATTGAAGAATGCCCTCCAACACTGACTGCAGATGATGGTGAGTAAATTTACTTTATATTGCTTATGATTATTTTACTTAAGATGTTCTTAAAGTGCTAGGATTTCCATGTCAGTGGTCTTGACTCGTGCATCGTGGTTTCATAATTAATCCTTTATAAGGATATTTCTTTCAGGTTATGGTTTTGTTTTTGTTTTTTTTGCAGTAAATATTTTTTAAGATGTTTTAGGTGGTGTTCTTCTTTTGCTTTGACCACACTTCTCCAGTTTCCCCAATGTTTTTATGGGTATCCTGCATACTACGGTGAGACGTTTTCAGCTAATACCTCTTTCTAAATCACCTTGTAGGTGCCAAAATACTGTATCTAACTCGAGGAACTAGCTTAAAAATTTAATTTAAAACCGGTTCTTTGGTAACTTGTCTGTTATGTGTAGACAACATTCAGATGTTAGGGACAGAATTTGGCATAAAAGGTGAAGGCATAAATCCATCCTGCCTTATGTGGCAGGATGAATGTTATTCTTTGGTTCCACCCACTTTCAGCCTGGCGCATTAGGGGGCGCTAGTATAAATAGTGGCCCTGTGAGCATTCCTGGATCGCTTACCTGAGATCTCCTTTTTGGTCACCTGACTTCCCCTTGGTGTGGCAGAGATTATTCTGAAGCCTCCATCGCGGCTGGTAAGTGTTTACCCATCGTAGTGTGTGCATTACCTTACTTGATGGTAAACAGATATTGTTTTTAGGGCATAGCTGTGGAAGCCTCCTATGAGCCCCTGCTCATGTTTCATGACGTGGGGTTACTCGGTATGTAATTCAATTTTGTCTCGATCCTTGCCTTTTATTGTTTGTTTTATAGTAATTATTTATTATGCTTTGCAGGAAGTGTGGGCCTTGGTTTTACGCAACGCCACACTAACTGAAGTGCTGCTGCTTTGCTTTGCTTGGCTTTTACCGTCTGTTCCCGTTGTGAAGTTTCTTTTCCTGCTGCTGTCCGCTTTTTAACGTGGACGTCGGCGTGGACAGCGGCCATATGCACGCCGGTTATGGGAGTCAGCTGGCGTACATATTGATGAGCGTATGATTAATTTATAGTCGGGCAGACGGCTAGTTGGAGTAATACGGCGATCCCGTTTGCTCCAGATTTTAAAGTTTTATCCAGATTGTATGTTTTTCTGTTTTGATTTGTAGTTTGGATTTTTGTTACACCACTGGTGGGAGGCCCTTTTTATAGCTGCAGATCACCAGTGTGGTCCTGCAGTAGGGTTATCCCCCAGCGCTACATTAATTTTGTTATCTATTAAAATTTTCTTTGTTGCTTTTATTCAGATGCGGAGTGCCGACGTGGAGGAGACCAGGGTGCCTTGGTGGTGGGATCCCTTGAGTGTACACACCTGCCTTGTTTAGTTTATTAGTGTGAGTGTGTGATTTTTGTGTTGCACTTGTGTCTTGGTGTGTTTTCTTTTTTTGAGTTTGTGCGTGGCATCCCTGCCCCTCCACTGGTAAGCCTCAGCGCTGAATATATTTTTAAGCATATTTGTACGTGGATTTTTATGATTGTGTTTTTATACGGTGTTTTAGATAATTGTTAATAAATTGTCAATTTGTTTTAACATTGAACCTCGTCTCTGTACTGAGTATAACAAACCTAACTGCCTTCGTGGTGATTAGTGTTACTGATTATTCTCTGGGTGAAATTCCCAGAGTGGCGTTGTCTTTTAAAACTGAAGAGTATTTACTTTATTCTCACCTCGTGCTGCCACAAACTTGGCGTTGTCGACAGGATATACTCTTTAAAAACAGAGACGTGTGTTCCTTTTTATTATTTTTTTTATTATCTGGTGTAACGTAAATTGTTTTTAATTCATTTTGTACAGGATAAAAGCAAAGCAGCAGCTACTTTGGTGTTGGATTCCACAGCTGTGTTATAGAGATGGAGGAAGAATTACAGGAACTCAGGGACTTGATTGCGCAGCTAAAAGCAGACAATGAGAGGCTGCGTCAGGAGAGGGTTGTTGGGTCAGGTACAAGTGCTACACCTTCTACTTCAACTGCATCATCTGTTAACCCCCCAACTGCTAGTGTCTCTGTAGCAGAGAGACTAGTTTTTGTGCCCCGTGACAGAAAATGCCCCATGTTTAGAGGAAAATCAGGTATAGGGTTGAATGAATGGTTGGAGGAAATAGAAGGTTGTGCTAGGGCACGTCATTTGTCTTTGGCTGATAAAGCATTTTTCCTGTTTGACCACCTGGAAGGGGAAGCACGTGAGGAGATCAAATATCGCTCTAGTGCAGAGAGGACTGATCCCACTAAGATAATCACTATATTGCAAGAACTTTATGGCTGTTCAGACTCCTATGTAGCATTGCAGGAAGCTTTCTTCTCTAGAAGACAGCAGGAAGGTGAGACACTGCAAGAGTTTTCCCTTGCCCTCTTGGGTCTTATGGAAAAAGTTAAATCGAGTGCCCCTAATGGCATGCCCAATGCTGATGTTTTACTAAGAGATCAATTTGTTGAACAGGTCTTAGACAGTACATTGCGGCGGGAGTTAAAGCAGCTAGTAAGGAGGCAGCCAACCCTGACATTATTAGAGATTAGAGGGGAAGCTATTAGGTGGGAACGTGAAGGGTTGCCTAGTGGCGTTAGACATAGAAGTAGTTCTGTCCCTTCTGTCTATGGCATTCAGTATGGGGTCTACAGCGGTCCTTCAGGAATAGCCCAGTCCACCCATCTGTCTGAGATGAGTGAGATGAAGGAATTGTTAAAACGCCAGCAGGAGCAACTTAATCAGCTCACTCAGAGCATTGCTCGATTGCAGGGCCCCCATCGAATGTCTCGCTCGGGACGGAGCGATGCCATTATATGCAGACGTTGTCAGCAACCTGGACATTTTGCTCGGGAGTGTGATGGGGAACGTGTTCCTCGTTCCCGGCCTCCTTCGCAGGCCCCTCGGCATAATCGCAGGCACTCTCCCTTAAATACGGCTTCGGAAAACTAGCACCCTCCGTACTGCCGAGCCACAGTTCGGGTGGGGTGTCTATTGGCTCAAGGGTTGTTTCCAATGGTCCAGAGGCAGTCTCCAAATTAGTTTCATCCTGTCCGCATATAGATGTGGACATGGGCGGTATAAAAGTACCTTGTTTGGTTGATACAGGGTCCATGGTGTCTACCATTACTGAAAGCTTTTTCCGCCAGCACTTTGAGTCCTGGGGTCAAGAACATCTCCAAGCTTGTCATTGGTTGCAGCTTAAAGCAGCTAATGGTTTGTCTATTCCCTACCTTGGCTATATAGAGCTAGGTGTAGAGCTCTGTGGTAAGTCTATTCCACAGTGTGGCGTGTTGATCGTTAAGGATCTGCCAGGTGCAGGACCTTCTATGGTTCCAGGTGTATTGGGGATGAATGTGATTCGGAAGTGTTACCACGAGCTTTTTGGGCAACATGGTGAAGCACTGTTTAGTTTGGGCTCTGTCACAGAGGCCCCTAAATCCCTTGTGCATGCGCTGCAAAAGTGTCATGATGTTAGTACAAGAGCCCCACCGGATTTGTCTGGCCATGTGAGAGTGAGAGGTAAGCGAGCATGTTGCATTCCAGGTGGTGTAATGAAAATAGTGGCCGCCACCTGTTCTGAGCAATATTCAGGTGCCACCGTGTTATTTGAACCCAATGATGTTAAGTTGCCTGCTGGACTTTTAGCGTCCCCTGCATTGGTTCGAGTGGTTAGAGGTACTGCATACATACCAGTTGTTAATGTAGGGACTACAGCGGTTTTGCTTCATCCCAGGACCATTATGGGGACCCTGGAGGATGTTCACGTTGTCAGTTTGTCTGCTGGTGTGACAGAGATACCCCATAACATAGCAACAATTGCATCTCACACCGCCACTCCTACTGTGCAAGATCAGATGGAAGGGATTGATTTGTCTAAACTGTCAGCAGAGGAACAGGGACAGGTGAGGTCTCTCCTTAAGAAATACAGCTCTGTCTTTTCTGCTCACGACACTGATTTGGGTTGCACTAACTTGATCTCCCATGACATTCCGCTCTTAGATGATATCCCCGTGCGGCAGCGTTATAGGCGCATCCCCCCTTCAGAGTATGAGGTTGTGAAAGAGCATATTAACCAGTTACTAGGCGCTAAGGTGATTAGAGAGAGTAGCAGCCCCTATGCTTCTCCCATTGTACTCGTTAAGAAAAAGGATGGCAGCCCACGCATGTGTGTGGATTATCGGCAACTGAACAACAAGACAAGGAAAGATGCATTCCCCCTGCCGCGCATTGAGGAATCCCTAGATGCACTGACTGGTGCCCGTTGGTTTTCCACCATGGATTTAGCCAGTGGCTACAATCAGGTCCCAGTTACGGAAGAGGATAGGCCCAAGACTGCCTTCTGTACTCCTTTTGGCCTATTTGAGTGGAACCGAATGCCATTTGGGCTCTGTAATGCCCCTAGCACCTTCCAGAGACTAATGCAACGCCTTTTCGGTGATCAACAGTGCCAGTCTCTGCTTCTCTATCTTGATGACATTGTAATCTTCTCATCAACAGTACAGCAACATCTTGAGCGGCTGGATGTGGTGCTAGGTCGGCTTCAGCAGGAGGGTTTGAAAGCAAAGCTTGCCAAATGTGCCTTTTTCCAGCGGGAGGTTTGCTACTTGGGCCACGTCATCTCCGATCAGGGTGTCTCCACGGACCCTAGCAAGGTTGAAGTGGTGGCTAACTGGCAGCCTCCTAAGACGGTTTCAGAACTGCGGTCCTTTCTTGGGTTTGCCAGCTATTATCGCCGTTTTGTAGAGGGTTTTGCCAAGCTGGCGGCACCTCTGCATAGACTGGTGGCAGAATGGGGAGGCAGAAAATCAAAGAAGAGGTCAGAGCATGGTGTAATGGAGAACTGGACTGCAGAGTGTGCTCAAAGTTTCGAGGCATTAAAGACTAAACTGACAACAGCACCAGTGCTGGCATATGCAGATTTCACTTTGCCTTTTATTTTAGAGGTAGATGCCAGTCATGGCGGCCTAGGGGCAGTGCTCTCCCAGGAGCAGGGAGGTAAGGTAAGGCCAATAGCCTATGCCAGTCGGGGTTTGAGGCCTACTGAGCGCAATATGCTAAATTATAGCTCAATGAAGCTGGAGTTTTTGGCACTTAAGTGGGCCATGACTGAGAAGTTTAGAGAGTACTTGTTGGGCCACAAGTGTATTGTTTACACTGACAACAATCCTCTTAGTCATTTGTCTTCTGCTAAACTTGGGGCTACTGAACAGCGCTGGGCAGCTCAGCTCACTTCATTTGACTTTGACTTAAAGTACAGGTCAGGAAGGAGTAATAAGAATGCAGACGCTTTATCTCGCCAGCATCCACCCGATCCTCAGGAAATTAAAGCCATGGTTCCTGGTACAGCCTTGCCTGAACCTCTTCAACAAGCCTTGCAGCTGGGACCAGTTGAGGTATCCCAAGCTGCCATTACAGTTTTGCCCCATCTCACCACTCCTGATCTTCATGCCCTCCAACAGGTCGATCCAGTGATAAAAGAGATCCTGGGGTTCTGGAGACGGAAGCAGCGACCTAGCTTCGAGGAGCGGCAGCAACTTGCCCCACCTGTTCTGGTGCTGCTACGACAATGGGATCGTCTGATTGGAAGGGATGGAGTTCTGTATCGTCAGGTTCATCGCCCTGACGGTGCCGAGGTAGTACTTCAGCTTTTGCTGCCTAGTTCACTAATGGAGCAGGTGCTGACCCATCTTCATCAGGACCATGGCCATCAAGGTGTGGAAAGGACCCTAGCGCTTCTCTGCTCACGGTGCTACTGGCCAGGTATGTCTGCTGAGGTAGCTCGTTGGTGTCAGAGATGTGAACGTTGCCAAGTTGCAAAAGACACCCAACCAGCAGCTCAAAGTTTCATGGGACATTTGTTGGCTTCTCGACCAAATGAAATCTTGGCCATTGATTACACCCTGCTTGAACCTTCCCGGAATGGGCTGGAGAACGTCTTGGTAATGACTGATGTTTTTAGCAAGTATACATTGGCTGTCCCCACTCGTGACCAATGTGCTGCTACAGTGGCCCAGGTTCTCGTAACAGAGTGGTTCTCAAAGTTTGGTGTACCGGCACGTATTCATTCTGATCAGGGTCGTAACTTTGAAAGCTCCCTGATCCAGCAGCTCTGCAAGTTTTATGGTATTGAGAAGTCCCATACTACTCCTTATCATCCGGCTGGAAATGGTCAGTGCGAACGCTTTAATAGGACTTTGCACAATTTGTTGCGGACCCTGTCAGTATCCAGGAAAAGGGACTGGAATGTATGTTTGCCCCAGTTACTTTATTGTTATAACACCACTCCCCATCAGGCTACTGGGGAAACTCCATTCTTATTGATGTTTGGACAAGAACCCAGGTTGCCAGTGGACTTTCTGTTGGGCAGAGTACCAGATCCCATCAGTGGAGATGTGCACGAGTGGATTCAGGAGCATAAAGCCCGGCTACAGGTGGTACATGAAGGAGCCAAGGAGCGACTGCAACTGGCTGCCGACCGCAGGAAGAGGCACCATGATAAAAAGGTGAAAGAGGCACCATTGAATGACGGGCAGTTGGTGTTCCTGCGCGATTTGAGCGGAAGAGGGAGATGTAAGATCCAGGATTGATGGAAACCAGCGGTGTATATAGGATCCTGAAGGTACCTAAAGCAGGTGGGGCAGTATATACCATTGCACCTGCCGATGATCCTAGCAGTGTGAAGCATGTTCATCGAACGTTGTTAAAGGCTGTGGTAATAGCAGCTATACCATCAGAAGGGCCTGCTCCGAGCAGTAGCCCACATGGCCCAGAAATACCATCCTCAGAACATGACTCATCAAGTGACAGTGACCTGCTATTCCTGAGCATAGGAGCCCCTCAAGTAAATGTTCTACCATCTTATAGCCCAGTGGCAGTGCTTCCAAGTAGCTCTGAGTTGTTGCTCTCACCAGAAGACCGGCTTTCCTCCGTTCCAGCCATTTGTACAGCGACCCCGAGTGCAGCACCAGTTCCATCCATGCGAAGAACAACACGGTCCACGGCTGGCCAGCATTCAAACATCCATCATCTCCCAAGACCAACAGGGGAGGTGGCACCAGGGGCTGCAAACTCTATTTCTGAGCTTAGGGTGCATGCTGTCTCTGCATTGTTTAGGCCTTGGGATTAACCTGGGTGTCCTTGTAATCCATCGTCGGGGCGACGATGCAAAAAGGAGGGGTAGATTGTGGCAGGATGAATGTTATTCTTTGGTTCCACCCACTTTCAGCCTGGCGCATTAGGGGGCGCTAGTATAAATAGTGGCCCTGTGAGCATTCCTGGATCGCTTACCTGAGATCTCCTTTTTGGTCACCTGACTTCCCCTTGGTGTGGCAGAGATTATTCTGAAGCCTCCATCGCGGCTGGTAGGTGTTTACCCATCGTAGTGTGTGCATTACCTTACTTGATGGTAAACAGATATTGTTTTTAGGGCATAGCTGTGGAAGCCTCCTATGAGCCCCTGCTCATGTTTCATGACGTGGGGTTACTCGGTATGTAATTCAATTTTGTCTCGATCCTTGCCTTTTATTGTTTGTTTTATAGTAATTATTTATTATGCTTTGCAGGAAGTGTGGGCCTTGGTTTTACGCAACGCCACACTAACTGAAGTGCTGCTGCTTTGCTTTGCTTGGCTTTTACCGTCTGTTCCCATTGTGAAGTTTCTTTTCCTGCTGCTGTCCGCTTTTTAACGTGGACGTCGGCGTGGACAGCGGCCATATGCACGCCGGTTATGGGAGTCAGCTGGCGTACATATTGATGAGCGTATGATTAATTTATAGTCGGGCAGACGGCTAGTTGGAGTAATACGGCGATCCCGTTTGCTCCAGATTTTAAAGTTTTATCCAGATTGTATGTTTTTCTGTTTTGATTTGTAGTTTGGATTTTTGTTACACCACTGGTGGGAGGCCCTTTTTATAGCTGCAGATCACCAGTGTGGTCCTGCAGTAGGGTTATCCCCCAGCGCTACATTAATTTTGTTATCTATTAAAATTTTCTTTGTTGCTTTTATTCAGATGCGGAGTGCCGACGTGGAGGAGACCAGGGTGCCTTGGTGGTGGGATCCCTTGAGTGTACACACCTGCCTTGTTTAGTTTATTAGTGTGAGTGTGTGATTTTTGTGTTGCACTTGTGTCTTGGTGTGTTTTCTTTTTTTGAGTTTGTGCGTGGCATCCCTGCCCCTCCACTGGTAAGCCTCAGCGCTGAATATATTTTTAAGCATATTTGTACGTGGATTTTTATGATTGTGTTTTAGATAATTGTTAATAAATTGTCAATTTGTTTTAACATTGAACCTCGTCTCTGTACTGAGTATAACAAACCTAACTGCCTTCGTGGTGATTAGTGTTACTGATTATTCTCTGGGTGAAATTCCCAGAGTGGCGTTGTCTTTTAAAACTGAAGAGTATTTACTTTATTCTCACCTCGTGCTGCCACACTTACATCAGTGTTTCTAGCTGGGGATAGAGGTGTGATGCTGTGGGGGATATTTTCTTGGCACACTTTAGACCCTTTAGTAGTAGCTGAGCGTTGTTTAGACACCACAGCCTACCTGAGCATTGTGTCCAACTCAACATGACCACATGTATCCATCATCTGATGACTGCTTTCAGCAGATTGACACATAATGTTGCAAAACTCGGATCATCTCAAACTAGTTTCTTGAACATAACTGTTGGACTCCACAGTCACTAAATCTCAATCCGGTAGAGATTGGGATGTGGTGGAAAGAGAGATTTGCATCGTTGATTTGCAGCTGACAAATCTGCAACAATTGCATATGCCATCAGGTCAATATGGACCATTTCTGGCATCTTGTTGAATCTGTGTTGAATAATTAAAGCAGAGAGGGTTAAACTTTTCCACCGAGTGTATGAAAAGTATGTTTATGGGGAAAATAAGGAAGTTTGAAAATGTTAGAAGTGTGAGATCTAAAGTTCATTTTTTCATGCTTCCGATGTATGATCTCGAAGGAATTGCACTCAGGAAGCCAGAACTCAGGTTTTATTTGAAAATGGGAAAAGATAAACTAACAACAAAAGAGGTAAAAGTTGTGTAAACCAGGTTTGAAAAATGTTCAAACTAAGTCAAATAATTTACTGTGTCAGTGTCTCATTGCCAGCCTGACTGAAACTAGACTCTTCAGTCTTTTGGGGGCAGTTGTACTGTATTCCATCTTTGCTACTGGTTTTTGAGCAAAGCTGACTCGAGATGAAATAAGAAACCACTCACAGTTCACCACGAGCGTTCCAAAGGTCACAGCTTCACCCAGGAGACTCTTGGCCACCACTTTGTACTCGCCAGCATCATCAGGAGAGCACCTTTGTAGAAGATATAGAATGTCATCTGTTTGTGAGTGAGAGCTGAAAGTGGGTGAATTTCAAGCCACAAGAGATGTTGAAAAAGCTGTGACCTCTTTTCTTGTGCTGGATTTGGGTAATAGAAAAAAACCTGCAACACAGCACGCACATTTATTTCTTAATTGAACAGGCACGTTTTATCTCATAACGCCACCATTTAATTTCCTTATCTTACCTACAAGTAGCTTCAGTTTCTTATTCCATTCCTAATTTGTCAGTGGCAAGGTCAAGTAATCTGCTGTGTGCCCTATCTTGCACACTTCCATCACATTCATTCCAGTTTTCCAGACTTAATTAGAGATTTGAGCTAGTGACCCACCTTCTGATCTCCAGTGTGTTGAGACCAAATTTTTGTTGAAGATTGTAATTCCACGGTCGGTCAGATATGATCAGCAGCTCACCATCCTTGTACCTGCCGAAAAAGTACACAATTTCTGTTTTTTGAATATCAGAGTAAATGAACATCAGGCTGTACTTGGGTGGTTTATGCTCCTGCCTACTAATTATTCATGCACAGCTTTCATAATCAATTGTTAGTTTGGCTGAATGTCTGATAACTACAGGGGGTCTTTGATCTGTTATTCTGTCTTGTGCTGGGCATTGTTGAGGGCAGCTCATTGGGCTTGATGGGTCCCATATGGGGTAATGAAACTCATGAGCCACAGGTTTTGTGGATCTCATAGCTCATGAATACTAAGCATACGCAGTCGTTTCATCAGCTAGTCTCACAGCAGCTCAGGTATCAAGGTCGACAGTTTGGCACATTGCCTGAATTAACACAGATTATTTCATATTAATACTGCGTGCAATATTCAGCTCAGGGTTCTGGACAGCAATGTCATGACTCTTGGTCTTTTTGGTTCTTTTGCAAGTAAGTTTTGGACTTTTAATGTAACCTTTTGTTTATTTTGGATCAATTACATATTAAATAATGATACAATGTAGTGCTGCCACTAAGGGCTGTTTTATTCATAGAAGATTCATCTTTCTGTTTTTGCTCTGACTTCCCAATACCCAAGGATATTCAGTTAGCATGGATATTAAATATAGAAAGCAACAAATCATCAATCTCAAGAGACTAAAACCAGAATGCTTGCTAGCTTGATAAATGACTTAAGAAGTAATTTTCTAAACCTGGTTGTTTTTGTGTGTGTTGATAGACTGATTATTTCAACTCTGATTATATAACACGCAGTTTCTCCCCAAAAGGTACAACTCTGCAAACAGTTTATTCTGCTCTAACTCACTCCATCCGAGCGAGAAATGAAATTAAAGGGACACAATTATGCAGATGACCCCATGTCAGATTGAATAGAAACTTTTGGAGCTCATGTTTGGACAGTTAAAGAAGCAGTCACAGGGGGAATGGCATGGAGGAAAACAGCCATGGGTGGGCTGTAACAGGTGCCTGGTCTACAATATACAGTATTCTCAATCTCATGTTTTCCTTTTTACATACCTATGATTCAATCAAACCCCAAAATACAAATGGTTTAACATACCAGAATAAAATTCCCCTTCCACTTAGTGATGTTAGGTCAGCTGTGCCATTAAACTTTCATTTTTATAAATTTTTATGAAAAATAAAAAAATTTTAAGTGCTGAAAAAAAGACAAACTGTCACTTAAATTTTTTTTTTTCACAGTAGATTCCAAAGTCTGCTATGATGACAGTCTTTTTCCTGCTTTCCTGCAGAGCAAGATCTCAGGCAATCCAATTGTTCCTTCATCAATTTTTCATTGAGAAAACTACTATTACCCAAATAAAAAAATAAATGTATAAAAAGGATTCACAGCATGTGTCTGTGAAGGTTCTCAGTCATCCAGGTCATTGTAGTCTAAGGAGCTTGGAAAGAAAAGCGTCTGGACTTCTTTAAGTTGCTTGAAGACGTTTCACCTCTCATCCGAGAAGCTTCTTCAATTCTAGGGTCAAATGGTGGAGAGTCCCAGATTTAAACCCAGTGTACTTCAGACCCAGCAACACACTCAGACAAAAACTGGTTCACCCGAAAGACAAAACTCCAAAACACAAACTTAACAACAGTGCTGTACAGTGCAGCGAGGAATGCCCAGACCTCTACATCGGAGAGACCAAACAGCCACTTCACAAGCACATGGCACAACATAGAAGAGCCACCTCCACGGGACAAGACTCAGCAGTTCATCTGCATCTAAAGAACAAAGGTCACTGCCAATGTTCACACTTTGGACAGAGAGGACAGATGGTTTGAAAGAGGAGTGAAAGACGCCATTTATGTCCACTGTGATCGACCATCTTTGAACAGAGGCGGTGGTTTACGACACTGCCTGCCATCTATAATCCAGTTTTGAGTTCCCTCCCCAGACGCCTTAACGCCCACTCACATCCTGGGCCATCGGACCTCAGGAAATCACATGATAGGGTGGGGTTTCACAATGAGCTCACCCGAAACCCTGCTGATTGTGACCCACACCTGTTTTCACACCTTGGCTCATGTGATTAGGTAGAAGATCATCAGGGGGTCCTTTGTCCCTCTTTGGGGGGGAAACTCCCACTGGATTTAAATCTGGGACTCTCTACCATTTGATCTTAGAACTGAAGAAGCTTCTCGGATAAGAGGTGAAACATCTTCAAGCAACTTAAAGAAGTCCAGACGCTTTTCTATCCAAGCTCCTTAGACTATGATTCACAGCATGAAAATTTGCTGTGAATAACATAAACACACGTGACACATAAACACATAAAACATAAACAGATTTCCTTATTCCTTATATTTATTATATGTAGTTATTTAATTCAATTCAATTCAATTTTATTTATATAGCGCCAAATCACAACAAATGTCGCCTCAAGGCGCTTCATAGATACAGAGAAAAGCCCAACAATCATATGACCCCCTATGAGCAAGCACTTTGGCGACAGTGGGAAGGAAAAACTCCCTTTTAACAGGAAGAAACCTCCGGCAGAACCAGGCTCAGGGAGGGGCGGCCATCTGCTGCGACCGGTTGGGGTGAGAGAAGGAAGACAGGATAAAGACATGCTGTGGAAGAGAGACAGAGATTAATAACAGATACGATTCAATACAGAGAGGTCTGTTAATACATAGTGAGTGAGAAAGGTGACTGGAAAGGAAAAACTCAATGCATCATGGGAATCCCCCGGCAGCCTACATCTATTGCAGCATAACTAAGGGAGGATTCAGGGTCACCTGGTCCAGCCCTAACTATATGCTTTAGCAAAAAGGAAGGTTTTAAGCCTAATCTTAAAAGTAGAGATAGTGTCTGTCTCCTGAATCCAAACTGGAAGCTGGTTCCACAGAAGAGGGGCCTGAAAACTGAAGGCTCTCCCTCCCATTCTACTTTTAAATACTCTAGGAACAACAAGTAGGCCTGCAGAGCGGGAGCGAAGTGCTCTAATAGGGTGATATGGTACTACAAGGTCATTAAGATAAGATGGGGCCTGATTATTTAAGACCTTGTATGTGAGGAGCAGGATTTTGAATTCAATTCTGGATTTAACAGGAAGCCAATGAAGGGAAGCCAAAACAGGAGAAATATGCTCTCTCCTTCTAGTCCCTGTCAGTACTCTTGCTGCAGCATTTTGGATTAACTGAAGGCTTTTCAGTGAGTTTTTTGGACATCCTGATAATAATGAATTGCAGTAGTCTAGCCTGGAAGTAATAAATGCATGAACTAGTTTTTCAGCGTCACTCTGAGACAGGATATTTCTAATTTTAGAGATGTTGCGCAAATGGAAGAACGCAGTCTTACATATTTGTTTAATATGTGCGTTGAAGGACATATCCTGGTCAAAAATGACTCCAAGGTTCCTCACAGTGTTACTGGAGGCCAAGGTAATGCCATCCAGAGTAAGAATCTGGTTAGATACCATATTTCTAAGCTTTTCAGCGCCGAGTACAATGACCTCAGTTTTATCTGAGTTAAGAAGCAGAAAGTTAGTGGCCATCCAAGTCTTTATGTCTTTAAGACATTCCTGCAGTTTAACTAATTGGTGTGTGTTATCTGGCTTCATGGACAGATAGAGCTGGGTGTCATCTGCATAGCAGTGAAAATGTATGCTATGTCTTCTAATGATGCTGCCTAGGGGAAGCATGTATAATGTAAACAGAATTGGTCCTAGCACCGAACCCTGTGGAACTCCATAATTAACCTCAGTGTGTGAAGAGGACTCTCCATTTACATGCACAAATTGGAGTCTATTAGATAGATATGATACAAACCACTGCAGTGCAATACCTGTAATACCTACAGCATGTTCTAATCGCTCTAATAGAATATTATGGTCAACAGTATCGAATGCTGCACTAAGGTCAAGAAGGACAAGCACAGAGATGAGTCCACTGTCAGAGGCCATAAGAAGATCATTTGTAACCTTCAATAAAGCTGTTTCTGTGCTGTGATGAACTCTGAAACCTGACTGAAACTCTTCAAATAAACCATTCCTCTGCAGATGATCTGTTAGCTGTTTGACAACTACTCTTTCAAGGATTTTTGATATGAAAGGAAGGTTGGAGATTGGCCTATAATTAGCTAAGACTGCTGGGTCTAGAGATGGCTTTTTGAGTAAAGGTTTAACTGCAGCCACCTTGAAGGCCTGTGGTACATAGCCGATTATTAGAGATAGGTTGATCATATATAAGATCGAAGAATTAATCAATGGCAGGACTTCTTTGAGCAGTTTTGTAGGAATGGGGTCTAAAAGACACGTTGATGGTTTGGAGGAAGTAATTATTGAAGTTAACTCAGAAAGATCGATTGGAAAAAAAGAGTCTAACTTAACATCAATGGAACTAAGAGTAGCTGTAGATAATATTACATCTGTGGGATGATTATTGGTAATTTTTTCTCTAATGATAAAAATTTTATTTGTGAAGAAGTTCATGAAGTCATCACTAGTTAACGTTAAAGGGATGGTTGGCTCAACAGAGCTCTGACTTTTTGTCAGCCTGGCTACAGTGCTGAAGAGAAACCTGGGGTTGTTCTTATTTTCTTCAATCAGTGATGAGTAGTAAGCTGTTCTGGCTTTGCGGAGGGCTTTCTTATAAAGCAACAAACTATTTCTCCAGGCTAAATGATGATCCTCTAAATTTGTGACACGCCATTTCCTCTCCAGATTACGAGTCATCTGCTTTAGGGTACGTGTTTGAGAATTATACCACGGGGTCAGGTACTTCTGATTAGAGACCTTAGTTTTCACTGGAGCTACAGTATCCAGAGTCGTACGTAGTGAGGAGGTGAAATTATTAACAAGATAATCGACCTCTGTTGGGGTAGCGTTCAGATAGCTGCTCTGCTCTGTGTTGGTACAGGGCATTGACGATGATAACAGTGGCTGGATTATATTCTTAAACTTAGTTACAGCGCTTTCAGAAAGACATCTACTTTGATAAAGTCCACTCTCCACTGCTGCGTAATCAATTATTGTAAATGTAAATGTTATCAAGAAATGATCAGACAGGAGAGGGTTTTTAGGAAACACTGTTAAATGTTCAGTTTCTATGCCATATGTTAAAACAAGATCTAGAGTGTGATTAAAGTGGTGGGTGGGTTCTTTTACATTTTGAGAGAAACCAATTGAGTCTAACAACAGATTAAATGCCATGTTGAGGCTGTCATTTTTAGCATCTACATGGATGTTAAAATCACCCACAATAATTATTTTATCTGAGCTCAGAACTAAATTAGATATAAAGTCTGAGAAATCAGACAGAAACTCTGTGTAAGGCCCAGGTGGACGATAGATGATAACAAGTAAGACTGGTTTCTGAGTTTCACAGCTGGGGTGGACAATGCTAAGCATCAGGCTTTCAAATGAATTAAAAGTCTGTCTTGGTCTTTCATTAATTAATAGACTGGTGTGAAAAATTGCTGCCACACCGCCCCCTCGACCTGTGCTTCGAGATTTCTGGTAGTTAGAATGACTCGGGGGTGTTGATTCATTTAAACTAACATAATCATCCTGCTGCAACCAGGTTTCTGTAAGGCAGAGTAAATCAATTTGTTGATCAATTATTAAGTCATGTACTAACAGAGACTTGGAGGAGAGAGACCTAATATTTAATAATCCACATTTCACTGTTTTACTCTTTGGTTCAGATGTGGATACTGTATTATTCTTTCTTTGTGATTGTTTAAGTTGTTTGTTGCTGGTTTTTAGTTTGTTTTTTGTCTTTTTGGAAGCAGACACAGTCTCTATGGAGATGGGTTTTTGGGGGGGTAGCAGGAGGAGAGAAGCTGCAGAGAGGCGTGTAAGACTGCAACTCTGCTTCCTGGTCCCAACTCTGGATAGTCATGTTTTGAGGGGTTTAATAAATTTGTCGATATTTCTAGAAATGAGAGCTGCTCCATCCAAAGTGGGATGGATGCCATCTCTCCTAACAAGACCAGGTTTCCTCCAGAAGGTTTGCCAATTATCTATGAAGCCCACATCGTTTCTGGGACACCACTCAGACAGCCAGCAATTTAAGGAGAACATGCGGCTAAACATGTCACTCCTGGTCTGATTGGGGAGGGGACCAGAGAAAACTACAGAGTCCGACATTGTTTTGGCAAAGTTACACACCGATTCAATATTGATTTTAGTGACCTCCGATTGGCGTAACCGGGTGTCATTACTGCCGACGTGAATTATGATTTTATTGAATTTACGTTTACCCTTAGCCAGCAGTTTTAAATTTCCTTCAATGTCGCCTGCTCTGGCCCCTGGAAGACAATTGACTATGGTTGCCGGTGTCTCTAGCTTCACATGTCTGAGAACAGAGTCACCAATTACCAGAGTTTGACCCCCGGCGGGTGTGTCACCGAGTGGGGAAAAACGGTTAGACACATGAACGGGTTGGTGGTGTACCTGGGGCTTCTGTTTAGGACTACGCTTCCTTCTCACCGTTACCCAGCCTTTCCCCAGCTGCTTGGGGTCTGCCGGGGAACAGCTAGCGGGGCCTACGCTATCTTCGGCTGCACCAGCTACAGGGGCCTGGCTAGCTAAGGGTGAGAGCAGGGTGCAAAGCCGAGTCTCCAATTCAGTAATCCTGGCCTCCAGAGCTGCAAATATGCTACATTTGTTACAGATATCATTACTGCTAAAGGAGGCCGAGGAGTAACTAAACATCTGACACAATGAGCAAGAAAGTGCAGAAGGGACAGGTGAAGTAGCCATGGTGCTAACGGGTCGGCTACGAGCTAAGCTAGCGAAACAGTACAGAGACAGTGAGTGAATACTATAAATTAGGTAGTGAGTACACAGAAAGTGTGCTTCGGATGAAGCACGTGAAGATTATACTGTGAAAAAAGAATGTATTTAAAAGTTGTTAATTAAACTGCTAAGCAAATAAGCTACTCAGAAACACCACTGTGTTTGAGCAGGAACAGGAAGCGATACTATACCACAGAGCGAGCGAGCGAACACCAAGTGACAGCGCCACCGACAGGAGACAGGAGAAAGAAGCATATTCTCTACTCTGTGTTATCATTTATGAGATAACATGACAGTGCAATTCAAAATATACACATTTTACGATAACAAATTGTGGATTCCTCTTTACGTCCGCTAGCTGCTGTGCTGGAAGTTCCAGAGTGTTCAATGGTGAACCAGCTATGCTGACGAATGTTTCTCCTGTCTCTTCTTTACTTTTAAAATGTTCATTTATCAGCTTGAACAAATGCAGATATCGATATGTATGGCTAGACCAGAGGACAGGAACCCATTTCCCCAGGATATTGCACCTTGTGTTATAGACAGTGACCAGCTATGTATGTGATGTGTGTCTGTATATAAAAAGGGTGGATTTTCCAAGTTGAAGGATACTGCATGCTCACAGAGTAGTCAATTACAGGGTCGACCCACCGTAAAGCATACCCTGCTTTTTCCTCCTCATTGACTGTAATGGGAACCGTAATTTATTAAATAAGCATCATGTTGTGTTCAGTGAAATTTGAAATCAGTGAATGAAAATGTCGAGTTCACACATCAAGAAAGCTAAAGGGCTGTTTTCCTTAGACTTTTAAACAATCTGGCTTCTTCTTCATTTAAACCCAAGTAGTTGCATCTTGCTGGCCATTAGAACAAATGCAGTTTTATGGCAATTAAACATCGACTTACTGTTCATTTATAATGTTGACAGTATAAAAAAAGTAGTTTCTCAAGTAAAATTCTTAGAACAAGTTTTGTGGTTTGTTATTTTTATATTGGTATGTATTTTGCTTAAGTTGGTCATGATTTTGTAGGAAGAGCGATGCTCCTGGTTTTTTCAGTTGTAGTTTTTGGCCCTTGCAGCTCCACAAGGCAAGGCACATCTGGTTGTATTATATTCAAGAGAGTGTAGACATTTCTACAGCATATCTACAAAACTAGACAAGTGACGTCATAGGTTAACATCACAGGATGCAACTTTGCCCATGGCCCTGTGATTTTTGTGGGGACACTGCACATTTTTAGCATAAGTAGTAGAAAGAGATGAGGGTACTCACCATGTCACCTTTGGGGTTGGACAGCCCTGGACAGTGCAGGAGAGTTTCACAGTCATGCCTTGCCAGACGGTGTGAGCCCTCAGAGGGATTGGAAAGTCTGGGGCCTTCTGACTCAGTTGCTCCAGGTACCTCATGTGGGCAGATGCCTTCATTTCTGCCTGAGATACAGACAGAGTGGTGAATTTATCCGTGGAAGGAAAACATGGATGTCTATAAATATTTATTGTAGATAAACATACTGTATTTCTTAAATATAGCAAGTCTCTGTGCTTTGGCTGTCATTAAAACAAGTGGGAGGACCGAGGAAGGATGGACAATTATATATTAAAATTAGCAACAGTAATCAAGAGGGAACCTTTCTGAAAAATATTCTGGTTGTTATCTACCAATCAGAAAAGCTGTATTTATTTAAGGTGGTCAAACTGTGGCACTTTTTCTCCAGAAATGCTAATATCTAAACAGTTTTGTAGTCTTTTGATGAATAAAATAATGGGATTCTTAAGACAAATACTTGACTGTACCTGTTTGCGTAGAGCTATCTTGTTAACACGAGTGCGTAACAACTGCTGGTTCCTGATCACATCGATTTCCACCCTCTCCGCCTCATTCCCAAACATTGTCCACTGCTCTCTCTCATACTCTTCATCAGCAGCCATGGTTTCTTTTAGGATTTCCCTGTTTGTGTAAAGCATGAAGTAATTTAAATTTGTTTTGTGGTTATTTATTTGCTGTTTCATAATGTTGGATCATTTGTCCCGAGTATAGTATTGTGAATGTTGTTGAAAAGAAACAACACTACTACTACATTGCTCCATCCTGCAGTAGCTTCTTTGTAACCTCTGCAGCCTTTGGTGTGTTATATATGCCATGCTAGGTCCCAGGTGTTTTTTTTTATTTTTTTATTTTTCTACTTTATTGCCTACATTAACTCTACTTGTGTCCTTATTTGGGCATTCGGTAGGACAGCAGTGAGCAATTAACTTTCTCAAAGGGTCACTGGGACTGGTTTGGAGTACCAGTTATGCTAATGTGGCCTCTTGATGCAGTCCACAACAGTCCAAGTCACTTGTGTGGCCTCTTGGGGAATTTAATGGCCCACCCCTGCACTAGGAGGTGCTAGATTGCCATTTTGGTTGTCTCACTAACTCGAGCCATCCAATAGATCAACAGATTTAGGTCTAATATTACTGTAGTTTCTGTAGGTGTTTCTCTCTCTAGTCTGGGGTAGTTAATCCCATGGCAAACTTCGACTGCAGTGGACAGAGTTTTCTGTCTGGGTTGTCCTTACCAAGGATGATTTAGATCATTCTGCTTAAAAATGTGAATTTCCAAAAACAATTTTCTCTCATTAAAGCTCCAAAGTTGTTAGCTACATACTTTTTTTACAGCTCTCTTTTGGATGCTGTTGAGGCTTGTGCACTGTGACCGATAGTTATGCTGACACTGGGAGATGTAGCTGGTGCCTATCTGCCAAGCTTCACCTACATTAATTAGATTCACTGAACTGGACCTCCCAAAGGTGTTTGTGCTGTTGGTGTGAGTAGCATGTTAAAAAAACACCTAGCATTCATCAGAGGTAACAGCAGAAACGTGAATTGCAGGCAAAATTTTAAACATGTTTCGCAATAGATGGCTTTACCTTTTGAGAGAATCCAAATAGCGTTTCTTTTTCACTTTAAGAGGGGCATAATACAATTTCAGTGTGTCCCACTTCATTTACAGTCAAATGCTAGTTTTATGATATTCGTCAGATTGTCTTCTCAAATGCTCCTTGATGAGGTCATTAGTTCGCTGCTCAATTTGTAGCTTTTTGTCATTTCATATAAGCACGGTTCTCGCACACGTTCAAAGGCTTTGGTATTTCTGAGTTGTACATCAAGCCCGGCTGCCACTGCTGATTCACATCACTGTAAAAACGATGCAACGCTTCTACCTCTTCAGGAATCCTTCAGGTGTGGACAGTTCAAAGCGACACCGTGTCGTCGGCCGTGTCACATCCTTGACTTGCCTTTCATCAGGCTGGTTGTCATGGAGATGCAAGGCAGCTGTGATAGTATATTCAGTCAGAAGAAGCAAATTTAATGTTTGTTTGTTTTTTCCAGGACAAACAGGTGACACACTAAGTAGGAAAACTTGCGTTACTAGAGGAAGAGGTTCAAGGCTTGCTTTTGATTAGTCTCTTCTTTTGTGTTAATCTAAGTGTTTGTGAAGTTACAAAGTTAATCCCTACCAGCTCTCAGCTCTTGAACCTGTGCTCTGATCTCCTTGTAATCTGTTAAACAAACCAGACACCTCTTAAAAAATTAATGAAGCCTTACTGGTAGCCCATGCACGTTTGCGTGACATATTGACGGTATGAATATGTATACATCTCCTCTGTACATCCAGTTAATCCATTTGAATAGATATATACATACTGAAACACGCTATCATGTAATTATAGTTATTATGAGTACTCCTCTCTCATCATGGTAGAGTGCATGTGCATCTTGAAGTATTTTCTGACTGGCAGACCCCAGGGCTTAATTATTTGCCACAGCAGAGAGAAAGAATCTTAAATATTCACACAAGCAGTTCTGAGTTTTTTTTGCTAGAGCATGAATCGCTCGGTAAATGGCTGAGATCTTTCAGTTAAATGCGCAAACTTCTTGATTAAACGGGCAAATAAATATGTGCAAACACACACTAACAATCCCATGTGCCTAAAAACACAGTTTTTAGTATTTGTTGCCACCGGCTTGTTTAGCAAAGTGTGTTGATGCTTTTAATCTCTCTGGGTTCAGATTTAAGCCTTGAGTGGAATGAACCACTGGATCACATCGAGTCAGTGGGCATGAAGAGGTTTATGGGTTTATTATTTCTCCAAAACCTTTCCTGTCTCTGCAAAGAAAAGGAAAAACCTTCTTGCCAAGACAAACTGGGCATGCATGAGTCAGCTGCATAATTTATTTCTTACCTCAGACTATGTGGGGAAGATACTGGAGAGACCATCACGTGAATCTGATAGGAACATGTAGTTGCCAGCACAGAATGATCTAGCACATTCGTTTCCGCACAAATCAAATCGAATGTTATGCTCCCCCCATCTTGCAAACGCTCAAGCAGAGGTCTGGAAATAGTGTGCCAGTTATCAAGAGCTTTCAGCTTCATCCTTCCATTGTTTCATTTTTGGCCCGTAGAGGTCAGTCGTCTTCAGCTTTTTCCAGCCTCCATCCTAAACTATCCATCTACACTGTGTTTCATCTGAGCACATCTGAGGAGAAAGGAAGTTTGAAGATGCACTTCAGAGGGAGTCGACCTTGCAAATTTGCGCGGTAGGGTTTGGGTCTTAAAATCTGAAGGTGACACAAAACTGCGGCATTAGCTGAGCATGTTTGTGGATGGATAGTCACTGGTTGATGAGATAGGAGGGTTGTCGTGGTGATATGGAAGAGGGGACATAATGAGATGCTAAGTTGGCAGGACTACATCATTGCAGCTGAGGCTCATTACTTTCAGTTGTGTTTTGTCTTTCAAGAGGGTGTGATTTCACCCTCGATGACTTCCCCTCTTTTCACTCTTGCTACTTGGCAACTGTCTTCTACTATTTCTAATCTGCTACTTTAACACTCGTTGTGACCTCTGTTCATCTGTCTATTTACTTTTTTCGGCCACTTGCCAGCCAGAGCTTCCTTTCATGGCCTGAAGAAGGAAATATCTTTTATTTTTAGCACTTATGATGAAGTCTACACTAGCAATGTCAAATCCTTTTTGACACAAGAGTGTAATCAGGTTGTGGATAGACTGGAGAACAGGAAACTGGCTGCTGCTAAGCCTTTAAATTTGAAAGTGCTATTGACTTGCAACACAGACACTACGTGACCCAGACAGGACAAGGTGCCCCTAGAGCAGAAGAGGGATTTTGGTAAAGCACATCAACTCACTAGAGACAACAATCCCTCAGCGTGTGTTCTCTGTGACCTAAACCTCTCTATTCTGGGATTATTTTTAGATATGACAGCCGAGCAGTAATCCTGTCCTGGCAACATGATCATAAGACACTTAGAAAGAAAAAGAGTTCATACATGTCATCAGCAAAATCCTCTTATATTCTGATTCACTTACTAAGTTAAAGACCATGTGTTCTGGCAGAAAAAAAAAAAGTCCAGCTTGAGTACCAGAATATTTATTCTTTTGCTTCGTATATGAAGTCCAACACAATTAACCAACATGTCTTTCAAATCGACCCACAAACCAGTTTTGTAATTCCCTCTTGAACACATGGAGGCTTTTTTTCTTTAAAATCTCATGCTCCTTTTGGCAGACTGCCTTCACTCTTCACTTGCTTGAAAACCAAACCATCTGCTGCAAAGATGCTGTAAAGATAGGCTGTTATCAATGGACGTGACTGCACCAGACACGAGAGCACTGTGTAGGTGGTATATGTTCTATAAGTGGAAAAAAAGATCTTTTTTTATTTATTTATGTTTCTTTACTTTCACAGACTGTTTGCAAAGTCCTTATACTCAGAGTCATAAAGGGATTTAAAAAAAAAATCTATATCTTTTAAATTAAAACAAACTAGTAGGTTTAATCTGCAGTAGTCTATAGATGTTAACTACATAGGTAGTTAAGAGGTGAGTGAGTGAGTAACTGGGTAGGTCATCATTTTATTGGAGAGCTAGCACGGAGAAACAGTCCGTCATTTTCCCTCACTTTCATACCTGTGGTCAACTTATAATCACTGTTTTGTTTGTTTTTCTTTCTTTCTTCCCCCCTTTTCTCACTGTCTCTTCTCCCCTCTGGTTTTCTTTCTCTCCCTCTCTTTCTTTCATTCTTTCTCCCTGTCCTATCCCCCAGTCATGTCTGTCTCGTTTGTAGCAACCGAAAATAAAATAAATTCATAATTATAATAAAGGTCAATCAAATGGACCAATATGGCAAGGCCATGATGATCCACTTGGTAAAATAAATCCGCTTGGCATCTTTCTTGGCCTTAAGACAACAATTCTGATGGCTAAAGATTCAAACGGGACACAAAAAAGAAAAAAAAATCACTGTTTAACTCAGCACCCATGTGTTTGGACTGTGAGAGGAAGTCAAGAGTCCCCAGTGAGGAGTCGTGCAGGCACAGCAGAACATGCAAACTACACAAGCCATCACATTCAAGCCAAGGGCTTTCTTGCTATAAGGCTAACCACTGCCCCACTCGCTGTAAACGAACCAGAGTCAAAAATGAAGATGTTCGATAGCTTGAGTTTATCAGACAATCATCAGTATCAGCTGACTCCTATCTTAGATTAGCTGTCATTTGAGCGTGGCGGTAGTTGATGTTTATCAGTGGTGTCCCATCAGTCTTGATCCTGGTTACAGTTTCATGCATTTGTGTGATGAAGGGTTTCATGAACATTAAATAAATGGGGAAACAAATATCTATTATAATTAAATAACAAAAACAAAAGAGTTTTATTGACTAACAAATAAAACAGTGCTTTGTGCTCTACATCTTTCCACAGGATGTGAGACTCCCCTGCTTCTATCTATAACCACAAAAATACAAACATATCTAATATCCTTCTTCTGCATGACTGCAGTTGAATAGTTATTGCTTATTTGGTCCATGACATCAGCCAGCAAATGAAGGGACCCAGCTGGCCTTTTATAGACGGACGAGAACGAGGGGAAAAAACCCTGATTTCCGTTGTTTATTGAGATTCTCTATTGACAGAAAAGCTCTTGTGCTGTATTAGCTCGCAGGGCAAAGCATCAGTGGAAGTTGACCCACTCTTCTTTGTCAAATAAAGTGGAGAGAGAGCATGGATAGTGACAGAGAGGCAGGGGTTTTATGACATAAACAGATCATCCAGGAAGGAAGTCCTCAGGAAAAAAAAGTGGAGCCTTGTTGACAGTGTGAAGAGACTCGTCCATGGTTGCTGCCCTTTTTTCATGCACTGAAGACTCATCCTGCGTTAGAAATCCCCGCATCAAGACTTGCAGATGCAGGCTTCTGGTTTTTATGAGCCTCTGCTACTAGGACTATTTAAAGGATCATGTGGTTGCTCTCACTTTCTATGCTTTTGAGTCTCATTTTTGGACCCTAAAGGATGTTATTGTTTTTTTTAAAGAGGATAATTTGACTGCATCGTCCTGCAACGTGATATGCATTTGTTGATCGATATCCATTGAAATTCCCAGGACACATTTCACTGAGCTTGACTCGGCTTATGGAAGTATTGAATATTTACGACACTAGAATTAACACGTTTCATTTTAATTACATCTGTATGAAGATGATCTGTGAGCTGTTTTGTGCCTCACCATGTCCTGTGCCGAGGGAAGTTGTCCATGTCGAGGACCTCTTTGACTGACATGACATCACCGGGTATGATAGGAAAGACACCTGAATAGGAGGCCTCCTCATCGCTGTGACATCCAAAGTGTTGTGGAGGACAAAAAAAAAATAAAATAAAATAAAACAAAGCATGATTAACATGCATCTTGCAAATCATCAAACGACACACAAAGGTGACAGATTACAAAATAGATATCTTCCCTTGTCATCCTTCACAGTTATCTATTCTGCTGATAGAAGGATATTAGCACGCCTATTAACTTTGTCACGGATTATGACACAATATCCAATCTGTTGTTCATCAGGCTATTATTCTCCTCTGCCACTAGAAAGCAGCACTGCCTCTAATATCCTCTATCTGAGAAGCACAGGAGGCCGTGCATCAGAGAGTGCTTCGGTTAATGTAGGCAAATACAAAGTATATGAGGGTTCATTTATTCAGGCGCTCCAGGGATTCACTTTAAAGCAGGCAACTCTTATCTCAGTTAAGAAAACAACTTTTAAGCATCTTTTCTGGTTCCTGTTGTGAAGATGTAGCGAGGTAAACAATGGCAAACCAAAAATCAAACAAGACAAAAGAAACTACAAAGAAAATAAATCCATCACAGGCAGAACTTCTTTGAAACACATCCTCTGTAATGTTTGTCACACTAATATACCCTCTGTCACTCTGCAGCTCTGGGGTAAACCCAAAGCGTGGTTCATAGGATGGTGTAGCATGTTTGTCACTATTCAGTTTATACTACTCCTGTGTTGTCAGTAGTATTACTGTGCAAGCTGCTAAATTGGATTTGCTACTATTTTAAATGGGAAATACAAAATACTGCTTTGTTAAAACATATTTTAATTTTAGCTATGATCCTGTGGCGATGGGATCCGAGCTAAAAACGGGATATTAAACACAGTGGTTGGGCTGAAACAGTCGTGTCTTCGGGTTCTTGTCTGTGGGCAGTAAAATGTGCAGTGTTTGCAGAATTGTGGCCTTGTGCTTTATGCGATTATTCAACTAGCTACCATTTGGGGTTTGAAAACCCTAATATAGCCATTCGAGCAGAGCAGCATATGACCTCTTTTCTCCTCGAGTGTGAGAAATGTCATAACTGCAATCAGCTGCTGCTTCTGCTCTGTCACTGTTCCCCTTTTCCTCACTGGTGTACAAACACATGTTATTATTGTCTTTATGTCATCAAGAGGAACTGCGGTTGGTGACGTTAAGCTCATGCAAATGTATTGGCGAGTTTATTAGATTGTTTATGACACGGTCACAGCCATTTGAAAGTTTTTCACTCCACTATAGTGAACAGTAAAACTTTCAGGCTCTACAGTATGTTTGATTCAGGTGGTGGTTTGGCTGTTTGAGCTACATTTAGTGAGGTGGAATATACCAGATGAACTAAACATAAACTGCAGTCACTGGTCACATACAGGAGAGTGTAAATATTGATGCACTGCCAACAATTCTCCTAGTTACCGCCTAGTTATCGCTTCATCATATACTACTCACGAAGCCCCCCCAATTTGTTTATATTTTGCTTCCAAGAATTATTTATATATATTTTTTCTAACACGGTCTTTTACAATAAGTCCTTAGTCTATCTTACGTTTTTTCAAAAGCCTTCTTTAGACACTGGATGCTTTTCACTCATTTTTGTTTCACTCCTTTTAGCTGTCTCTATATAACAGACAACGTAGCAAATTTTAAGCCAATTTCAAATTGTGTCTTTAGGCAAAGCCGATCATCATTACCTAGCCTAACCATTACCATTACCTTAGGTTATCCCAAAGATAACCTAATTTTACAGATAAAATAGTATTTTTGTCTATTAGCTGATGACTTAACAGATCTCAGCAGCCTGTGCAGTATGTCTGAAAATTGAGGAACCTGAATATGTGGAGGACAAAAGAAAAAGCGGTAGGCCTGAAAAACCTATCTACGGTAGATGACCGGCATCTGAAGGTAGTGGTGTTAAAAAATAAGAAAAATAAAAACCCCAATCAAAACAGGACCTGAGAAATTGGCCTTCCTGAACCTCAACATTATTGAAACAGGGCGGGATCATCTTGCAAGAGAATGGAACAAAAGTTAGTCAAAATCCAAAATGTAGCGTTGAAACATCCACCAAGATCCATGGAGAACTACACCTACAGACTTAGAGAAAGAAGTTACAAGAAAGCATGGCAAGAGTTCAGGCTGTGTTGAGGAAAGGTGTTCATAACAAATAGTGATTTCCCCGCACATCACTGTAAAAACGTTGTTTTTGCCTTATATGTTTTGCATGTTTCAGTAAACTTCCCGTTTTTCTAGTAAAGAACAGACTTTTGCCCAATTATGCAGATATGTACATTTCTGAGCCTACACTGCACCACAAACTCTATCTGTCTGAATTTCCAACATAAAACTGAGTCGACGTTATCCACAGTATGTGCACCACCATGGAAGGAAAGAGGCTTTTGTTGTTGTTGCAGTTGTGAAACTGAATAGCACATTTGTAACACGAGAAGCACAAATTTGAGTTTTTGTTTCCTTATCTGAAGATGAGGCTTACTCTTTTAGAATAATTGCAACCTCAGTGAGAGGCTATTTTATAAGTGCGAAGGCTTCCCTTGTTTTTCTTATGTAATGAAAAAACCTTTTCTTTTTGTTTTTAGGAATATGGATTAGCTTTTTTGGATTCCTGTTAATTAAAAAGCTGCGAAAGTACCGTACGTTACTTCACCACAGAGTCTCACTGTAATAAATAAAAATCTCAAATGTGATGCCAGAACTGTATTATTATCCACCTGCGTCACACAAACCCCGACCGTTGCTGTTAACATCTAGCCTCAGGCATTGCTTTCAACAAGTCATCTTACAAATGGCAATGCAAATTGACGTGACTTCTCTTTTTCTTTTGTTTGTAATCTGGGAAATTTCCCCATTTCACGGTGCTGAGAGAACAACTTCTGCTTTTGCTTTCCTATAATTGTATTTTCTTTCTATTGTTCGGGTTGCGGTTGAATGTGTGTACCACTGAATAATGTTGTGTGTGGCTGGGTAGTACATATATATGTGTGTGTAAATATAGATATATGTATGTGTATGCACGAGGGCACATATAAACAGGAACTTCCAAATGCATGCAGTAATCCGTGCAGGCCAAAAATGCCACTGCTGTTGGTTGAAAGAGAGTGGTTGTTCGTTTGTGTTTACAAACAGTGGGCTTCCTCAAAATATTAACTTGGTGTAACTGGAAGGAGGAAATAAAAAAGAGGGAAACTTGATGGAACTGGACGTTCTGTTATCGCTGTTTCATGCCTGTCAACATACTGTACAAAGACTGTTTTGTGCTATTCTACAAATACAAAAAATGAAACCACTGTAGAGAAAACTGTTCCCTTCTCTGGTGTTGGCTAAACCTACCCAGAGGCCACTTTGCTCAATCTAACATGAAGATAAATTTGAGTGTGCTCCCACGAGCATGTTCTAAGTATAAATTTCACCAATGCACCTGCTCCCTCTCATGCTTCTTCTTTTAAACAAAAGGAGACATGACCTCTAAGTTCAGCTGAACTAAGCTAGATGGAATAATTGCTTATTTTCATCTTCCCCGAGGAGAACCATTGGCCAGTTCCCTGTATTCTGCAATGGAGATTGTAGACCCACAGGTTAGCCTAATTTAATAACTCACTACAGCAAGAGGGGTGCATGAAAATGAAGGCAAATTTGGCTTGAGAGTATAAGTATATGTTGACTTGTACCTGTGTGCCTGCTTTCATTTGTGTTCTGCCATAGTGTAAATGGAGAGGCCTGCTGCATGTGAGTGTGGGCAGCCAAATGAAAAGAAACAAAAAAAGTTATAAAAAACCTTTTGAGAAAATTAAAATGAGGCAAATAACAATGGACCAGACTTGCAATCTAATCATTACACATGACATGGTTTTTTATGAAACTTTAGAGTTTAATAAACCACCTGACAATTTTATTTATAAAATGTTCATTTCCATATATAGCTTTAATTTGTATCATATTTGCTACGTCTTGAATTTGCTTTAAAATGTTTTTTAGGTTTTTCAGGAGAAAAAAATCACATAGTTGTAGACGTCTCAAAAATAAAACTATATTTATCAAATATGATGGACTAGGTGTTCATGGGTTAAACTGAAAGTCAGCCTTTGACCTTGAGATTGTTTTTGGATGTTTGTGTAGGACGTTAACTGAATGCTATTCATTTCCTGCTTCAGGTAATTTTCATGCTAACCACAAAGTAGCTGAACCGATGCATCTGTACACACAGGTGTCTTAATTTATCCGTTAGCTCACCCCGCTGTTGTCTGCTTATCTTATGATCAAGAGTTTATGTTTAACTTTAGCCTTTAAAACCGGCTGTAGTACAATGTCAAAGGGACTTCTGGTGGAAAAGAAAGCAAATAAAACTGTTTCCTTGTGTGCATGTGTTGATGTAGTTTTTGATTGAATGTGTCATTGAACCATGTAGTGAATCAGTACTAAAAAGGAAATTTACATAAAGGATACATTTGTTTTATAACAAAGATACATACGGATGTCCTCTGCTATTAGTAAAGCTGCAAGGAGTCCTCATCTTAACAAGTCGCTCAATCTGTTAATCCTATATCCTGCTTATTTCTTTTTAATACTATACAGAAAGCTGGTTATGGTGCGAGACAGTTCCACCTTTTTCAAATATTAATCAGTTTGCTTCATCAATTCTAAAGCCTCAAGCTGCACTTTCCTATTACAGTGCAGTGGATTTTCTATTGTAATTTTTGTCTAAATTGTCTCTTTCATTTAAAAAATAAACGTGCAATAAACAATACTACACAAAAAGTAAAACAGAACTAGTTATTTCTGGAGTTTTGCTTATGAAATTTGAGTTTGAACAGAAGTCTTCATGATATGACAACACAAACATTATGCTTGTCAGTTTTCTGTTTTTGTATTCCCTTGAGCTGTTACTGTTAGAGTGATTACGGAGCTTCTTTTAAGCCACTTTTTAGACTCTGAGGTGTCCCAGAGTTAAGAGGAGTTTAACTTAGATCCTGTATAGTAAACAAAAGTACTGTAAAGTAGCTAGTGCTGGCCTTCATAACTGCTTTCGGTCTTTGTGTCATAGAGTGAACAAGGTACTGGAAACATTCCTCTGAGATTTGGCTTGACATGATAGCGTCACACCAAAGCTGCTCTACTGGATTGAGATCTGGTGACTGCGGAGGCCATTTGAGCACAGTGAGCTCATTGTCATGATCAAGAAACCGGTTTGAGATGGTCTGGGCTTTGTGACGTGGCATCTTATCCTGCTCTAAGCAGCCATCCAAAAATGTACACTGTGGTTATAAAGAGATGACTGTGGTAAACACTAACACATTGTTTAGTATTTAAACAATGTGTACTAAAACACCTCTGCAAGGTATTTTCACCCAGAAACCCACCCCACCCTGAATATTTCCTCTTTTTTAAATCGTTCTCTGCAAACTGTAGAGATGGTTGTGTGGGAACATCCCAAGTAGATCAGCAGTTTCTCAAATCTAAAAATAAACGTGCAATAAACAATTATGCAGTGGCTCAAGAGTTGGCAGTTCGTCTTGTAATCGGAAGGCTGCCGGTTCGAGCCCCGGCTCGGACAGTCCCGGTCATTATGTCCAAGACACTTCACTCGTTGCCTACTGGTGGTGGTCAGAGGGCCCAGTGGCGCCAGTGTCTGGCAGCCTCGCCTCTGTCAGTGTGCCCCAGGGCAGCTGTGGCTACAATGTAGCTTGAAATCACCAGTGTGATGTGTGAATGGGTGAATGACTGAATGTAGTGTAAAGCGCTTTGGGGTCCTTAGGGACTAAGTAAAGCGCTATGCAATACTCAGATCAGCCTTTCTGGCACCAACAACCACGCCACATTCAGAGTTACTTACATCATCTTTCTTCCACATTATAATCTTTTGTTTGACTTTTACCAGGTCTTGACCATGTTTGCAGGCCTAAATGCAGCAAGTTGCTTCCATATGATATTTGCAATAATGATCAGTTGAACAGATGCATCTAATGAAGTGAATTTCATGTGTATGCAGTACTTATTGATCACTGATGACAGTAAATCCATGTAAAGGCCACATGTTTAAGTGCGTTTAGTTCATTATATTGATAAGTAGTGGTTTTTAAATGAAAGGGTAAAGGATTATTCCTCCTCTGTGCTGTTAGCAAACCCCATGAAAAGACCAAAACCAACTCTTGATTATAATGTTTTGACTTCACTAAGCCTGTATTTTCTATTTAAGTAATAAAAATGGAAAATAAATCACATGAAATTATGCACAGAGCAATGCTAAAAGAAACAGTTACTGAATAGTCAAATAATCACCAGAAACAGACCTGTTTTGGTGAGAGCAGTTGTTTTTGATTTTTTTTTTCCCTTGGGGGACGGTGTGTCGATGTTCCCTAAACACCTTAGGCAACTAGTTGTTTTAGAAGTGTAACAGAAAGCGATTTCTAGCAAAATTATCAGAAGTTCTGATCTGACAGACTTCAAGCTTAACACTGCATTTTTGTGAGCCCCCAGCAATACACCTGCCAAGTTTGAAGTAAATCGAAAGAATAGTTGCAGAGAAAAGCGGAGAACACATACCACACATAACACGATATAAAGAGGTTCCTGTGTTTATTAGCGAGATGAAGGAACATGCCACTTAGTGTAGCTTGTTGAGATTTTTCTAGGTTTTGGGCAACAAAGAAAGCCTTTGGCAGAAAAGAATAAATTGGATCTGATGTCAAAGATAATACCTTTAGGATTAGTTCCTCTTTGGTTGTGGCATTTCCCGAATTTTGTTAAAATGAAGATAAATATTATCAAATTAATTCATTATAAATGGCATGCAGTGATGTTGCTATCACTGTGTGTCTGTTTGCACCTTGACGTGAAGGTCCTCTTCTTGATCTGGGAGGACAGCTGCATGCTGTGAGACATCTGGGACGACTGCTCCTCCTGCTCTCGATGCATCACCATCCTGGTTTCCATGGTAACCCCCCAACCGGCACCTGGGAGGGGAGGGGAAGCTACGAGTGAGCATGCAGAGGTGTGTAGGAGGCAATGTGATTGTCAATAGGAGTCAGTCGAGCACTAAAGGCACTGTAGCCTTAGCCATGAGGGTATCTGTATTAGTAATCAGCAACCTGAAGCTGGGTTTGAAATTGAGTTCAGATTAGTTGCACAATTATGCATATGTTTACAGTGAACACCCTTTACCCGTGTGCTTTAAGCTTTTCAAAAGCAATAGATTTATAATGGGAATAATCAGCCCTAAGTTTTAATTGTATATAGAATATTTGTCGTAGTGCTTAAATCTCTTATGATATTATATTGAAGTGACTACAAACAACGAACAAGGTGATAATAATAATAATTATATTTCTAAATCTACAGCAATCAAAAGAGGTTATCAAACACCCAATACTACTTCGATAATCGGGTTTCAATCCAATATGTCAAAGTTACACCTCAGAGAGGAAAAGAAACTGTTCAGAATCCATTTAATACATTAAAACTGATTAAGCATTTTAATATGAAATACTGAAATACTTTTGAAATACTGCTGAAACTACTTTTTTCCATTAAGCTGCTGATTATCATAGGCTCTTGTCGTACAGGTCTAAAGACTGAATGGCGACTGTCTAGCAACCTGTGGTTGCTACGGAGAAACATTATTCCCCAACCAGCTGGCAAGTGGTTGCTGGAGGTTTTTTACTGTTGTCTAGGCGACATTCCTTTCAAAGAGATAAACTGTGCTGGAGAAGTCGCTGACTTGTCTGCAGACATTCACCAGCTACTCACTAAGTGGTTGTTACCCTTTTAAGATTGTAATGCGAACTGGAAACGAAGACTGTTCGCCTTTTGAAATGTTTTGTGACACAACTTTTACTTTGAAGGTGAACGTTCTCTATTTTCTTGTTTTTTTTGTCACACTTTTTTGTAATTTCACTACAGCTCTGAGGTTAGTTTGCAAGTTCTTGCGTCAGGGTTTCTGGGTCGATGACCCAGCGTTTTCAGTTTTGAATTTTGTCAATGTTTAGTTTTCACATTTTCTGTTTTCTGTTTGCCCCGGTCTGTGTCCATTATGTTCTGTTCCACTTCCTGTGTGTGATTAGTCAGATTCAGTTCAGCTGTGTTCTCACCTGTCTCTCATCATTATCACTGCTGTGCATTTAAGTCCTTACTTTCCTCCAGTTCATTGTCTTGTCATTGCTGCCGACAATTCTGCATGTGTGTTTTTCCAGTTCAGTTAGCCAGCCAACCAGCCAGCCAGCCATTCAGTCAATCAGTCAGTTTCAGTCTGTTATATTCCGTTCATCCTGCCTTTGTAATAAACACTGTCCTTATCCTTCATAAATCCTACGTTTGGGTCCTCTCTTCCTTCTCTCCACACTGCAAAGCCCTGACATCTTGCAGACAAGTTAGTACCTTTTATGCAAACTGCAGTTGACCATGGAGATCTGCTAGCAACTAAATCAACCGCAAGAGGTTTTCTTGGTGCTCCACCCAATTTGGCAACGTCCAAAATCACTTGCAAACCGGCCAGGGAATAATCATTTTCCCCCAGCGACTGGGGTTTCTACTGGGCCTCTAACTGGAAATTGGAGCTTTAGTTATTGGGTTAACCTATAAATTGGTAAAATAGAAAAGAAAGCTAAAGAAAAGTGAAAACCTACAATTTTTTTGTGTGTTGTTCACTGTCCAGCCTACTGTGTTGTGACATGTTGAAATGGTGTGAATCACCCCCTTTTTTTTCAGCAACTGAGCCTCTTACATTTTATCAGTTGAGCTTGGCCATGGTGTTGCACACACCCTGTCCATCATTAATCATGTGTTTGCTCTGGGGAGGTGAGTGCAGAACACACCCAACAAACAGAATCAGGTCGTGCCTGAATGATAGCTTCATTCACCCATTCCCAATGGCAGCCACCTGTGTTAGCAATATAAACAAGTGCAATGTGTTATCTCTTCTCATCTCCTTCAATTGCATTGTGGAAGAGGTTTGGGGAACAGGCTAATACGCTTGCAGGTCAGCTGATTCCCTTGCTGCTTTACTTTATTTTATTTTATTTTAGTTTTTATGCGTCTCACTGCTGCCCAAGGGGAGAGGTTTGTTTGAGCACAGAGGATAGTAGGTCAACCTCTGGCACATTGGAATTGATCAATCTCCATGGGGAAGCCTGGATCCCCAGGCCCCTGGAGGGAAAGCAGATAAAGCAAAGTGGTTCTATTTCTTATGCACCGTGCAATTTTTTTTTAAAAAGTCTCTGGAGTAATGTGAGAGCTCATTTTCTAGGTCTGATGTTAATAATAATAATAATAAAAATCTATCAACCTGAGACAAAACAAGGTAAATGATTCACTGTTTTAAACATTGAAGGGAAAGAAATTATACAAATACATCAGGAGCTTGACTTGTGGTCTCCCAGGAGAGTAATTAAAAAGCTGCATCCACTAAGGCCATTAAAAGACAAGACAATTAAGAAGTTCAGCTAGCAGAAGAAGCGAGCAAACATTTTCAAGAGAAACAAGAAGAGAAGGGAAACCTTTTTGACAAAGCAAAAACACTAGCAATTAGCTGCATTATGCAAATGTACTGTAGAGGTACAGTGCATGCATTTTACCCAGGCTTAGTGTTATTAGGTACTCTAATTCCTCAGAAACTGATGAACAGCAAAAAAAACCCCTTGCTTGCTATTTGTGGTAGATCTAGCTAATGGCTGAGGAAATGGAAATCCCACTCACAGTTTCTCTTGTTGCCAAAGATCTGTAGGACGAATATATTCCACTTCCTTTTGTCTCCCTGTCTCACTCCTTGAAGATGCTTTTCAGTCTTAGTGTCTCACCTCTCTTTATTGCCTTTGACTGTCTGTCTGTCTTCATCTACTGTACCTCACTCTCTCTATGTCTCTTGAGCAATCAGGGTGACCCTGAACTCGGTGTCCTTCACTGCCAAGTATGTCGACAACACAATGCTGTCTCATTCTTAAGTTGGTAAATATAGACCAATGACACCCCTGTGTATACAGAAACGTGTGTACACACACACACACACACTGCCAGATCGATTTAGAAAGATCTTTGTGTACAAGCAGCTAAAAGATGAGACAATAGCTCCCTGTACAATGAAACCCCAACAGCTGAAAGTAACAGCTGGAACGGCCTCAGGAGAACAACTGGCTGTGGTAGAACTACAAACTGCCACTAAAAGAAATATATATTTATTTCAGCCCTCTCAGCACTGTTCCACCTGGGTACAAATGGTAGAAAATTAAAGGCTAAAACACTGGGGAGGTAGATGCCCGTGGTGAGAGAAGGAAGATCCAAAGAGAACGGGAGAAAGCGAGGAAGAAAGAAATGATAGTTGAAAACAAAAGCAAAAAACAATAAGTAGTATTTGAAAAGGAAACTGTCACTGTCACATAAACAGTATGACCAGTTAGTCTGTTTTTAAAAGAAACCAGTTGGTATAATGCAGGCTTCCTGTGTGATTGCTCGTGAATACAGAGCAAAATCTTTCTACTGTTAAAAGGATTGCAATGACTTTTGGTTCAGAAAATGATGATGATGCCCACAGGATGAACCCTAATGATTGTCACCAGCATTTCATAATTTACACACATCCTCAATAGCTTAGCATAAACGGCAGTAACATTTATGGCCCTCTGATGATTAATGTACTAGAGTAGCTTCACTTATACTTTCTAGCCCCTCAGTTTGTAATCTGTTTAAAGTAAAATGTTTTAAATCAGCTTTCCTCTGATTGGCTACCCAGTCAGTGTTCACAGAGATGACCATATTATCTGCTTCAACTCTTGGCCCTGTCTGATGTCATTGGTATCTGCTTGCAATGACATCAGACAGGGCCAAGAGTTGAAAAAAAAAAGTTTGAAACTTAACCAAAGCAGTCCAAATCCTGAACTTTTGGCTCACAGGAATACTTGTACATATAGTCACCTTATCTGTGGGTGTATGTGTGCTTTTAATCTTATTTTAGTCTTTTGTTTTGCTACTTGGAAAATGATAACACGTTCAAGGACGAAACTAATTTGAAACCTGTTACACAGGATTGTGTTTTTGTGGCTGGCTTTAGTAATTAGTTCAGTAAACACTGGATATCAGTTTCAAACTTTCCAGAAGTTTCCTTTCATGATTTGACTTCGAGTTGATCCTCTGCAGCACGACTTTTTTCACATTGTTTCCTGTCTTTCGTTTGTTGTCTTGGCCATTGTTTCGTCTAATTAAATATGACACTGTATTCCCAAGAGTGTATTGGAACTGTGTCTATTCATGTTGCTCTCAAAACCTTTTATCTCTGGAAACATAAACTTGACTGAAATCCACTTTTAGGGCATTAAATCTGCAAACAATTTAAAGGAAATTGACATTTTACTATAAGTGGTACAAGATTTTCTTGTGTCTAGTGGTCATTTGACTCACAGAGACTCAAAGCATTCATTGTTTAAGGCCATAGCAGCATATAAAAGGTTGAGGAGTTATTTATAAGCTTTTAGTTGCCACACCTGCCTCTGGAATATCAGTGCACAATACAAGCTCAGGTTGCCAGGCTTTCTTTTCTCATACATACACGAGCAGTGACCGTCTGACTAAGAATAACTGCTGAGACAAAGCAGCTGAGGGCCATCTTTATTGGTTCCTCTTTCTCTGAAAGAGTCCTCAGCTTTAAGGTTCACCAGGACCATCTAATGTCAGTGCTGTCTTATATTTTTACCATAACTGCAGAACAAAGAAGAGGCCTTTAACGTGTTTTCTTGGATCCTCAGAGAGACATGAATGATTTAGCACGTTTGTTACAAAATTGCTGAAGTGCTGTCATGCTCAAAAGCTCGATGGGAGCAGCTTCTGTCTGTTTAGTGCCTAATTTATTTAGGCCACTTATGCAGATCAGTTTGTTTGCATGTTCCCAGAGTAATAGCTCTGGGAACATACAGTACAGTCAATTACATTCAATTACTACACGTGCCAGGTTAAACATGTACGGGAAGCCAAGAGGAAATAAATATTTGCAGCACTTTCAGAATGACTTATGTGTTATTAATCATTAATGCTTATTCACAATTCATGCTTGGACTATACTTTATTTCTTTGAAGTACGAATAAAAGCCCCAATTTTTGGGGGGGGAGGGGGGCTCATGGAAATCATATCATTTCATCTGAAGCTCACAAAGCGAGACGTTGCATTGACGAGAGCTGGTATATCCAAGCTGTTTCTTCTGACTGGTCCAGAATATTTTATATGGATCAGTGGTGGCAAAAGGAAAATTAGGAGAAGCTGTATTAACTGATTTAAAGACAATAATTGATCAGAACCTACAATAAGAGCGGAAACTCAAACTTCCCAACAACTGACAACCTGAACACAACAATAGATTAAAATAACCCAAATTTCTTGACTTATCTGATCACAGTAGAAGACTTGGAGAGAATAAGATACTAGGCACGACACTTGTGAAATGCCTTGAAACTGCAGACTCCTTGCTCTCTGCTGCTGCTAAAAAAGTTACTGCAAGCACCAACTAACAGAGAATACAACTAAGATCAGCTTCTTGTCACAGATACATGATCCATCTTGAGTCCTCTAAGAGGGATGTGATACTCGGCTTGGTGGTGAGTCATCGGCCTTTGTCAACAGGTACCTCATCACAAGCAGACACTTTACAGGTGTGAAGTTGACTGAACCACAATGTTGTCTCTAGTTATTATTAGGCAGTGTTTTCATTTGGACTTGGGAACTTTTTTGAGTAAGACTCTAAAACCTCATATCAGAGAAAGTTCTAGCATACCCCAATCCTGGAGGCCAGGTATTTCTTTCCTTATTTTGCAGTTCATGCTTACAGTAAATCTGGCGTGACCTGAGCCAGAGGCGAGAATATGAAAGGATACGAGACAGTTCCTGCATGGCATTACATTTTTTCATGCGGGGTTGTTCATGTTTTGATAAGCAACAATGTCATATTATTATTTCCTGATAACGTATGATGAATTACTCTGTTTTTAATGCATTTAATCTCATTTAACTGAATATCTCTCATCGTCATGTGATACCATCACTTTGTGTGTCATCATATTTACCTTTTGCGCCCTTGAGCAAATAGCACAGTATGCCGGGCTTAGTAATGAGAAGTTTAGACACATTACACGCCATGCTGACAAGAGGCAATGTGCAAAAATGCACAACACTGTTAGGTTCAGACTGAATGTTCTTCCCAGTGCTCAAAATTAATTTGATATCAGTTTCAAGACTTTAGTGAGTGTTGTTCCACTGGGAAACTAAATATTACTAAACTTTCTTTGCTATCTTCTCCCCCAGTGGTGATCGGGCCCAGAATAGAACTTAATGGACACCAAAGTCTGCAGGATGATCCATCATTTCCTGGCCTGCCTTGACAGCTGTTTCCATGCCTTTTTCTAATCAAGGGCCCATTAAGAGATCATTAGAATGCAAGAGAGGAAAGGAAGGGGGCGAAGTGATTGGTTCCAATTACATGCAGACTTCTATTTATTAAATGACATGGTCTTGACGAGACGTAGGTGCCCTCTACAAGGGGATGGCAGGAAAAAGGACGCCAGTTGTTGTCAGTCATGTTGTTGTTGGATGTACTTTTAAAAAGGCTCGTCACCACAGAGAAGCCAAAAGATGACGGTCTCTCCTTTATATTTACTAGTTGGCATTAAGTAGGTAGTTGTTGTAGGTTTTGGTGTCATGACATTAAAGGTTTATTAACGCTAAATAAAGCTTGTTTAGCTTTTAGCTCTTCTGAATTGCCACCCAGATCTAATAAAGAGGTCTGCAGGTCTTGCTTTAGCTGATTGGTGAAGCAATTTAGTGTATGAAAAGCTGAGAGAGAGATTAATGATGGGGTATCACCTTCCTTTACTGCCTCTCAACAGATTGACAACTTACAAGAGCTGACTGATGATCGGTGCTTTCAAGTTGGTGTTAATGGTAAGTGAACTTTTGAAATTTTCAGGTATCTGTACTTTGCTCGAGTATTTCTTTTTCTTTTTTTTCTTTTCAACTTTTTACTTTTACTCCCTACATAAAAAACAGTACTTTTTACTCCTTACATTTTTATACTTTAGGTTCGTCTATAGTGTTTATGTTCAGGAGTTAAAGTGGGCAGGAAGCTCCTGGTGACTGTAGGACGTGCTTGAAGTACTTTAGCATCTAGCTAGCTCTACAGAAGAGGCGTGAGCATGAAGGTAGTAACAATTTTAAGTAGCAGATAATTTCAATTTCAACGTTTCTATCACCATTCCCTCACCAGTTGGTAAGTGCCTGCTGGAGTTCGATGGCTTTCCTTAGATGGTTCCACACCAGAAACCACCTTGTGATTACTTTGGTCACTAGCAAACTGATGTGGTTGTTCATAATGTGCCTTTAAGATACCATACTGTCTGTAAACAGTTGCCCAATGGTTGGCAAGCTGTGGCGAAACTTGAAAAAGTGCAGTGCAAAAAGGTAAACGGGGAATGTTTGCCTTCAGAGTGAATTTTTTAGCCTTACTGCTGCAACCGGGAAATGTTACCAAAAAAAAAGTACATCTTTTAGTTTGAGGGCAAAACTTTTCCATTTATGGTTTAAGTTGGCTTCTTCCATGCTAACTATTGGCGACTGCAGCAATCTACTTGCATGCAAAGTTTTTTGGTGCAGCACAGTATACATCTCTCAACTTCGCCACCAATTTCACCTAATAACTGCCACAACTCATACTCATTTTCCCCTAACAATCTGTGGTTGCTTGGTACGTCTGACAACCACTCGCTGGTATGCTTACTGGTCTCTAGGCCTGTGTCACTTAGGCCCAATGCAAAATGGCAAAGATCAGTTTAATTCAGCTAAATGGACTTTTATTTGGGTTCAAAGAGCTTCACAGGCATAAAAAAATCACTTATTAAAGCAGAAATTTATACAAACATAAAAACCATCAGAAATACATACCTATAGAAGCGCACACATAGACATGTAAATAATACATAGTCAAACATAAAATCATGTCAAGCACAGAAAAATATGAAAACAATCTTGGAAGAAACAAAAGCAGAAGGTCAATATATTGATGAAAAATATATTGATAAGCCCTGCATCTACCAGATTTTTAAATGTGGCTGAACCCAGTTGCTATAGCTGTTGTTATTAATTGTATGGACTGTTTAAATGCCAGATTAAAAGTTTCTTGTTTCAGAGTTTGGGGCCATACTTTAGGAAGGCTGCATCCCCAATCCCCAAGAATATCAAGCTATTTATAGCATTATCTTTGTTAAACATCTTGTTTCCCCTCATTCATTTTCATACTATTAACACACATTGCTTTACGTCTTATATCTGTAAGTAACTGGCAAGTCATACACACTCTCTTGTGTAAAAAGACAAACTATTTTGCAGTCTTTTATTAGCTGAAAGTTTACTTTCTCTCTCTATTATCTCACGAGGATAATGAGAACCTTTAATGAAGGACCTTGAAGATCAGAGTGCAGGGTTTTTAGCTATGAGGCATGGATGCATTTCAATAGACCCAGTTAACTCTCTGCACCTTATCAGAAAAGACATAATTAGAAAACAGATGCCTGCATCTGAGATTGGAGGGATGTTGTTGATAGTTTTATGACGAGACCCCCAAACCTATAGCTGTTATGTTCTCTGAGCATCTTCAAATATCTTTTCTTCAAATAAGTTTTTCCTCTTTTTGTTGTATCTCTCCAAACTAGAATTTTGCATTGCTTGGTTATACAAAAGATAAATTAGCTGAACATGACCCAAAATAACACTTATAAAGACTGCTTTGCAAACAAAATATCACAGGAGCTATTAAATATTGAGATCTCTATTAAATACTTTAACAAGGAAGTTTAAGGTCATAAATTGAGTTTCAGCATTTTTTTAAAAAAAAATTTAACGCTAAGCTGTAAAGGCTTGATGGGGCATTCTCGTCACTGTGAAGGCGGGTGGGGCAGCATGAATACCAAGTTTGTGAATGCAGTAACTAAGAGACAACACAGGATTTTGAAACAAATACCATAGATGAAACTACTAAAGATTTTGGGTGAGTTTGAATCCCAGTGACCTTGAGGTCAAGTTTTTTTTGAAATGTTATGAACATGATAGCTCAAGAACGAGGGGAAGTAGGACTTTCAAATTCATGCTATAGGTGCATTTACTACAAATCTCAGTCAAGTTGCAATCCCAGTAACCTGGACATCAAGGTCAGAGGTCAACGTTTCAGAAAATCCCTAGGATTTTCAAATATATACCATACAGTAGGTGCTTTTATTAGGAGGCTGAGGGGGAGCACTGGCATTTGTTAGAATTTTTAATAATATTGTAATTTATATGAAAAACAATAAGAAAAGAAAAGAATTGTAATCGAGGTGTTTGTTTCTGTAAATACAATCAGCCTTTGAGTTTTCTGGCAATAATTGAAATGGGCAGTTATTTATGCAACTGTCTAACATGGTTGCCTGTGTGTTGTAAGTGGCCCAGGTACTCAGTCTGTCAGTATATTCATTGATCCAGGGGAGGCACACTCCCTCAACACTGTCTGACACTCAGTGGGTGCAGAAGCATTGGGTTCATCCAAACTGCTATTCCCCATTGTAGGTTCTTTTATAGCTGTAAGACTCGAGGGTTTGTCCTGAGATCTCCTATTCAATCTTGTCAAGGCTTGAAAGTGGAGAAAGACTGCTTTCTGACAGACAAACTACTGCTTGTTACTGCTCCTAGTTTCTTTTGTACATCTGTCCAAAGAGGAGCCAGATGGGGAGATGCGGGGCACGAGCTTGAAAGCTTGACAATATGCTCTATGACATGACTTTCTAAACACAACAGATAGAAAAACCCTAATTTCTCAAAGACTTTTGGAAACACCGCGGCTACAGTTTAAAATCCTCTTGTTTGCTTTCCTCACTTCCTCACTTCTCCACACCATGGTTTGTTCTCATGTAGGTTGTTGTCCTACTTTCCTTCCTTTTTCTTTTCTGGGTGTTACCCAGTTTCTTTGTCTCTCGACTACCCACTTACTCTTACACACAAGATCCTTTCACATACATTTCATTGTTGTCGGTCTACTTTAGTTTCTTTCTTTCTTTCCTTTTTTTTAAAAAATTTTGTTGGAGCAATCTGTTACTCCACTTATTAATCAACCGAAGAACCAGATAGAGTTTTGAAATATTTGCAAGCCTTGCTCACCTTTATACGCCCTAACTGGAAAACTGCAAATGTTTTTAATGATTTGTTCCCTATGTAACAACATCCCTAAGGAAATTATGTAAATTTGTAAACCTGAACCTTACTTAGAGTCTAAATTCTCTGACTTTTGATCTAATTTAGTGCTCAGTTCAGATAACATACTCATAGTACGTGATTTTAAGATGCATGTAAATGCTGAAAACAACAGCCTCAACACTGCATTTAATCTATTATTAGACTCAGTTGGCTTCTCTCAAAATGTAAATGAGCCCACCCACCACTTTAAATAAGCCCTAGATTTTTTCTGAAACTGAACATTTAGCAGTATTACCTGAAAACCCTCCTTTTTCTGATCATTTCTTAATAACACAGCAGTGGGGAATAAATCTCATTGCAGTAGACGTCTTACTGAAAGTGCTGTAACTAATGTATGTAATTCCTTCACTTTTATCTTCAATGCTGTGTGCCAGTAGAATGCAGAGCAGCTACCTAAACTCTACTCGCACAGAGGTCAATTATCTTGTTAACAGTGTTAAATCGTCACTTCATACAACTCTGGATACTGTGGTTTCTCTGAAAAAGAAAGCCTTAAATCAGAAGACCCTTAAAGCAGAGAACCTTTAGTCTGGAGAGGAAATAGCATCCTAATGTAAAAGATCTTTGTTTAGCCTGGAAAAAGAATGTGTTGGCCTATATAAAGCCCTATGTAAAGCTAGGACTTACTGTTCATTAGTGTTTGGAAGGAAATTGGAACAACCTCAGGTTTTTAGCGCTGTAGCCAGTCAGCAAGGCTGACAAAGAGTCAAAACTCTGTTGACCCAAGCATCCCTTTAAAAAGAACTAGTAATGACTTCATGAATCTCTTTTCCAAATAAAAATTAATCCAGAACAGAAAAAAAATATTCATAATGATCTTACAGATGGATCATTATGTACAGCAACTTTGAATGCTACAGATATTTATTAAGGCTCTCCGATTGATCTTTCTGAGTTAACTTTAGTAATTATTTTCAGCAGCTAGATTCTATTCTGACAAGACTGCGCAGCATAGCCCTACCATTAATTTACACTTTGATCTTGAATATCATCAATCTATCTCTAAACGCCATAAGTCTTAAGGTTGTGGTAATGAAATCATTACTTAACAAGGCATTGCTTAACCTAGATTTCTTAGCTAATTCTTAGCTAATTTCAAAAGTTCTTGAAAGCATAGTTGTACAATATTTATAGTATTATAGTAGTGATATTTACTCCTCTGCAGATTTGAATAATATCTATCTAGTAGATTACAGTTTGTTCATGTAAATGGGGAGAATTCCTTACACATTAAGGTTAATTATGGATGCTTCCCTTAAGCTTCTCTTGCTTGGGTCTCTGTTAAATTCAGAATCAAATTAAAAATCCTTTCCCTCACATACTAGGCTTTGAAATCTAATCACCCATCTAATTTTAAAGACCTCGTGGTACCATATCACCCCAGTAGAGCACTTTGCTCTCAGACTGCTGGCTTGCTTGTGATTCCTAGGACAATTAATAGTAGAGGGGGGTAGAGCGTTCAGCTTTCAGACCTCTCTTCTGAGGAACCAGCTTCCAATTTAGCTTCAGGAGAAAGACACTCTCTTTACTTTTAAGATTAGGCTATACCTTACATTTTTGATAAATCTTATAGTAAGCTTGATAAAGTGAGCCTAAACTCTCCCTTAGTTTTGCCTGGGTCAAGACTAAGGGGGCTGCTATGATGCATTCAGCATTTCTGCGTCGCTACCTCTTTTAACTCTTTGTGTTTATACACCACACTGCATTTAATCATTAGTAGTTATTAAACTCTGTTTCTCTTCCACAGCATGTTTTTGTCCTGTCTCTCTTCCCTAAACACCAACCAATCATGGCAGATAGCCGCCCCTGCTTGATGCTGTTTCTGCTGGAGTTTTCTTCCTGTTAAAACACTACACTGTCACGAAGTGCTTGCACATAGAGGGACATCTGATTGTTGGGGTTTTCTTTGTATTATTGTAGTGTCTTTATCTTACAATATAAATCAATTTGAGGGACTATTATTGTGATTGGTGCTATATAAATAAAACTGAATAAAATTGAATTGCTTTTTCAGCTCCAGCACTCCACTAATGTTAAACAATATCCACTTTTCCCTTTATGTATCAGACCTATTCTCTCTTCAAGAACTGATGAACCCATTCATTTATATGTAAAGGGGAGAGCAGGAGCCCCATGTTCATTCAGACGCTTGTATTTGGATGAAGAGAGTTGCAGAACACCCAAGGGCTGTGAACTCAATTGCACAAAATACTTTGTGTCTACTTGTTTGCACAGAACAGCGAAGCAAAATTTAACCTTAGCTATCACCATCATTCACTAATGCAGGAGTTATATTGTTCCTTTAAAAATACAGTAAAACACAGTACTAGTTTTATAAAAGATACAAGATAAACAAATAAGCCCTCATGGGGAAGCTGTCTGGACAACCTGGCATTGTCTTTGACTTTTAAAACCAATAATCTGCTGCACAATCTGTCACATTAGACAGTATCACTTCTTTGTTTCCATGTAGCTGTCTACGTGCTTTACTTATGTGTTACTTCTTTCCAGGAGCTTTGGATTTCAAGTAATTTCTACCAGGCAGCATGGTCATAAATCTAAGCTTTTGACATGTTCATAATGTAAGTTCGTGTCGATATCGTGTCTCAGGATGTATTGATTCAATTGTGTGGTTATTTTTCATACTGTGTGTGTGTGTGTGTGTGTGTGTGTGTGTGTGTGTGTGTGTGTGTAAAAAATTTTGTCACTGTCCTACAAAGTGCACTCTGCAAATTGTGTTTCCATGATATATGAAGCTGCTCCTTTTGTCATATTGAGGGCATTGTTTTTTTGTTACTGATGCAACTTTGAAATTAGATTTGCCACTCCTAATTTGGCTTTGAAACCTGTATATTACATTGAATGATTTATCGTATCTTGACATTACCTGCAAAATATAATTAATTTTATTGAGTTTATTTTGTCCACTTAAACTGCACCCCCCCCCCCCCCCCCAAAAAAAAGGGGAAAAAGTCATAGTACAGCGGCGTAGAGTAGTTACAATGAATCTGTTATTCTGATTAGATATTTAAGACTTGTTTTGAGTGAAGCATGGCATATCACTTACTTTTTTCTTTGTTTCCTGTTTATAGGTCAGCCTTTCATTGGAAAATATCTTATTAGCATATCTGGTAACAGTTGTATAAGCTAACAATGGGCATTAAATCTGAGATGCGCACAAAAGCTTATACTGTATCATGTCTTGAAGTTAGCTACACTTTTCCCCTTTTCAGTTTGAACAGTGAATGGAAGGATCATTTTCTCTCCTAGCTACTCAGAAAAAACCCCAAACAAAACAATGAACTCTCATTTTAGACTACAGATACAGTTGCCAATAATGCTGTGTATTTTTTGTATATAAATTCAAATCACAATCAATTGGGTCAGCCTTTCTTAGATTCTTTAGGCTATGATTTAAACTACCTCCTCTGAGCGTGGCTTCTAACCATTTAACCATTTAATGACATTTCTATTCTAAGTGTGCAGTCTGTTGCTAAATCAGTGCCACTTGTGATTTTCAACATGAAGCTGTTTTTTTTAAACGGTTAAGCACGAGACTTTTACAGCATGTTCACCCAGGCAGAAGTAGAAAAACAAAGCTACTTTATCATCATTAGTTGACTGAAAACATGCACTTAGCAACAGGCGGTTGAGTTGAACTTTGGATTCTTTGCACCGTCCACATCACCTCTTTATTACCTGACGAGGTCAATGTGTACGGCACGTTGCAAGAACTTTCAGTATGTTACAAAACAGATGCAAATTTATTTCGTTGGTATGGTTTTCTCAAATAAGCACTGTCTAACCAGAGTTTTGGTTAGTGAATGCCAATTAATCAAAACATTTCTTAGAAGTCGGAATTCAGAATATGTTCAGAGTTTTCCTAATCAAGCTTGCATACAGTACTGTGTCTCTGCTACACTCACACTGCAACAGTTATAAGGAAGTTCTCCAGTATATAGACATTTTAATCATTTCCAGTAATAACTCAAAACTGAAAATGACACTTTCACAAATCTTACTGTAGAATATGTTACTCAATGGTTGTTATTAAACTCTTATCTCTTAATGCTACTCAAACTTGCAAAGATGAACTTCCAACATAAACAGTAAGTGGAAATTTACAAAGTGGAAATAAAGAACACAGACAGGTTAAATATCTGTTATAAAACAGACGTCTAAAATGTGCTGTACAAAGTTCACATGTGACTCACATCACATGGTTTCAACACACCTGACATTATTACTTTATAGGTGTATTTAAAAGTCTGCACTGACGCTATTAAAAGCCTCAGTGTTATCTACATGGCGTGGGTGGAAACCAACACCACCTTCTAATATATGTGATACCGTCTGTTTCCTTATGCTGGAAGAACAGCAAACATTGAGTTCGTAAACATTGCGATGAAAAAAACCATTTCTTTTTATATACATAAATGTAGCCATTTCATGAATTGTACATCTGTTAACACTGAAACATGCTAATGAGAAAAGAAATTGAATATATTGTTGCCCTGCAGACATTCAGTCATTTTACTCCCATTTTAAACACCTCAATATGTGACAATAAGTGTCGGGCTCAGTCTGCTGCTGTGTTCAGCCACTATGCAATCGCATTTGTTTTTCCATCTAATCTTTAAGGCTGATCGCTCACATTGTAATTTAAAAATGACCAGACTGGATTTGTGTATTTAGGGTTTGTAATAAGTTGCAACATGTTGTCAAAGTGATAACACACAAACACGCATGCTTGTGATGTGTCATTAGAGTTTTGGGAGTTATTAATAGTGTGCAACTTTTTTTTTTTGTTGCCCATTACATAAAATGTGAGAGATGCTATGAATTCCCTAAGAAATGAGATGTTTGTTGACACCTATTCACTTCACTTTAGACATTACACAATGACATATTCAGAACAGATGTTATCAGTTTGGAAGGAGGTAAACTTTGGCTGTTTAACCTCATATAAAACGCAAATTATGTTTGTTTTTTTGGTTTTTTTTAAGTGGGTTTTTTGGCTAAAAAGTGACAGTAACGAAGAATTTGCAGAGTTTATAAACAGCAAATGCACCCAGGCTTTTAAATGTAAACCCAGTTAGTTTCTCCCAATATTTTGCAATTGTCAGATAATAAATAAAAATATACAAAAATATACGATACAAACAGAAAAATATGCCACACATAGGAATGAAATGTACTTAATTCAGAGGCAGTTCTTCATCTTGAACAACACTGTGTGTTGCTAACCCATCCATCTACTAGAGTTCTGCCTCCAAAGCACTGTCAGTCCTCCCGTCAAAAAAACAGAGAAATGTTCTCTATAGTTATTCAAGGATCGTGATGGGTGGGTGGGGGTTAGGGGTCAATCAAAGTCTATTATTCTTGAATTCTTATTGTCCAACTTCCCAGGAAAATTGGTCTTGATTTCTCTACTTCTCCCTGGTCTTCAACTTCCTCATTGTCATTGTCTTCCATTTTGGAGCCATTGCAGGTCCACATGTAGTTTGTCCTTCTGCAGCTGTCTATAATAGATCTGCTACATAATTCAGGCATCCAGTTTTGCTTGTATCCTGATTCAAATGAGACATCACTCGATAGTGTAGGCTCACATTCCTTGTCAGAATCTGGAATAAGTGGTTGAGATGGAGAAAAATGGGTGTTGCAGTATGAGTGGGTCGGTGTCATTAAAGAGCTATCATCACATCCAGAATCGGACCACTCTGAGCTATTTAAGCTGAGCAAGGAAGCTAACGATGACTGATCCATAGAGGGTATGAGGTCTGATAGGAGAGGTTTTTTCTCTTTGTTTGACAGGCATGTTGCATCACTATTGCTGCTTTGTGACTGAAAATTGAGGAAAGGCAACATGAGTTGTCCATTGATATCCCGCACTGTGTGCAGCAGCAGCTTCCCATCTGGGTTGGTGTCACAAGAATCAGCATCAGGTAATGGTCTTGCATCGCGTGCGATCACGTGGTGTATGACTTCACGTTCAGTGACAGCCTGCTGAATGTCATCATTCTCTTTAGGTAGAACAGCCACAGAACTGTAGATGTCAGAGGACTGGGCACTTGTGTCTTCAGAATTTGGAGTTCTGCATGTTCTTGTGTCCACAGAGGAGCCAGTGTGGTCTTGCCAGGGAGGGAAAGGGATGTCCTGGGGGGAATAGTCTCCATTCCTAACTGAAGGCCCATTTTTATTCATCTGGATTTTGGCATAAACTATTTCATCCATGTGAGGGCATACCTCGACTTGAGAAATTACGAGATTTTTATCTGGATCCTGCAGTATCTTTGGGGTTTCAGAAGTGGTTGCCTCCTGTTTCCAAAACAATGAAGCGATATGGATCAGTCAAACACACACAATTGATTAAAGTATTTTTAGGTCTACCAAGCTGTTTAGAAATCTGTAGTTAATGCCACATTGATACAAAAAGCAAAGAGAGCATACACAGACTACAAAAAACACCAGTTACCAAACCACCATGACTCACTGCACATGCTCCTTTGACTTTACTAAAACAACACCCACAGTGTTTCATTGTTTGTATCTTAACTTGATGCGACACTTTATCAAACTGAACCTGTGTTGAGTTAGTGATGTGCAATTGATATTGATTTTCCAGTAAGACAACATTTCCTTGTGTGACAGTAAGGAAGGACACAAAGAAACAATAGCCTTACCAGTGCTTGTGTCATGCTCGTTGACTTTCCACCTTTCACATATTTGCACGTACACACAGCTGATACTATGACTAAGGCAACCACACCAGCCGCAATCAAGAGAAGGCATCGCAGAAGCATCCACGGATTTTCTGAAATAGAGAAAAGGTTGTTTGATAGACATGTTACAGGAAAATGCTTGAGCACTTAAAAGCCGGGAGCTATAAAACTTCCCAGGGTGACGTGCATGCTTAGGAATGTTCTCAGGGAGTATCCTGACTACACCTGTCACACAGCACATGAATACACACATTCCTGAATTTCAGGTATGTAAAAGTATTTTCGAGATGTACTTGAATGATAGCTAACTGTAACTAACAGAAATGGATTTCCTGTGGAAACTCCTGTGCACTTGTGGCTTTTACTGTCATATATGGCACTAAGGAATGTACACTGGCAAGCACAGGTGAGAACATTATCTTTGCAAGTCCAATGTGTAATCTTATCTCTTGCCTAATCGAGTTCACAATAATAGGGGAGATTTTTTTTGAGATTTAAAAAGATTACGTTTTTAGTACAGATTTACAGAAGGAACAGCGTGTTTATTGTGTAGCCTCATTTTCTGCTTCATTGCAGTGTCAGTGAGTGCCTCATCTGTGTGGTGCAGATGCAAAGGCTTTAAGAAGCGCTGAATTATAACAAACTGTCTTGATTTATTATCAAACACTGCATTCACTCAAAGAAATTTGTGCAGTCTGATTAAAGTCAAATGTAAAAAAAAAAAAAGCAGCATTTTCAAGTATCTAAATTTTTGCATTTTTTCTTCAGCAGGTGGGCCCTTGAAAGCTTCCTATGGGGTTGTCAAGCAGCACACAATTTTCTCAAGTGAAACCTGATTTTTGTAAATATTATCAGGGAGTTTTAAAAAAGGTACACAAGTATTAACATTCAAAACTGACATCAAGTTTTGTTGTTCAAAAACAGCCCATCATAGTTTGAATACCAACAAACAAACAACCAACATATTGGTTTGAATAAAATGATGTTTTTATATGCTGTTGCCATTATTGTGCTAACCTGGCAGTGTTACACAGAAGGAGGCACTCTCACTGCTCGGGCGACCCCAGGCAGAAGATGGTTTGTAGATAACCGTGCCGCAGTATTTAGACTTCTTCTTTAAGTCGATGATGAACTGGCCAGTGTGGCTCTCAACGTGCTAGAGGAAAAATACGTTCATATTAATGATAGTTGTGTAGTCACAGGTTGGAGCAATCAAACACATTTTGCTGTGTTCTGTTATAATGTACAGGAGAACTAAACATGAACTAATGGTAAATTTAAAAAAAAAAAAAAATTTAGAATATGTTTCTCAGCTTGTTACGAAGTTTAAAATACATGTCAGGGGCCCACTTACAATATAGAGATCAGATTTTATCCAGATCAAGCTTCAGTTCAGTTTAAAATTCAGTTATTCAAAGCCAGTGTGGATTGGTTGTCATAGCAAGATAACCAAAGCCACAAAGTCAAACACAATTCGAAAGCAGGTTTATTTAATGTAAACATATTGGAACAATAATGGATGTCATGGCATCACCCAACCGTGACTGTCTTGACATTAGCAAAGGCATTCACGCGGAAGAGAGCACTGCATAATTTGTCTCGATCCTTTTGTCTTAATCCATAGTAGAAAAATAACACTTAGGCAAGGAGAGAATAATTCAGTTATGTCATTTTCTAGCAGTCCATATTTGGAAAAAAGATGGCATTTCCTGCCACTGCAGGTAATCAGTTACAGAAGAAAATGGAATCAGCACTCCTTATTCACAACCCTTTAAAATGGCCTTTTAATGTAGCTCTTAGTTTTTTCCCTGATCCTTTGCTTTGGACTCTAATCTGATTTTTCCTATTTTGTGTTTGCATTGTCTCCTTGTTTGAAAATACTTAAAACTCAACCCTATTTTTATGCATTTGTACACTTCAAGCTAAAAAGAAGTTTCTACTCAACAACATTAATTTCTCTATGCTCTTTAGTAGTAAAATAACATACAACACCCACCCACCCCCCCCCCCCCCCCCACCCCCAATAATCAGAGCCCACTTGACAAAAGGATACAGAATATAAAAATACAGATATGTGGTTAAGCTCAATACTCATGTTGTATTTTTTCACCCTGTCATTCACATGAAACATAAATATATCTCCCTAACGTCTGCTAGTGTTTGTTGGTGCGTACTTATGAGTCATTAGTCCTTAGCAAAATATGGCAGTGCAGTGAAACATTATAATATGTCATTGATCACTCATTTACACTATGCTTAACTTTCCTCTGATCAGTAAGTTGTTGTGTTTGTAGCTTTCCAAAAACGTGTTACCAACAAGGAAGTTGAAGATGTGTCCTCTGGTGGTCATACTATTAAAAACATCCATAATGGTGGTGTTATAAATGCTATAAATACTATCAGTGAATGGCTAATATTAGCCAATATATATTGGTTGGGCTCAAATAATAAGAATTACCAGACTTTTTTTAATGTGTGTAGACTGGTTCACTGTTCTTACTGATACATACAGTTGGTGTCATCAGCAAATAGTAGTAGATTAAATGTCTATATTTTTTAAATTTATTGTAATTTTGGTTTCACTTGTGCCGTATTTTACACAATACATAGATATACACAGCATGTTTTATATTGTAAATTCCCACTCACCGCTGTAGCCCAATCTGGGTAGTATAAATTCAAGGTATAGATAAATTTAGTCTCGAATGGCACTTTTCTGCCGTTAATGATGATGTCTGCAATGGAGACTCCATTTGGTCCCACAGGCAAGGTGGCATTAACAAACAGAAACGACTCTGTTGTGGATGTAGACAAGATGGGTGGACCCAAAATAGCTATGGAGAAAAGATGAAGATGGGGGAAAAAAAGATGAATGGATGAATATTGCGATATAATAGTTCTTACTATAAGATGCAAGGAAATGTATGATTGAGTATGGGTATTCTTACTGTGTTCTGAAGGTTTAAACCTTGTCTCAGTGGAACCGTGAGCTCTGCCATTAACCAACACCTTAGCGTGGTAAGAAACATCATAAACAAAGGGCGTTTCTGCCGTCAGGTCACAGTACAGGACGGTGATATTCTGACACTCATCTTTTATCTTGTATGACTGATCGCTATCATCACTGTAAAGAGAGTAGTACAATATAATCAGATTTTGATAGCAAAGTAATAATGATTCATTATAATCCTTGTATATTATAAAAAGTTGTGAAAACCAGCATTCAAGCACTGAAAATATTATGCGCCTCAAATGGCTGCACTGAATTCACAGAATTCCCCATAATCATTTTACCACACATAATTTTTTTTTATTTGAGAGAGACAAATGAGCATTTTGTGTTAATAAGAAACCATTATCCTGCAGGCACGCTAGTCTTTCTCTGCAGCTAAAATGAAGCTGAAAATCACTCCAGAAATTCCAAGTGACAGTAGCTGGGAGAAAAGTCAATTGGATAGGAGGAGCACTTGACATTTGTCTAAAAAACTACATCATGATAAATTGGACAAGATGACATTTCCACTTCGTGGAGGCCGTTTGTAGAGACTGATTGAAAAGAGTAAAAAAAAAATCAGCTTGGAAGCGTCATATGAGTATTGCAGCTCTCTTTAGTGACAAAAGCAGCATAGAAACAAACACATAGGCTGCTAATCACTTGTAACAGGCCTTACTTTTTGGAGATATTTAGACGTTCTTTAGACGTTTTCTAAGCCACACAACAGCATGATAAACTTGACTAACTGTGGGATTTTTGAGGCAAGTTGTGAGTCACTGTGTTTTTATAAACACAGTGACTCACAACTTGGGGAGGAGAGAAAGGGGGAAAAGAGGTGGTGAGGGAAAGCAACAGAGGGGCCTCTTCTCTTTGCAAAATAGATTTCTAGATCCTGAAGGATAAGAATGGCAATTTTCTATATTTTTGTATGAAGAGATCCAATCTCAAATCTCCAAAAACCGTCATCAAAAATGTATGAATCTTTAGAAAAGGCAAAAAAAAAAGTCCTGAAATCAGCTTAGATTTTATCAGGATTTACTCAAAGAGTAATTGAATATTTGTTTTTGTCTCTGCAGTAGCCTGTATGTGAGGTCAGAAACAGAACAGCATTTTTCCACTGCAGTGGGGTCGTTCATGGAAGGCCCATTAACAGTGTGCGTCTGTGGCAATTTTAGTCTTTTTTAAATGTCTTTAGTAATCATACAGAAATGATAAAACAGACATTAAGATTATTTTACACAAGTCATGTGAGCAGAGGACATTTGTAAAAATAAGCAAGGTTTTGTTCAGCATGCTATACCTGCCATTGCAACACTACATCTATATACAACCCTAAATCATGTGGCGCCCAGCCCTGTGTTCTTAATTTGTTGTCAAGTTGCATTATAAATTTTCCACGACAGTTTGTAATGAGACACCAGCAACACTTGGCAAAAAAGTGTGTTTGCATTAGCCCCTTATATCAGAGCAACAGTGCAGGGAAAGTACAGCTGTCACATCAATCATCAATCATCCTGGACTTACTTCTTGTACTTGACACTATAGAGTAACCTTTGCCCTGGAAAATCACTCTTTGCAGGATCCCAGTGGAGTATGTTATTGAAATTCCTGGAGTTAAATTGCACTGTGACATTGCCAGTTGAGGATTCTGTAAAGATGAAGGGAAAAGTCTGTCAGTCTTTTGCTACAAATAATAATCCTTTGTTTGAATAAGTGATTTCTTTCGATAGTATTTTTAAAACCAATAAATTCAAAATGAGTCATTTCTGTTGCTTTTTCTTAATACAGTCAGTCTAAAAGCACTCGTGCCCTCAGCTAGTACAGCTGCCTGAATTTTGAACTAAAGAGGATAGCAGTTACCCAGTATAACTGAACTGAGCACACACTGGATTGGGACTGCGGGGAGATCATTTAAGATGGGCTTTGTTTCGACAGGTGGCTGAAACTCAAGAAGATCTTGTTTTTTTCCAGTCATATCTTTGATACATGGATATAAAACTCGGCCATTTCCCAGGCTGTGACTCAGGATGGGAAACCATATCCTTTACAAGCTGCATTTTGGAGTCTGAATATTTTCCAAGCTAGTCAAACCATACGCACAGATTTAGTGCTTCAACAGCGCAGATTGTATTATTATATTTCAATTTTAAAGTGCATGAAGTTTATCGAAAGCTTGAAATTTGGACACAGTAAATTCAGAATGAGCTTTTTTTTAAATTAGCGGTTCAATGTCAACTATTGAAGACTCCTTTTTTTTTTCTTGTGGTCATTTTCAATGGCCAAGGAGTTCTCGGTCACCGAAACTCTTTCATTTCAAATAAGAGGGAATAACTCTGCAATTCTGCAAGTGTTTCTTTTTTATTTCTGCTGTTAGAAAATAATAATCCATTCAGTGTAAGCCTGCCTCTAGTTGACACCTGTAAATAAGAGAAAAAGATCCAAATTGACTTGCTGTACTCACCAAAGCAGAAAAAGAGAAGCATCATAATGTTCATGAACCACATCTTCATCACTTATGTGGGCTCCAAAAATTCCAGGCAGTTCTGCTCTCTTTTAAGTAAAACCAAAAAAGGACAAACAAAAAGGGGGGAAACAAACACACACACACAAACACACCTGCATAAAAAAAGCTACCTGATGTCAGAAATCTTCCCAAATAAAACCTGAATGAATGTGAAAAACGCTGTTAAGTCTTGGAGCTGAATAAGGTTTCAAAGCATTTCCCTGCCTCTGCTTTTCAACCATCTCTGATGCGATCTAGGAAAGGAGTGGCTTTACTCAGGTGTGCAGGTGTACTGAACTTTGACTTGCCATAACTTTGTTCCTGTTTTTCTTCTTACTATATGTCCTGCCCATTTTCTGTTTCCAGAATTACAACTTCCTTCTTTCTTCCCTCCCTCCTCACCTTGAGTCAGTCACTCTCTCTCTCTGGACTTGTCTTTCAGGTTTTCATGGTTTACTGGAAACGATCGAGATTTGAAACTGGAAAAAACAGAAAGTGAAAGAAAAAAAACTTTGCGTATATATGGGTCACAGACCACTGTTATATATGCTGAAACAGCCCAGTGTTGACACTTATAACACACAGTTCAGGCAATAAATACATAGATGTGTAAGTTATGTCACAGTTTCTGTAAGTGTAGTACTATCTGATTCAGAAAGCTGTGGGATATGTGCTGTGGAATTCTACCTGTTTTGGAGTTTACAATGAAAAGATTAAGGAACAATGCCCAGTGGTTACGAGATACTGGCTCATTCACACAGATCATCTGCCAGTAGGCTTGGCTGGTTGTAGAAACTCATTTTTCTTTTGTTCTTTGCATGATTCACAGTTCCATATAAACTTTACTTATAGGCATTGGGCCCTCTTACTTAATTCGATGTGATTTTAAGGACTCTACCTTTGAGGCAGGCTTTGCTTGCTTTAAACCAACTTTCTTGTGATTGGCTGCTCCTTCCATACAGAAGTCTGCCCTCACAGACATACATCACATACATATATACACGCTTATACCCTATCCATCCATCCATCCAAAAATCTTTTTAATTAGATATTAGCTTTATATAGATTGGTTATAGGTATTATTTTTCATTTGTTTTTATTTGAAACATTGCATAAGATTATCTGAAATGATTGCGCACGAAAGTCAATGGCTCAAACACAGAAAAGAAAATGGAACGGGTGACTGATCACGTGAAAAAATGAATACAACCCAAGTTCGTTGACACAGCTATCGCTTTCAAACAGTGGCCTAGTAGATGATTGATTTTTCGCTCACTTAAATTAATGTGTAATCTCTTGGCGACAAGCAGCATACTAAACAATTAGGCACTTTATGACAATATATAATGAGGCAATTAAAATTTTTGGACCAAAAAGCTATAGGGGAACAGCTTAAGAAATTAAACATGTTAAAGTTTGATAATTTTTTATCACATTCACTAATCCAAAGTTAACATATAAATATTTACATAATCAGGCTACCCTGGTACTCAGTGACCTTGTGGTTCCTGAGTTTAGCAACACTCAGAGCACTTACTGAAAATTATGAGATGTGTGTATTTTTTATATATAAATTGCTTATGTTATTGATTTTAAAGTCAGCTTAGGTTCTTAACATTGTTGTTGTTGTGATGTTCATGCGACATATTTGTCCCCATTCATTATCTTTTTTTAAATACGTAGGCAGACATCCCAAAGCTGGGAGTGCCTATTGTATATAATAGGAACGCAGTTATTATGCAATATTGGATAAACGTGATAGGCATCAGTAGCTCTCACAGTTGAAACAGACGCCCTGTTTGAAGGGAAATGTAGTTTTACGTGCTGATGCAGTCATGCTTAAGTGAACTTTGGACTTGTAAGTCTTCAAAAACATATTTATTTATATAAATGTTAGATACTCATAATTATTTTTATCTGACAGACACACTTCCGGCTCACAGGATACTTACTGTTAAGGTTGTTAAAAGTACAGCTAATCTTTAATCCAGAAACACTCCAGGTCTCACGGGGAAGCAAAGTGATCACATTAAAATATTGCATGCCACTCTAAGCTTTAGAGTCATAAGTTTCATCGTTAATTGCTCGCTTATGTGGCAAAGGGCAAATCATAATCAAATTTAAGAAAACAACAAGCTGACAAAGACTGACTTTGAGAGTTGGGAGTCTGAGCTTTGAGTTATGACCGTAAGTCACAATTTAAAATGCTCCCACGATTTGAAAAGCAAAACTTATTTCTACTTGGCCTCTAACCCTCATTCTTTCCCTGTTTTAATGTGATTAGATTTTGTGATGACGGCCTGGTTTTCTGATAAATTATGCATGCTCTTATAATCTGTGGGCTTGTTCAATTAAAACTAAGAAGTAAATGTCATGGTTTTGCTTTGCCTTCCCACTTTTTTTTGGACAAAATTAATACATTAAAGCATTGAAACCTGCTCTTAGGAGAAAGTATATACATGAGGTGTATATGAGAATGATTTTGAAATCCAAAATGCTCTTTTCTACTACATATTGACATATAGGTAATGGAATCATAAACACAGAACCAATATCTGTAGGTCAGGCTGAAGTGTTTTATGGTGATTTGATGTTTGCCCCTGAAACTAATATAGACTATTTTGCTAGACTTCTTTACTTTGACAATAAGGTTTAAAGAAAAATACTAAAAGCGAGCAGTTTGCTGCTGAAATACAAGCCTGAGGTTCCCCCTCAACAGAAAAGTCTTAAGTCTTACGTAAACATCTTATAAAGATGGCTTTTAAAAAAATCCTTTACAGAATGAAACAAAGCATATCAGGAGTTAACACAGATCGCATGCAGTCTAACAACCTCTCTTACTAATTTAGGTTTCTTTCTTTCTAATAACTGTATGTACACAATCTGCTTATCATTGCGTTGTTTTCAGTGGGTTATGGTCTATGACACCTTATTGTTGACAACAACATTTTGGCTTTAGTGCTTCAATGCTTGCCATGACAAGCATTGAAGAAGGTGTAATACACAATATACTAGCCTTGAAGTGGCTAAACAACAAAAACAGACTCTACTGGCCTGTCAAAGTTGATGTATGACTCTGCTTTCTGCATCTAGACACTATGACACTAGACACTAAAGAGTAAGTAAAGGCAAAAAAAGAAGAAAAAACACTACTTTACAAATATAAATTACTTTGAACAAACAAAACCACAATATAAAAGAAATCTGTGCTTGTACAGAGTTTTCAATGACTTTTTATTATAAAAAAACGTTTTGTTTTTGTTTTTTTGGAGAACATTTTGTTTGCGAAAGAATCTTTGCTTTTCCTATTGTGGTCAAATTAAATTAAATTAAAACAGGAGAAACAAAAGCTGTGATTTTCTTAGACCCAACCTGTGGAAGAGATGTGATGCACTTCTGTAGCCTCTTGCACTTCAAGAACATCATCAATGAACCATCCAGTGCACTGTCACAGCAAATCAGATGCATCTCGTGTGTCTTATCTCACCAGCCTGTTTGAGCCAGATCTTTGATCTGGTTCAATAAACGTGGGTTGAAAAGAACAGGTCCTGGTTCTGGATCAGGTCTCACGTTGAAGAGAAGCCATGTGATTATTACTCAGTGCTATAGAAAGATTACAGAAGCAAAGGTAATCATTACAAATAAGGGTTTATTTAAGAACAGAATTTCTTAAAAATGACTAATATGTTTCATTCGTTTTCTTTGTTGTTGATGATCATGATCTATCTTTAATTTTCACTGAAAGTGAAAAAGCAGATTAAAAACCAGTGGAGTAAAAAATATATATTGAGTTCAGGATCAGAAGCATCTTTGATCAGTCAGCAGTGTCATTCATTATTTGACAAAACTGAATACACAGAGATTTTTTTCTCCCGCTTTCTACAACAATGCAGGTGTAAGGAAGCATTGCTTGTGCAAAAAAAGCCTGATTATCCCAAAAAAGCATACTGTAACGAAATATAAGTAAGGGGAAGACAGCCCTATTCATACTCACACATTAACACAGTCACAGGGAATGAAGGAAAATTAAAACACGGTGGAAAGAATAGGAACTGGAAACGGGACAGAACAGGAAATGAATAAACTAATATAAACAGTAACTGGATTTAAGAACTGAAAATTGCAAATCACAGGAAAATGACAGCCTTCCCCTGATTTGCAGCTCCACCCTGTATTCTATAGTGAAAATAGCTAATTATATATCAGAATCAGAATACTTTATTGATCCCCAGGGGAAATTATTTTGGTTACAGTGCTCCAGTACAAACAGTAACACAGACAGACAATACACTAAGTAAGGAATGGCACAATATATATATGTATGTATGTCTCAATAAGTGATATATGTGTGTGTGTGTGTGTGTGTGTGTGTGTGTGTGTCTATATATCAGTTATTGATAAATAGCTGGATAAGAAAGAAGAGCATGTGCAAAAAATATAGTAGGTTTTCTTTATAGTTTTAGAAAATGCTTGATTTGTCTATAGTAAAATTTCTTAGTTCTATTATTATTATTATTATTATTATATCCTAGTAAGTTTGAATACTACCAATATTTCTGGCCACAGTAAATGTAGCATGAAAGTTACGTGGCACATTGCTGCCCATCCACCTCCTTTATTTATCCAGGAAGTGTCTTGAGTTACACTGTTTTAGTAAAGACTTGGCCAAAGTGGCAACTTAAGATGGGCGTTGCATAGTTACACAAAAACACATTGTGCATTTTCCACTAAAACTGCACACAGTCCTGAAAACAGGGCCCGAGAGACATGACGGATGCAATATTCAAACACTTTTATATAATGGGTGCTACTTACTGCTTCACTAATTCTGCTAATTATATTTACCCCCTTTTTGCCACCTTCACCCTTTTATATTGTTCTCCCAACAGTCCCTTTCGAAAGACCTCAAGTGAAACTGATCAGCTCAAAAAGAAACCTCACGCACTTGACAGATGAGCTGCACTTCTTCAATACAAAGAAAATATGTGTCTCACGCAATGTTTAAGCGAATGAAAGTAACCTTATCCAGCACAAATTGGGTTAAAAAAAAAAATACATTCTTTGACTTCTGCATTAATGCCATTTTAAATATATATAAAGCTCCTTTAGGCTCATCAAGAACATAGACAGAAGCTGAACAATTTAATTAACCACAACAAGGAGGAGAGGAGGTTATTATAATGAGGCTTGAATGTATACTCTCTGGAAAAACTATAGCAGAAAATAGATTCTTCTAAACAACAAACTCGCTAATGGGCAAATAATGGTTTTGTGATGTGTGCCCTTTTCGTAAATTAATGAGAATTTTTTTTGTTGTTTTAAATGTAAAACTCATCTACCATGTGTCTTGAGGCGAAGACCCTTGGCTTGATTGGTAATGTGATTTGCATGGTGCATGCCTGGCCTATTGCCATGACATTATCCAAACCCATCAATTAACACTAGATCATTATAACTTTAGCAGGAGGTGGAGGTGTTTGAGTGCAGCGAGTCAAAAGGGGAAAACAGCTGGAACAACATTAATACTTAGATGAGATGGGAATCTATTGGTGAAATGCATGTAGGCCATGGCTGCTTTATATTGCAAGCACACAATGTATTGTGCCCTTCACAGAGTCTTATTCCAACACGGGATTGTTGATGTGGACCGGATTTCTTGATGCAGATATTTTGTTGCTTGAATAATGCATTACAACCACAGATCCCTGATCATCAGCTGTCAGAAGAGTGAGGTTGTATCCTTAAAGAGATGAGTCTTTTTAAAGTGCCCATGTTATGCTCATTTGCAGATTCATATGCTTTTCCAAGAGGTTTGCTTTGTTTTGCTCCCACTGTTTTAAGATATGTAGATTAGTCTCTTAAACTAGTAAAAGCACACAAAACACAATGGAAGGAAAATGAAAAAAAAAACGCAGCAGAGGTTTTTCTGGGGAAACGGTAATGAGACGGAACAGCTGAGCAGCTGCAGAAGTGACAGAAACAGGATTAAGACGTGGAAGATCTGTCAGCTTTGTGGGGGAGGTATGTGCATACCTGCACATACCTTTGTGCAGGTATGTGTGTTTTAATCGCATCATTCATAAAAGACTGAGATACTAAGATACATATTTACTATTAGTTTGCTACGGCTGTCCAATTATGTTATTCTCCCCAAAATGGCTTCCACTGTTTTTATGTGTTTTTTGTTTATTTATTTATTTTTTTGAGCTTTTGCAATGTTTTATTTTACTTTCATTGTATTTTGTGCTTTCGCAGCATTTTTCTGTTTGCTGGTGTTTTCTGAAGTTGTAGTGGGTCACTGTAGACACCACCCCAGGTAAAGAAAATCAACAAATGAGTTGATGAATTATCAGAGTTTTAAATAATGTTAATGTTTATATCTTACTATACCACACCAATTTTTTTTATTGTCTGTAAACTCCTCTTGGCACACAGGTACATCCTCCTTATCTACTGCATATACGATACCTTCATGTCATTGCCTTATCTAGCAGCCACCTGAGCTAAAATGACCCCATCTGTGGCACTTTATAAAACCATTTTATCGTTTTATTTCATGATAATTGAATATCAATTATCATGAATGATATTGATATTGATATACAATGATATTCAATAGCCATATCATTGAATATCATTTCATGATATGTGGATTCATATCCACAAAACTTTGATCTATGATTAATATATTATGATGCCATCATGTTGCCTAGAAACAACCTCAGTGACTAAAATCATAGACCAAACATGAAATATTGCCATCCTAGTCCTGGTTCATTGACCCAGTAGTTTAAGTTTGGTTCTGGACTTGTTGTTTATTTCTTTGATAGAAGTTGTCTTGGTCTTTGTGTTTAGTATTCTCTTGTGCTTCTGAGTTTTTTGCAGTCTTTGGTTTTTGTCTTGTTATGTTTGTTGCCCTCTCCATCCCTCGGTCCCGTTTCTTAAACTCTGTCATGTTTGTTCCTCTTCCTGGGCCTAGTCTGGGTGTCTTGAGTCCATGTATGAGTGTAGGTTTTGTAAAAGTTTCTAAAGTCTCTTTAGCTTTTTGTGTTGTTGCCGTAGTTTCATATATACAAAGCTAGTAACGAGTATCAAAAACTTGATACAGTAACTAATACTAAAACTTACTTTAAACAAAGTTAAAAAAAAAAAAAAAATAGACTTAAAAAAACTAAGTGTATTTTTGTATTGACAAAGCTGAAACAACAGGAAGACACGTAGGAAATGTTTTTAGTTGCTGTCAAATTTTTCAGGGCAACCAGCACGAGGCAGCTTTAGTATTATGATTATTGAGGCTGGGATGTCACACAAACATCTCAGTGTTTGTATTAAAGTACTAATTCAAAACTTGCTCTTGCCTCTGGTAAATAACCTGTATTGCACTGAAAATGACAAAAAAAAAAAAATCAACAAAAACTCAAAACTTTATTGAATACATAAATAAATAAAATAGAAAACTAATGCAAAATACCAAACTAATAACCTTTTGGGGGCAGCAGTAAAGTATCAACACAATAACCGCATTCACTCAAAATTCAAAACACACAAAATGTTTGCAATAAATTGGATCAAATGTAAGAAATAAGTTCAGGTTCTGTCTTTATGTGTTTTGTGTGCTCACACAGAGGTGGTGAGCACATGTGAAGTGGGAGCTTTGAGTTTCCTTATTTCAAACAGTAATGCCAACAGTGTCAGTGAAACTGCAATAATAAAACAATATGTAGATGCAACTGAAGCTTTGTAGCTATGTGAAGCATAACTTACATAAAATTCATGATGTGATAGTCTAACCATAAAAAGTGATCACAACAACAGAACATCATGAACATCATGTTATGCAGTCCTGTGTTTAATCTGGATCTTCATTATGTGTTGTTATTTCCAGTTATGTGTGCGGTCTCTGGAGTCTTTCATAGACTATCGTGCTCTGTTGACTGTTGGTTCCATTGGTTTGGTCTTTACTGAGCCAGGATGGAAATGTGTAGGAATGTTTTGATGTTTAACGCAGTCTATGCTTTTGTGCTTTGAGTTACCATAGCAGAAGCAACTCAAGTGATAAAAAAATGGTCTGCTGAGCAGCTTCCTATTTGTTTGGGTGGGGGGGTGGGACCAGCCTGTAGGGTTATGCAAATGTGTTACATGGTAAAGTAGATGAGTTACGGAAGAAAAGCCTGGACTACAAATGAGCTGTTACAAGGAGTTTGCAAGGCAGTGCTTTCTCAGGGAAGCAATAACTGCCTTCGGCAAGAACTTTGTAACTTTCAGACCTTTTTCTCACACTTAAAAGTTATATAACAGAACGAAGAAAAGGGTGGTAGTGGTTTAATCTGCAGTTCAACATTGCACACAATGTGTGCAGACGCATGCTTCCATATAGACTCTGTCCATCTAGTCTAGTTCTCACCCCATGTCATAAAAAATTACTGTGCTGTTTGAGATTTTATATAAGCTAGTTGTTTCCAAACTTGTGTCTTTATCCTGCGGAAATGCTGGTGCCTTTCAGACACCAACTATTGCTTTAGCTTTAGTATCCCTACTTTAAACCATGTAGACTTAGGTTAGCACCAATTCATCAGTTCTGTTTTATATTTTTTGAGCTATTCTAATTCTACTCAGTGAAAATTGTTGCTGTGTGGATCTCCCTGGTCTCTATCCTGAATGAGCTGGGGAACTCAAAGGGAAAAAATGTGAAAAGGAGCCAAGCAAAGGTTTTCACCTAACATATTTTACAGCTTTGAGTTGATATCTGTCTAGTTATAATCTAAATTCTAATTATGGTGAGCTGAAGTCGTAAATACAACTCTCTCTTGCTAGCAGCAGAAGTGCTTTTTATTGGCCACATTTTTATGTACCATGAAAAATTGACACTTTAATTAGAGCATAGCATCAAGTCAGTTAAACTTTTGGGATATTGATCTGGTCAGTTAAGTAGTAGAGGGAGTTGTTAGTCGGTTTCAGCTGCCTTGTTGTAAATAAAATTAACAGTGCAGTAAAGGGGCAACAATTAGGGTCAGTGTCAGAATCAGGCAGTGCCTAGATCAATACAGAGGTTTGACAGGTAGTCCATGTCCTCCAGGATATCACATCAACATCACAAGAATGTTTCTGTCTCTCCTTCCCACGGTCTTGAGCACATGGATGAGAATGGGGCAGCTCTCCTGACATCCTTAACTCATCAGCAAGACCGATATCTGCTCCTTTGTGCAAAGAGGAACAGGATGAACACTGCCAGAAATCTCTAACAGGTCTTTAACCAAACAGTCAGAGGGTGAGGGTGGCCCGAGGCCCCAACATCCTCTAGTGGGCCCTGTGCTCGCTGCCTGGCACTGTAGAGCCCAACTGGCATGGACAATAGAATACCAGAACTGGCACCATTGGTCCACCACTGGGGCCCTGTGCTTTTCACAGAGGAGGTTCATCCTGAGTACATGTGACAGATGTTAAAATGGTCAGGAGAAGCCATGAAGAACATGCTGCCTGTAAAATCATTCAGCATGACCACTCTGGTGGTGGGTCAGTAAAAAGGAAAGCAAAAAGAAAGATACTGTTGAACTTAATGGTAGATAAACCATTAAGTCATTTAATGTGTACTATTGTATGTTGTATGTATGTTACATGCTAATTTACTCTGCTTAATAACATTGTCTGTCCCATTCTGAGCAGGGAGAAAACAGGTCTGGGTCACTGAGCCAAAGCTTGTTTTCTCATTTAAATTGCTCCGGCTCAGCTAAATGGAAATGTGCTGCAGATCTGTGCCTCAGTCCATGTAGGAGCAAACATTAATCCATTAAGTAAATCAATGATTATTAGAGTAAAGACAGCCAATATGCAGCAAACCTGGCTGTGAGAGTTTTCAATGGCGGCCTTGTTATTTTTAACTCAACATTGGTGAGAGTTGTGAATCTGAAGCAGGCACCTTGGAGAACCGGGAAGATACAGGCCTAGTGGCAGAATTTACTTCAGGCCCCATGCGTCATCCTGGGTTGACAACTACTATCAATCTTTCTTCCCAGGAAAGCAAGTATATTGGACGTGGATAAAAGACAAAATGCATCACAACAGAATAATTCGTAAATAAATGCAAGCCCTTGCTGGGCTTCTCTGAGAATACACAAATCAAAATGTGACAATTCTAAGGCCCAAACCACCTCCTAGCCTGTAGCCAGTGCAATATTTTACTGATCTTCACTTCACCTTGGGTATTGAATTATTAGGGAGTCATAAATGCGTCCTCCGAAAGGAATAAGGTGTCCTCCATGTTACGAGTGCATTTGTCCTTATTATTGCATTTTCAGGGAGGAATTTAAGGGCTGCATTTTTTTCATTTCTCAAAAGTCAGGTGTCTCTTCTTATATCTCTGGCTGTTTGTCTGGATTTGCACTATAAAGAGATCTATTCCTCAAAACATCTGGCAAGGCTATAACTAATATCATCACTGTCTTTTTATAAACCCTGACCCCAAAGAACAAGTTTTTATTTAGTCCTTTTGGGTAAAGAAACTGGGAAATAATGCAGCCCTTTAGCTTGTACAGATGATGTATTGTCTTCAGAATCTTCATAATACAATCAGAACATCATTATGCTGTCTTTTAACAGTAATTTACTTTATTTTTTTTTCTTATTAAACAAAAACAATAAGTTCTATAAGCTCAACTGACCTTTTATAAGGTCCACCTTGCTAGCATTGGGTTTGACCCTTTTATCATTATCATGAACTAGATTCAACAAGGTGCTGGAAATATTCTTCAGTGATTCTGGTTCATATTGACATAATAGCATCACACAGTTGCTGCAAATTTTCCATGATGCAAATCTTTCACCACAACCCAAAGGTACTCTGTTAGATGGAGATCTGGTATACTGTGGACCCTTTGAGTACAGTGAACTGATGACCATGCTCAAAAAACCTATTTGATGTCAGCTACGGCTGTGTGGCAGGTAAGGCAGGACTCCGAAACAAAACTAAACTCTGTAAGGCACAAAACTAGGAGACATGGAAACTCGAGGCAGAACACACAGATCAAACGGACAACACAATGAGCAGAGGGAGACTGAGGACATGAATACACACACACACACACACAGAGATAACGAGCGGATGGGCAACAGGTGGGAACACAGCTGGAGCTAATTACTCACTAAAGAGACAAAGGAAGCAAAACGGCACACAGGACGAGAGACTATCAAAATAAAACAGGAAATAAACTCACAGGCTTGATACCGAGACTGGTGAGAAACAGACGAGAGATTGACAACAAGTGACTAATCACTAAACACGTGATGTTGAACACAGGCGAGGCATGATAACAGAAACCTAAAGACTAAATAACAACACCAAGGATCATGACATTTGAGATTATTTGAGCTAATGGCGTTCAGTGTTATCTGACTCCTAGCAGTCTGTGGTCATAAAGGGTTGGGTAGGTTGTGATGTTTAAATGATGCTCACTTTGTATCAAGTGGTTCAAAGGGTCACAAGAAAATATCACCTTCACACTATTACACTATCGGGTGGTGGAGGAGGTGATGGCAAGATGGACATACTTTCATGCTGTTTACACAAAAATCCAACCCTGCATCTGTTTTTTGCAGCAGAAATCGAGACTCATTTGACCACAAAAAAAGCAACTCGATGACTAGCTATGTAATACATGTAAAGTCTTAAATACTTCATCCCATCAGCCATATGTATACATGTCTGTATATAGTTGTCTCCTTAAAGGGTGAGAGACTGAACAAAACTTTGAACAAACATTGTTTTTTTTTTAAAAATATTAAAATCCCAAATCATCTGGATTATTATATTATATTCATTTCATCTCCAACAGCTGTTCTGATGTAGAACACAATCTGAAAAACGTGTCGCATTGATTTATTGAATCAAGTATCAGCTCTGAACCAAAACTGAGACCTTTACACAGACTTATAGATGCTTGGAAGTGAAAAGATTCACAACTGTCAATGTTTGTTCTTCATAAACTTAAGCTTGCATGGATCTTCTATGAGCAGCCACACCATAAATCTGAGAAAGCAAAACAAAAAACAAAGACAAAAGATGAAACTTGCTGACTCACTGCATCAAATATATTAGTGACATGCCTAACAAGTAACAACACCAACCGTGGCCTGGAGTAAATCTTTGATTGTCAGAGGATTTTGTGCAGCGTTCTCTCACTGCATTTATTTATTTTTTAAACCAAGTCACTGCAAAGCTAAGGTCCCTGCACAAAGAAAATTAACTGGTAGAGCCTCCTTTTTCCATTTTCCACCTTAAAGCTATGTTTACCACTGTGACCAAAACAAATTGTACAACAGTAAGGTTAGTCATCCTTTTTTCTCAATGTCAGCTTTACGGTAGCGGCCAGTTTTGTTGGAGTCGACAAAGCAACTTGCAAATCTACCGAGTTTTCACATCATGAGACAGACTTGGCAGGCTCTGGATTGTTTCCTTCCCTCAACAACAACCTGAGTCCACAACTTTTTTTTGTAGTTTAGAAGAGAGTTTGCATGTCCTTGCTTGCAGAGCAATGTATATGCAATTAAACCACACTGACTAAGCTGCTCAGATCCAGGATTATTTTGCATGGTTGTGACGTTTTATGTGTGGCTAGACTCCTTTGGGTTTTTCTCACATTTAGAAAACTGATTACCCATTCTGACAGCATGGGCAACGTTAAGCCAAAGCACACAACGCCACTCTTCAAAATCAGTCAACGTTGAAATTAAATTAAACCGAAGATACAGAAGAGAACAAAAGGTTCCAACTGGCTGGTGAGAGACGACGGTTAAATGAAACCATTCTATTTCTCAACCAGCAAGAAGTGTCTCTTCTAAACTTGGATTATTGAAGAGAGCCTGAGCTGTTTAGAGATACTGATAGAGAAGGATTCAGGATTCCCGTGGACAGACATGATAACAAGTAGAGTTAATAAGCCACTAAATCAAATGCACATCTATACAGTGCCATGAAAAAATCCTGTCCCCTTCTTGATTGGTGTTTTTTGTGTGAGTTCCTTTCATATTTGTCACAATGAATATTTCTAATCATTAAAATGTATTTATTAAGGAAACAAGCCATTTAAGCCTACCTGTCCCTGTGTGAAAAAGCTTTTCCTCGTAAACCTAATAACTGGCTGAGCCACCCTTGGCAGCAACACCTGCAATCAAGCATTTGCGATAATTGGCAATAAGTCTTTGACATTGCTGTGAAGGAGGAGTGGAGGCCAATGCTTCTTTGCAGAATTGTTTTAATTCAGCCACACTGGAACATTTTCAAGCATGAATGAACTCTGCAAAATGCTGTCAATTTTAAAAAAAGACTGCTTTAATAACAGACTTTTGCTGCTTTCCTGCAGAGCGTAATCTGCAGCACATTTTCCTCTTTTCCCCACATCTGTAAACATCTGGACAGGGAAAGAGGAAACTGATCATTTACAGAGATCATCAGCAGACCTTTGAGTCTGTGAGTCAATAAAAACATACCTCGATTGTAACTTGTGAGTGATGCAGTAAATAACGGTCAGATTAGGGCTGACCTTTCTACACAGGCGTGTCTACTCATCTCTGCCAGCCACCCCTCTGTGGATTAACTTTATCTAGTCAGTCTGATGTTTTTTTTTTGTTGCTAGTGTGCCAGAATTTGTGAAATCAAATAAAATTTAGATTTCAAAAAGCTTAATAACATCTCAAAAATACCTGAAACACAGCATAACCATTGCCCAAACTGCGTACATATAAATACCTCACAGATTTATGATTTTGTTTTTCCCAACAGTGTCTTTATTTATTTTCGAACATAACACCTACACAACTGCTAAAATGTAACAAAACAACAAAACAAGTGCATACACCACAAACTAGACATACTGCAATGGTACACAATTTAAAAAAAAAAGAAAAAGTGTGTGTGTGTGGGGGGGGGGATAACTGTGTCTCTCACCATACATTACCCACACTCGCAGGTATACGCTACATGTAAATTAGGAAGTAGTCGTTCAATGCCAAGCAATCAGGGGTCGGCAACTCCAGGCCTCGAGTGCCGGTGTCCTGCAGGTTTTAGATCGCACCCTGGGTTAACACACCTGTATGAAATGATTAGTACATTACCAGGCCTCTGGAGAACTTTAAGAAATGCTGAGGAGTCATTTAGCCCTTTAAATCAGCTGTGATGGATCATGGACACATCTAAAACCTCCAGGACACCGGCACTCGAGGCCTGGAGTTGCCTACCCCTGCAAGCAATAAACATATTCCCAAATGGACCGCCCTCCCCAAAAGTCTTTATTTGCACGAAAGTTTTTGAAGGGGCCCCAGATTCTATCAAAGCTTTATTGCCTACCCCATCAACTCTGCACTTTTCTACGGGCAGAGTTGATGTTAATTCTGAAATCCATTTACCTGTCCTTGGTCTATCCACCTCTTTTCAAGCAATCGCTGTCACTCTCTTAGCCACCAGCAGCCTTATGTCTAAGGCCTCTCCCACTCTTCAATGGAGAGGCAGCCACCAGTTCATTATACATTTTAGAAATTAAGCCCCTTCCCTGACAATCTTTCACCATCATTTCTTCGAGTGATAAGTGATAAGCCAGGAATAGACAAGAACTGGTTTTGCTCTGTTGTAATAAAATCTCTGTTGTTGATATCTACAATAGAACTGGCTGCAGGCTATGTCATGCTTGGCAACAATTTCATCAACAAGTGTTTATTATCCGGATTGTAAAGATCTCCTATTTTTTTTGTAGCCCCTGTTCAACACATATTTTAAATCCCCCTTCACCCCCTCCTAGGGGAAAGCGATCTTTTCTCTATATCGGACTGAATACTGAGAGTGAGTCAACTTCATTGAGGCGGGTCTTAACTTAATGCCACACCCCAATCATAAATATTTTTGACCATAGGATTCTTGGTGTTTCTTAAAATTAGCTAAGTACAGGTAAATAGGAAGGGGCAATTTCAGAGTATACCCTTCCATCTCTCTCCACAATGGCACATTCTCTTATAAATAGTAAAACATTAGTGTTCTCAGCCATGCCGCCCGGTAGTACCATAGTGGTTTTGGGCATTTAAGCACTTCTCTGTCTTAAGGAAAATACAATGGTGATAGGTGCAGCCTGGAGTGTCTATTCTTCCATAAAAACTCAATGAAAAGTGTCGTCAGTTGAGAAAATTGTTTGGTGATGGCAGAGGCAAATTTTGTGCATTTATATGATTTGATATAAATACTGAATAGGATGATCATATCTCAACCTGAATCTTATTTTAAGATGGCATTATTGAGACCTTGTAAACACTGTTTATTGAAACTTTCATGTAAATAAAATCTTTTTTGTGCCCGAAAAAGGCCCAAAATCACGTGTGATTTGAATCTACATTAACATGTACGACATGCAGTCAAGTTTAAAATCTTTGTTTGTCCCCAAGACAGGAAAACGCGTGTCGCTGTGTATTTTGAATTCACGACCATCTTGCTGCGAGGGGACTACATTATCGTTTTAACTATAGCTGCGAACAATATGACACTTATTAAATTATGTAAATAACTCACAACAAAGAAAAAATAAACTGCTCATTAATTACACCATTTTTTAAAAAAAAGATCTTTGTTGTTATGAATCATTAAGACAACATCTCTTGAGTCCTTAGAAGCTCCTCAGATACTGATGCCTCAGCCATAAACATGCAGTAAATGTCAAAGTCTGTACCGCTGTATAATATGTTCCCAGTGTTTTCCCGTTGTTGTTGTCAGCGTGACTAATGTGTTTTTGTACCTGCTGCTGTAGTCAAAATTACAGCTCACATCAGATTTTAGATGTGGTGTAGTACAGTGTATTAGGTTGTACTTTCTATAACAGGTTCTAAACACTTACTCTTTTAAATCATTATTTTTAGTATCAAGTCCTCAGATTTGTTTTCAGACACATGTTTGTAAAATGTGTGTTTTAGGAAAAAGAACGTCTTCCTTTAATAGTGAAAGTTAATTCCCTCCAAATTGTAATCACAGGTCATTATTGAGTAACTGTCACATGATAAGGTCACTCCAGCAATCTCTGTGCAAACTCTGGTAATTTGTTTTTTGCCAAATGGCAGATGTCACACTTGGTACCAAATACATCATGTGAGACCATTGCTATAAATATGTATAAATAAACTGTGACCTGCTCATAAATTATTGGCTTTTGACCAACTTCAGTTCAATTACTTTTACTGAATTTTCCATTCCCCACCACCGCAGATCAATAAAGTAAGTTTTATGTTATTGCTCTTTGGTTTGTAATTTGGATTAGATATTTTAAGAAATGGAAATTCTGACAAAGAGTTCCCAGAACACTGACTCAGTCCTGGAAGTACCGCAAATTAAATTAATGTTTCTGAAATAAAGAATTTAATGTTGTTAATCTCTGGAGTTATTTCACTAATTATGATTAAAGCAAGTGACTCAGTATAAAAATACTGATGCAGCTTGTACTCCTTTTTTATCATTGTTTACCCTAGTTCAGGTCCTATAATTGTCATCTCTCACGCACACACAGGTCTATGACCACTCTTCAGCAGTATTCCTTTTTTCAGTCACCCTTGACTTGCGCCCCTGTCCTTTTGCCTCCCACCCTTTGCTCTGTTTTACCCTCAGTGAAGTATTGATTACTTCATAGGTGAGCAGAGAGACTCTCTATCACCAGTCAGACAGAGAAGAAAGATATATATCCATGACATCGAGTGATGAGCTGAGGCTTCATTAGCTTGGCCCAGCCTGTAAAGTGGCCCATATATACAGTCTATATCAAAGAAATGGAGGGCTCAAATTGAACTCTAGTACGCGAATGCAAATAAAGTCGCATTGGGAGTTTTGCCTCCTACAGAATATTTCATTAAGTAAACAAATTTTGTTTTATTGTGTTTTAAAGCTGTAGAACAAGTGCTGTACAAGCAGAAAATATATAAAGGAGAAAAAAACCCCAGAATGTAAACCACATCACTGACTGAGCCAAAGATATTTGTTTTTCTTTTGGAGAACCTTTTTTTCTTTAACTTTTATAAACCCTTTACACATAAATGGTTTTATGTGTCTTTTGGTACCAGACACAAGTATAATCCTCAGGTAAATGCTATTTGAGAGTGCTACAGTTTCCAGAACCCTTTGTTAATTAGTGTAGGTTAATCTTTAATCAGTTAATCTTTAGCCTGTAAATATTTAATCAGTCTTCATTTGATTTTGCCTCAGCGTTTTGTAGAGACCACAGTGAGGCAATATACTTTGAATTTTGTCTCCAGCTGTCGTCAGATCAGTTTTCTTGTAAATTAAGCTTATGCTGTTAAATGATTTAGTGGCGTTTTCATAAATCACTGCCTGATTAATGCTCAAAGGTACGTTTTTTATTTCTATGTATGAGTGAGGATTTAAAACAACCATTGCCTTGTCAAATAAGGTTTGGGGATGATTATAGTTTAAATTAAGTTGTGATGAACACATCATCTCTTGTGCATCACATTACTGCGGACGTTATCTGACTTTAATGATACCAGTGTCTAGACAAAAGTCTTGAGCCACCCCCATCGTCATTTTTTTAAATAATTTGCTTCCAAGCAGCCAGATGTTCTTTTAAATTGGTCTTTGAGCAATGGTTTTCCAGGCTTTCTGAAGGTCTTTAGTACGCACAGAGGAAGTCAGAAGAGAGGTACTGTAGTCAGTGTTTACAGCCACGGTGGTCTGTCAGGTTTCAGGGCTGCATTTCAGCCAGTGGCGTTCTGTCAGATTTTACTTGACAATGCAATACCATCTGGAAAAAGCATCTGATTGGCAACAGGCTCATTTTTCAGCATGACAAGGATCCCAAACACACTGCTAGTGCAGTAGAAGCATACCTGGATATGAAAACACACAATGGACCGCTAAGTGGCGGACTGGCCACCCCACAGCCCAGACCACCAGACCAAAGAAAGGTTCTGACCTATAAGAAGCCTGGACAACCAATCCTGAAGACTACTTAAAGCAATTACAAGAAAGTTTTCCCTAAGAGTTCAGGCTGTGTTGGAGAATAAAGGTCATAACAAGCTTGTTAGAAATGTAAAGCCTCAGTTTTTGCCTTTTATACTGTTTTTATACCATGTTTTATATCACTGTACTGTTTTTCCATGTATGTTTGCATGCTTCAATAAATAGCTGAGGTGAATCAAGACTTATGCACAGTAATGTCTATAAACTTATATAGTTGGTATTAAAATTAACATTTAATTATATTTCCTCATTACAGAAGCCCATGCAGTGTGATTTAAATAGTTATAAACATAATTGATAATGTAACAGAATAGTTGCAAAGTGCATCTAGTTCTTCTAGTTTCCCATCAAATGCAAGCAAAAAATAAAAAAAATAAATCTTTGTGGTTTAGAATGAACCAGCCATCATGAGCAATTAATAGAGGCCTTTATTTTCTGAAGTAAAGACTAATTTTATGTCAACACCTTCAGTCTGTGGAGCTGTAATAGAATATGATTCGTTTGTACAACTGAAATGACCAGTACAAGTTTTTTCATATCCTCTGTTTTTATCAGTTAATTAAGAGGGAAAGCAGAGAACTGAGAGAGAGCTGAGGAAATAAATGAGACTTACTGATGTCAGAGATTTACAGTATCTCTCTCCATTTGCCCCGCTTCCCTGTTCTGATTAGAAGGCTCTAAATAAGTTGCTATTCCATTAACCTTCTGGATAAAGAACAGGGCAGAATTTTTCTACATGTCTTTTGATTAAAGAATAAAGTTTACTTTGTTGCGTTAGTTTACTGCCAAGGTTTCCCATGTCCTTTTTACATTTTTTTAAATAATTGAATTCATCACGCAAAGGCTCTTTAGAAATAATAAGTGAATATTAACCACTTCTCTCTGGGGTCTTTGACCTTGGCGCAAATGGGTCTTAGAAATGTTGTTGTACTGAGGATGTAAAGCTTTCTTTGTTGTTGAACTTTTTGATTATGAGTTAAACAGCAGAGACTTTCCGGCCTGGGGCTCTCATTATTCATGAGTCTCTTCAAGCCGCACAAATATGAAACGACTTTCTAAAGGTTATCTGCCACTTTTCACACAGTTGTTCCAACCCCTTCTTTGTTCTTCAGTATCCATTAAGTTTTAGAAGTTGGCATGGACAGACAGAAGGGTAACCAATCCAAGAAAGCTGAAAAACTAAAATAAAAAAGCAAGCATGAGGACTGCTCTGCACAGGTTTCAAATCTCTGTGTTTGATAATAAAATATACTACATGACTGACTGTATTTGTTCTTTCACCAAACTCTTAAGGCCTTGGTCACATGGCTCTAGAGACAGAGCAATCCCCTGGAAACCTTTGGAAAAAACTAGCGAAAAATGTATTTCACCAAACTGTTGGTGAGTGGTTGCTGGAGGTTGTTGGCTGACAAAAGGTGAAATCAGTCGCAAAGAAGTTGCTACACCAAAAACCTATTTGTTATTGCTTTGGTCAATAGCAGAGTCTCTCTCAGCTTGCATGGTTAAAATGGGCCTGCGTGCAAGCAGTCACCAACTGACCACTGAGCTGTGTTTCAACAGGAACAACTTTTACTTTGAAGGTGAAATCCCTCTGTTTCTGTTTTGCATCTAACTTTTCACACTTTTAACTACGGCTCAGCAACTGTAAACAATCACTTACCATCCACACACATCTTTCCCTATAGTGATGCGTCATTGCCAACTGGTCTCTAGGCCTGTGTAGCTGAGGCCTAACTTAAAGGTTTGACAGAATTTTCTCACAAAACATTTAGAGCATAACTGTAGGAATCAGTGGTTTCTACACATTTGAGAGCATGTGATGTAGGTAAAAGGAAAAACTGAATTTTTTTCAGTTTTCTAAAATATAAAAATTTGTAGCAGCCTTTCAGTGCAGCCGATTTCTGCACAAAGAAAATTTATTATAATAATAAATATGAGTAATCTGGAAAAGTACTGAATTTTGAAATGGAAACTATCAGGATTATACAACCAATAGAAAATGTTTGTTCAGTTATTTGCAGATTTCTCACTATATCATAAAGCAATGCTCTTGTTTAAAACTATAAAAGTTTGCAGTGGCTCGAGAACACGTTCATTTACTTTCCAGTCAATTAGGGTAAATGAACCGCAGTGAACTGCAGGCTGCTCATCCAACACCGGCATCTGGATATAACACCTTGGCTCTGGTGTCGCTACATTCCCATTGCTGCAGCTCCTTCCTGACACCTTATACATCAAATTATATCATTAATAAGGCATCAAAGTACAATATTTTTTAGTAGAATACATTGCCAGTCATTTCAAAGTTAAATATAATGGTGTTCAATACCTTTAACATGTAAGAAAGTACCAAATATGCATTTTAGCTTAAATATGTTTATTTATTTTTGGTAGATACACCAAAAAACAGTAAAAATGTAATCTAACAAAATTCAAAGAAAGCTGACAGCATGTCAGCTGCCATTAAAGGAAATCTGTGTTTTCTGCAGCTGAACTCGGCCCTCTCTCCGGTGACAAATTTGCACACTCCAGTGACCAAAAAGCTCCCCAAACTACGGAAGCAGGTCCACCTTATTATTACTATTTAATGGTTAGGAATCTACCGAGCCATGATTCCAGTGTCTCCGCTCCCTGGAAAGAAGGCATAAACTCTGATAAGATGTGACAGGCTGATAGCTACTTGGTGTGGCTGCTTTGGAAAGCAAGATGGGCTCTGTTTGTCTGATGAGAAATGCTCTGGAGGAAGACAGACAGGGATAGGAGATAGTGGTGGCAGGATGGGGTGTGAGAAAGAGAAACGCACGCAAGAGGACGGCAGTACAAAATGAAATTGCAAACTGTTGGACTGTCATGCGTGACCTTTTACAAATAGATTCTTGTAAACTTGCAGCTTTTATTTTCTGGAAAAATGAGGGGTAATGACCATGGCATTCTGATTACTTTTTTATTATTATTTTTGGAGATTGAGTATGTGTTTCAGTATATATATATATATATATACCCACACACACACACTGAAGCCCATGCGTGCTTGCACACCTAACAATACGTGTTGTACATGTTGGGCAATTTTTAAAGGAAAGGTCAGGCTTGACACTGATTTGAAACCTTCCTACCACATGAAATATTACATAACAGAGGGATGAAGGAATAAAGGAAGGCAGTTTTATGAAACAGGCCAGTGTATAAATGAATGAACTGGGAGTTATATTAGTTGTGTGCTCACTTCTGTCACAATTTCAGGGATAAATCATAAAATTATCCTGGGTTTCACAGGAGGAAGTAAGAGAGCGAAGGCATGAGAATTGGAGTAAAACATCAAAGATAGAAAAGTTAGAGTCAGAGCTCTTGGGAGGGAAACTAAAACAAAGGAAAAGAGGTATTGCAGTTGAGAGACTCTGGGATTTAACTGACACGAGACAGACAGACGTTAGCTAACGGCTGCACTCACACTGTATAGAGATGCAAATAGACCTGACACTGCTCAGGAGACAGCTGCCAATCCATTCAAACGTCCTCCAGCCTCCGCCTACAAGACAGGCAATCCATAATTACCACTTTATGCATCCAAAGGAGCTTTTAAAAATGAGTCCACGAGGCACTACCACAAGTGAGTATCCTGAGGAATGCACTTGTCAAATGCCACTTTTTTCATGTCACATACAAGGGTGTAACAGCATAGGGCTGAATGAGACAATGTGCAGTTCGGTTTGCAGATATATTATTTAAAACCGAGCTTCCATTCAGTATTCACATGTTAACAGACAACATTAATGAGGTTTTTTGTTCTTAAATTGGCTGTTTCCTTTTGACATTTTTCAATTATTGATTCTGATTTTAAACTGATTCATCGGTAATTATGAAATCAGTGTGTCGAGTAGTATAGATGTGCCGCAAGGGTTACAGACTCAGCTGCTGTATTAAATTCAGTAACGTTAACAGTATATTATGGCTGGCTCAATTCAAAGTGATAAAGCAGCAACTTTGCATCTCCACCAGAGAAGCTTTGCAGGTAACCAGTGATATGTGTGTCCCAGCTGAAATACTTCCCACTGTATTTCATCTGTATTTCAATTCTAATTTATCTAAATATCTGTCTCTGCGTTTCACAGATCTAAATACTAATACAGTTTAAAACAGTGTTAATTCATCTACAGAATAGCAAAAAATCCTCTACTTGAAAAAGCTGGAAGAAGCCGGTCTTATTAACGTGAGCCAAAAACCATCAGTTCAGAAACCATCTCAGCAAGATGTGACATGGATGTGCTGACACTTCAATACTCAACATTAATGTTTCATTATTTGATTGACATATTTATTATACACACTGGGGCCTGTGTTGATGTCATGCACTGAGTAAGAGGGTTTTCATGCTCTTCCCACTATGATATCAAAGGCAGTGTTACAGTAGGGAGTCCTAGGGACCCACTACTGCTGCATACTGAGAGGCAGTGTGTCATCCTGACACGGTCAAATGTGTCATCTGTTTCATTTTTGTTCATGGCAGATACCAAAGCATCCAAATCTCCCAACTTTAGGAAAATGCAAAAAAAAAAAAAAAAAAAAATGGACTGATGGAGTTTTGATGTAAGCTTATCCATGTGTGTTTTGTGCCTGGCTTATTAAGAATAAACTGGGAGCCAGATGACAGAGCTCGGTCTGCTTACGAGTCACTGTCATCACTAGGTCGCACTTAAAGTCTCTTTCTCATACTTCATGCTCCAGTTTTGCCCAAAGAATGGGGATTAGGGAGAATAATTCATGTAAGGGCGGTTTGGAATGTGTCCTAGTTAGCATTTGCTTTGCTGACACCTGCTGGTGCATCTATTACAAAAGCAATTAGACGCACGGTCCTCTAATGATACTCTTGTGCTCTTTCATCCCCCAAATACATGTGCTGTTCACTCGCTCCATCTCTTTGTGCCTCCCCTAGGGTTTCAAGGCCGCAACTTCCCGCTGACAGATTCCTCGACCCATGCTCTGGTGCCTTTTGTTGTTATCTGATTAACTGGAGCGAGAGCCCAACCAGGATCCATTTCACTGCTGTCTCTCCTAATTTCATTCCAGGCTGTTTCCCAAACAATGCCTAGAATCTTAAACTTCTCCTTGTATGTCTCCTTCTAACAACTCACAATTGCATTGCATGTATGGGAATAGCTGAAGACACAGTGTCTGTACTTTTAACTTATCTTCTGTGTAATTTCTGTTTAAACCATAACATGACTTCATCTTTTGAAACAGAGAAAGTGTCTGAAAAGCAAAAACGATTGGACCAGCAGTCCAGTAGACGTTTGGCTATTTCACAACAGATTACCAAAATACAGAAAAAATATGGTTTTTCGGTGGAGCAGTCGACTTGACTGATCGTCTGTACGTTGCAGCTTTTTCTCACTATTAATCCTTAAAAACTCTTCAGACTGAAATGCTTGCAGCAATAGTCATTTGTTTAAATTTACATCAGCAAATGGGAGTTATCTAAGCAGCGTTCGCTGTTGTTGCAGGAAGATTAAGAGCCTCGCTGTTTGAAGGGGAAAAGACAAATTGCTGGTGTTTACTGTATCTGCTTACATTCCTCATGCTTTGTTGGATGGCAGTGTTAAAGTGGTATACTTAGTTTTATGAAAATAGCTTTTTCACACGTGAGACCGACTGCCCAACTTTAGTTTATTAGCCTAACTTTTTGCCACAAGCTTCTTGTATTTTTATGTATTTTTATCCACAACACCTGTTCACTTTTAAGGCTCTTAAGACTGTTAAGCTGCAATTCTTCCTCTAAGGTTTGTGGGTTTTTTGCTTTGTTTTGTTTTTGTCTGTTTGTTTTTAAAAGGAAAGAAAATGTAGGGGTGGACAGGTTTTTATGGTATCTTTGCTATGGGCATCTGCAGATGCAGAGAAACAATCTGATCCCAGTGTTAAATTCTTATTCTGTATCACTCGCCTTCATGTGTCAGGAAACATGAAGCCCAACATTAAGATCTTTGCTAACTTTGTCAAATAAAATGTAAAAAATAAACGAATCCCAGAATAAAAATTATCAACGTGAGAGTCATTTACAGACGCAGTGCCTAGACTCTTAAATTTAGTGGTTTCTCCTTCTTCCTCCTCACACGCAGGTGTGGAGCCAACAGGAGACAGCTGAAGTGAAATAATATTTAATAATGCTGTCGGCACGTTGTCACAATAAGTACTATTGTAAAAGCTCACCAACACCCGTCACACTGAGCCAACATCCTTGTAGCCTCGTAAGCCTGGATTATTCTCAGTTGCAGACATGGACAGGTAGAGACCTGTTGACCAGGTAGTCGTTCCTGTTATGCTTAATTTATGCAACTGTCATTGTGTCCATTAGCAGAGGTATTTAAGTCTAGAGAGACTATAGAGAGGACTGCATGGCACCAAAGGTGCTCCCATGAGGGCGTAAGCTACAACGTTACGAGTATCACAACAGTGGTTATCAGGATTTTCTTAAACCTCAAGGGGTGTTTTATTCATCATATGATTATTCTTTCACACAAAAAGAACCTGCAAGTGATGCCTACTCCAAAGATATTATCAGATGATGACAAAATGGTTTAAAAATCTGTAAAGAACAAGCAAATGAAACGCTGTTGCAAACAGGACGAGAGATTAGTACGGCAGAGAATCATTAACCTTTGGATTTAACACACAGAGCGGTAAAATAAACATTTTAATTTGAGTTCATCGTTTAAACTCTCTCAGTTCTGATGTTTATTTCTAACATGACAGCCGCACATTAAAGCTCTGATCTTAAACTGGATACATTAAAGGTTACTCTGTGTGTTCAGCTCTGACTGTAGCACAGCCTAAAGACGCTTGAACAAGCGTTCTCGGCGAGTGTTCTGTGTTCTAGTACCTGCAATTCAAGCAGTATCAGCAGGTTAGAAGAATAATTTCTTAATAGAATTTCTTATTACCAGCTGAATGCATGCAATTTCCTATGACAATTCGATACGTGGTTTGTGCTGTTCCAACTTTACAGCTGGGGTTCAATCACGATATTAGTGTGGCATATTTTATCAGTTTGCACATTTAAAATGTATTCCCCTAGCAGAGAATCTTTATTGCACCTAAAATATGCTGGAAATATGAGGATACATAACCTGCTCCTGACTAGGTGGAGTGTTAGGCATAAGTTAGCACAATGGTTTAGCAGGGTAAAAACAGAGCCTCTTTGTGACAGAGAAAATTCTGACTTCTGTGTATCATATTTGATACGCCAGTTTTTGAAACTCTACATAATCAGCGTGCTTCTTTTTCCTACATGCATTTAACCTCTTAAGCCCCAACGCCCCCTGATACGGGGGCAAAAGGCAGGAGATCAGTTAGGCTTGGGGCTTAAGAGGTTAAAAAGATGCTGGATGTAGCATACCTCTGCTCTGAAGCCAAGGTGATGTTCCAGTCAACAACATAACAGCAAAAATCTGGCTAAAAAATAGCTAGCAGGCAAAAAATGAAAAGCAACCAACTAAACTCTGAAAACAAGGCTGATGAGTGTTCATCACAGACTGTGTTGTTCTCACAGACAGATAAAGAAATTAAACAGGTCAGTAAATATACTTAGACAGACTGTCGTTGTAAAGTTCATGCATGGGCAGCACTGTTAGAATTGTCTCTGCGATGAAGCTGTTTCACATATAATCAGCATGATCGCTCTGTAAATTGCGAATAAGACGTTTAGAAGTTAAACATTGTTTGTATCATGTTTGCATTGCCTAGTTTTAACTCAGACAGACTTCAGGCCAGTGCGGTGCGTCAAATATGACTAAGACCTTCTTGAGTTCACAGAATCACTATAAGTAAAATCTGCTGATGGTAATAAATGCATTTTTTATGATTTCATTTGCCATTTCGGATATCAAAATGACTGAAAGATGGCATCTCCGAAAGTCCTGAAAATCACTTGTTACAAAGCGGCGCCCTTCTGAGTGAGTTAAGCCAGTCTGCCCGAGCTAATAAACCTGTCAAGATAAGAAATATCCAAGAAAGCGCATCAAGTGTATCTAAACTTCCTAAATCAAATTGGAAAGATCAGTGAGCTGTAGTTTAGTCCCGGCTGGCCAATAAACATGGCTTATTTTCTCTGCATAATTGGACCTGAAACAATTTTAACAATCCCCACCTGACCCCAGACAAACCCCACGGCTGAAAATTAGTGCTCGAGGATTGGAGGAGTAAGTCGCAAAGGCCTTTGAAGAGTCTTTTTTGAGCTCTAATAATTTGGCACTATAGGGAGGTGTCTGTGTGGTTCGAGTGCTGCCTCACGCTGAGCTGAGCCTATGAGGCTTTACAGAGATAACTCAGAATTATTGCTAATAAAGCTCTCTGGATTAAAGCACGGGTTGTATCTGTGTGTGGGTGTGGGTGTGTTTGTGTTTGTGCGACAGAGCTCTCATTCACGTGTTGATGTATTCTTGTCGAGACAGATTCCCAAACGTTTGAAATAGAAACAAAATATAAGTTGAGAGAAGGAAGAAAACAATGCAGCCGTCATCAAGCTAACAGCAGCGCGCAGTGGTGTTTCGTGTTGTTTCTTCTATGGGATTCAAATGAGCAGGAACACACGTTGAGTGGGCTTGATGGCTCAATCAGTGCAAGTTAATTACAGTCTCAGTTGGGAAGAGGTGCAGACAGAGAAGATCACCTCCGTACAGATTGTGGAGCGCAGGTTTAGGGTCTCCTGAAGGGCACATTACGTGAGCTGGGAGGAGGAGAGGGGAATGGGGCTATGAGGCAGTGGCAGAGTGCTTGGGGGAAAGAAAAAAAGCAGCAGGCATAAACACAGCTCCTCATTAGCTATATGCAACTGTGGGGCATAACTAGCAAGTCTCTCGAAGAGAAAAACAGAATCAAAGGCAAATAAAATTGGGAACATCAATAAACAAGCCCTGTGTGTAACCAATGAAGAAGTAATTGAATTGTCTTGACAAAGTCTGCTTGGTCAAAGGGACGACTGAGAAGCCCGCAAAGTCACTTTTATCTGTTAGGTGTCAGTTAAAAGAAGCAGAGGAAAAAGTGGTTAATTAGTTCCTCCATGGCTGTGCTGTTGTGCTGCACATTTCTGGGAAATAAAAGTTCTTTGACTTCCCTGTCATAATTGTGCTGTTGGTTTCTCTACAGCTTAAACAAGCAGAATTGTTCTCACGAGAATAAATAAAAGCTTTGGAAAAATAATAGGTAGGGTTAAATCAACTGTATGATGATGCTGTCTGAATTCATAAAAGGCAGATGCCGTTTCGATTATTCTCTTGTGCCTAAACGTAACAAATATGAGTGCTTACTTCTTAAATTTGTTGTACCGAGCACCCCAGTATAGTATGTTTCTCCTGTCACTTCCCACAATGAGGATAAGCCCGTTTGTGACATTTGGGATGGGCTGTTAAAAATCTGGTATTAATGAGTTTTATGATATCCAATAAAACCAATGTTGGCCTAAATGAAAGCTAGTATATCAGCATATAGAAATTAATAAGAGAGCTCCAGATGGTCTCATAATTTAAGATCTTGTCAGAGCGCCCCCCTGTTTATAATTTAATGGGGATTTAGTTCAGCCGCACTGGCACCAACATGCTCTTTTATGTATTTCTTTTTCAGCACTGGAAAGCAGGGGAAACAGTTTTATCTCCTTGAATTTTCTCCAAGTACAATTGTAAATTGTACTTGGTACTGGATCCAAATGTCTATCATTTTTAATCAAGTTCAAGCTCAATCGGCTCATTGTTTTCATTAACAACCCATTAATTAATTTGCTAATAAAATGGCAGCAAAAAGTGAAAAGTGTGGGTCTGACAAAAGGTTTGAATTCCCCAATTATTTTATTTACTGTCATGCATGAGAAAGAAAACATTCAAAACAGATCCTTTTTTCCTCATTTGTTCCTCAATACGTAAAAAAATAGATCAGCTGTTTAGCCAACCAGTCACTGCAGCTCTACAGTGAGTGTATACACACAGGTTTTGTTTTTTGTTTACATCTTGCCAAAGGTTTAGTTTTTGTGCCAAATATCACAAACATATTTAACACCGTGATCAGGGCTTGTGATTCCAAGTCATGTAAAAGAACAGCTGTACTATATTGTGCTTTACTATAACTAAATGCATGCAGCTTACAGTCCCTGCTCACTCTCCGAGCACGAAGAACAGCATCAGAAGGCTTTGACTGAGCCCCACTCAGGCCTTCTGGGAGAGCTCTGTCACTTTAAAGTTCTCGATCACAGGGTGGATTTCACCATCACCAATGCACTCTGAATCAGCTGCTATGTCAAGACACCACTCAAAGACCCGCAGGGCTCAACATGAGCAACACAGACTATTGATCTTTTCGACTCACACTGTGAGAAAAAAGAATTTCGGCCAGACTTATAGTTGTAAACCGCCTTCACCTTCCCTGCTTCAGCACTCGCGGTCTTATCTGATGTCCTTGTGAGGAAAGAGGAATTTCGAGAGAAGCACACTCATGGAGAGTTTGAAATTAGATAGAGGAGAATTTCTAGGGCTTAATCAAAAGTCAAACAGTGTGACCTGCAAATTATAGATGTTTAGCAAAGATACTGCACCTCCTCACTGAATTTCCTAAATCATTGTTGAAGCAATTATGATTCTTATGATGAAGAGTATACTGATACATGAAGAAAGTGTTATACGCAGGTGTGTCTCTAGGCCCCCAAAACTATGCTTATCATGCAGCGCCTCACTTGAACTCGCTGTATGGGACACTTCACGTATCTCTGCTTCCATGAAGCTCCAGACTCATGCTGGAGTTTGCCTAACCAGGGGGACTGAGTGCAAGCTCTGCAATTGGTTGGCATCAACAAGACCGTTCTGGGCTCATTAAATCCCCAGATGGTGAGGGCACAGGAGCAGCCGAGTGAATAGTATTATTACCCAGCAGGGTGAGCCATGGACCAAATGCTGTCCTGGTTTGGCTCAGGACCACCAAACCCCATCGAATCATTTCTAGCTGTGAGCTCATCTGCTGAATGGTTTATCTCACTGGATGAGCTTTTAAAATATCATCTCTGGCACATCATGTGCAATTTTTTCATTTCCACAAACAGGCAAAACCATTATTTTTATTTTACAATATTTATTTATGCAAAATACAGCGAGGGGGGAACAAGGCTTGGTTCTTGCAGTTTTTCAGACAGGTGTCGCCAAAGTGGCTTTTACTATGAAAAATGTGTGACAAGTTGTAAAGCTCAGAGTGATGCTTTGAACAAATAGTGAGTTTGCTCTTAGCAACAAGATAAGAAAGTTTTTTTTCTGACACTAGAGAAATTTTCATTTAAAGAGACGACAAAAAAAGTCCATTATCGAAGATATTTAATTGATTTGCTCTTTAATAAAATGAGTCAGTTAACTGACCAACCACTGCTGACAAAACAAGTCTCAAACAAGTAGTGAAGATTACTTTTTAATTGAACCTTTAGAAAACGCTTAAGAGTGGCCCCCATATTTCTTTCTTAATTTTTTTTTTTTTTTTTTTTTACCATTTTTCTTTTTTACCAGAGTGGTTCCTGTCTGCTGCACTCTGTTTGGCATTTTTAGTAATACATTCCAGAAACTCTTAATCATATATTTAGTTACATCAACTAAGTGGTACAACTTATCTTAATTTGTCCCATAAACATACCTTCAACTGTAAAAAGCCTTAACCCTTTACCTGTGGAAAAAAACGAGTGTCTTACAACAAGTTCTAGTTTGTAGAAAAGCCCTGTGATAGCTGGGACAGGCTTCGGCCTGCTAGATGACCCTGAATTGCATACAGTAGGCAGAAGAAAATGAGTGATTGTCTAAAACTCAAGCTCATTCTCACCAAGATATCTGTTTCTTAATTAATTGTATTTGCTTGTCTTATGTCTTTGTTTTTGTTGCGAGAAGTGAGTTCACTGAGAAAAGTCATGAAACCATTTTTTGAACATGCAGAGTTTCTTACACATTAAATAAATTCGTGCCTATATGTGACATTTTCTGTGAACGTGTGTAGATTAGACCTACTAAATCACGGGCTATACTGTCCTCAAATAGGAACAAATTAGTAAATAAAAAAGTTAAAAGCCTGACCTGATGGGACCTGATCCAGGGAAAGTGTTTCACACATCTGGTACCATAGACTGAAAAGGCAGGTGCGCAGAAGTCGAGGGTTTCAGGGCTGATAGTAACTTTTACAAGTTTCAGAGAAGTATATGATACAATATTTGGAGGTCTTGTTAGAATTAGGCTGTGAAACAAAACATTGCAACTTTCTAAAAGAAGTATTTAATGAAATCTCATTCAAAATTATGGCAAAGTAACTCTTAACACGTTGATGTCCTACCGTAACATACTTGTAAATCATAAGCTCACTGTGAGGTCTGTCCATATTGTCTGCATATGTTAAACAGATGTCCTTACCTTAAAAGTGTAAATTTTATAATATCTGTTGCAAAGAGAGAAGAGAAACACACATGTGCATATGTGTCATGTCAGCAGTGTGTGAGAGAATTCACAAACAGATGTGACGACCAAACCGAGTGCTTCAAAATGAGAGCAGTTCCAACAGTGCAGATGGTCCTGGCAGGGACAAAATATCATCCAAACACCCTGCTGTCTCTCACAGCCTAATTCACCTCCCACTTAACATCACCCTCACATGAAACAAATAATCTCAGTCAGTGGAGCATACACTGTACACATGACAATGTTCCACCCGATTTCAATATGAAAACATTCTTCGATCAATCGCACACCCTTGACATTTGGCTCCAATCCTGTATAATCAGCACATCAAAGTTTTACAAAGGTAAGAAATAACTTTGCATGTTTAGTCCTCTCTCCGAGAAAAAGCTCGTTAGCCAGGTCCCATTTATTAAATATTTCCAGCTAATCACGTCAGAAGTGTTTCTTCGTGTGGAGAGAATAAAGAGACATCTGAAAACGCGGCAGCTACTGTGGAGACAGGGGAGCCTCATAAAGCAGAGAGAAAAATGTTTGGCTCCCTTATTATCGGTGCCATGCAGACAGCTGGGAGAAACTGAGAGGTTTATGAGTAATAGGATGAAGAAGAAAGCTGTGGGGCCTGGATTTGTGATTAGTTATATTTTCTCAACTTTAGATGTGTCAGTTTGAGATTGTTTGCATCTTACTATATCCTCATACCACATGGGCATCAGTTGTTAATGGACTCCGATACCCACAGGAAATTTGTTTCTTGGAGACAAATTTAGTCAATCACGAAAAAAAAAAAACATACAACGATATTTCCTCTGCTGTATGTGACTGAAGACTTATCTCTCTCCTGCTAGCAACAACTATTAGTGAGCAAGTACAGCAGGGCCCTGTATTCTCCAGGGGGAAGACAGAAGCTTATTCCTTGAGTCATACTGCAACAAGACATTGACATAATCCTTCCTCCTCATTTATCAAAAAGACAAGTGATGAATGAAATATGGTTTTATTTGTTTATTGTTTATTTTTTTCCAGCAAAATGCACACAAAACGTAATTGAAGTTAGCTAGCTTCACTTTGGCATCAAAAAGTTACTGTCAGGGTTTACCAAAGAGGAGCCGTGTCTACAACTGAAAGCTGTGGGGCAAATTAGTGTGATGATTCATTCCCAAAAATGCATCCAGGGGAGTGGAAAGTTCTTAACAGTGTGCTAATTTATCAACAAAGAAGTAGTCAGTTCATTTTAGTATTATCTGCCAAGAGCACAATAAACTGCTGGTTTAAAAACGAACACGGCCAATCAGGGAGTGAGAATGTGAATGGTTGTCTGTCTCTCTATGTTGGCACTGTGACAGTCTGGTGATCTGTAAAGGGAGTATGGTCTGTGGTAGCTGGGATGGGCTCCAACCCCCTGCGACCCTGAATTGGATAAGCGGAAGAGAAAGAATGGTGGGATGGATTTAAAAATTGAATGTATGGCTTTAATAGAGAAAAGTAACGGGAAAAGGCTACGAGAAAATTGTTCTGTGTGCGTGCACTGCTGAAAAAAGATGTGCAGAGCTTTCATTAGAAAAAAATCTTATCAATATCTCTGTAGAAATGTGACTGGAAAACCTGGAACACAGTTCAATTCAGTTCTTCTCATTTTCAATAAAATATGAGTATTATTACTGAGGAGCAGACAGGGACTCAGCTCTGAACATGCAGGGAGAGGGCTTACTCAAAGTTCCAGGACAGAGCCAGAGTTTTAGCACATCTCGGAGCATCCATGCATGCTAATTATAAACGTGTCATCCTAAATAAACAAACACTCCAACTGTCACAAATCCACAACTAAAATAACCTTTTTGCAATATTAAATTTAGCATTAAATTTAGTGCCTCAAACTTCATTTAAATATTCCCCTCTGAAAATCTTGTGTATTGAAACGGAAGTCCCTACAAATGTACAAACCTATGAGTCACAAAACCAACTGCACCTCTTGGACATAGTTAATTTTGCAGTTGACCTTATCACATATGTATTTTTAGGAGTTTCTCTTGCAGGCAATCAAGATATTCTTGAAAGTGAGCCGATGGAGTGTTTCAGATTTTTAGTCAAATGATAGAAATCAGTCCATAATGAACCCAAGTGCAGTCATAGAGTTCTGCAACACCACAAATCACTTTTATGTAGTGTGTTTTACCTCTTCTCTCAGATCTGTAATACACCGCACTGAAATGTCTGTCAAAATGGTCCAATTAATGGGACTCGCAAAGCTCGGAGGTGTCTTATTTATACAAGAATCTTACAGTATATAAATCTGACCTTAATAAAGAGCTACGATGACGTGGCATGCAGAAAGAAAACAATGGCGATGTGTCAGTTAATGAGTAACTAAGTAATGGGCTGTGTTCTTCTACGCACCATGAAGGACAACTGTAACACAGGCTTTCGATTTACATGGTGAAATACTTGGAAATAAACCAGCCCTCCTCTGGATGAAGCCTGCACTCCATCTCAGCTGTCAGATATATATCTGTAACTGTGACTTTACCACTGTGAAAAGTGGTAGATCTCAAAATTCACTAGAGAATAAGTGCGGGACCGAGATGGCATCAAAGTTAGGGAGAGAGCAGGGAACTGTCCCACAGGAATAAGAGAGAGAGAGGAACTGCATCCAGGGAGAGGAGAGCTGTAAGCAAGAAGTGATGATGATGATGATGATGGTTAAACAGGTTCATGTTCATAAATTCAGCCTGACATTCGATCGCTTTTGCTCAGTTATACTTGAATTATGTAAACTTGCCTTTGTGGTGCAATAACATAACATAAGAAACAACAATATAGGTGAAATAAATAACAAATGTGCTTGTGAATAACTGATGCGCTCCATTACTCAAAGAAATCTCTGAGGAATGTTTCCAAAGCCTTGTTGAATCTATGCCACAGAGAATAAAAGGCAAGTCACAGCCCACTGTGTCCAGTGAGGGGATAATTCTGTTTTTGAAATGGAAAAAATAGTAGACCAAATTTTAATGCATTCATTCCAAGATAGTCTTTTTGCTAACAACGTTTACATTTTTTAAATTAATAGATTTTAGTGGAGTAGGTTTGAGAGCTTATTCAACATATATTTTCCACTAATGATAAATAATGTTCATTTATGATGAAATAAAACACACATGAGTTTTGCTCTGTAAATTTGTAATTCATACTTGTAAGCATGTTGTTGACATCTGTTATAGATTCATATACATTACGGAAACATCCATATTAACTATTCCTGGATAGGTAAAAAATTACTGCGATTTCGTTCCAATTATATTCAATTGCTTTTGAAGCAAATTATGGAGGTGGGGATTAGTCAGTTTAAAAAATCAGATATTATAATAAAGTCAAACGTAACGCAAAAGTAATATTCTATTTGTCATGTCATTATCAGCACTGCCTGGCAATTTACTGAGCATTTATAGATTTCAAAATAGATTTTTATTTTTTCATCCCTGCAACTCACTCTGACAGCTGCCTATAGCTCATTATACAGGTTGATGTGCAACATTATAATCTGTACACTGTTGTGAATCACCAGCTGTCCAGTGTAAACCCAAATAATGTAAATGTCGTTTATAATGTAATTTTAAAAAGGCATTTAATTGCCTTATTTTAAGCTGATGAAATACTTTTCATTGAACTTATTTAAACTTAATAAGCACTTTAATTCACCTCTCTCATAAGATTAACCTAATAAAACTCAAATAAACACACTAATTTGTTCACAGAACTCTGTATTTATCAGTTTCTATAATTTATTTGTAATTAAACGTAGGCAACATAGCAGTCTAATTCCATTCTAACAATTATTGCAGCTAAAAAGCGTCTCAAATGAAATAGCATAATCACAGTTGCTGATACTTAATTGCACTTGTTCCTCATTACTTTTGTCTTGCATGGGGCATTCATGGTGAGCACTGACTTGATAAGGTAAGAATTAGCAAGACAACTGCGTTTGCATCGCAGGATGCTGCAGCATTACACTGCACTCTGTGTGACAATCAGCAACACACTGCAAGATAAGAATTAAAACACCACCCAAGTAATTAAGCCGTAAACATCACAGACCAAAAGTTTTCAACCGCAAACCTGATTTTTTTTTAATGCCCACTCAGGATACTGAAATATTAATAAACAGCTGTCAGTTTGTTGTTGGCTTTTACCCCCTTCACCTCTTCCTAATCATATTTAGTAGTGTAGTGGTTAACACATTTGCTTAACATGCAAACATGCAAAGATCCCTGATTTAAGACTAGGATGAGACACAAAGCTCTGGGGGGCTTATATCCAGTGTAAAAACCTATGCCAATCCAAAATATGCAGAGCCATCTGCTGTGACAATCCCTTGTGAATAGGTTAGCAGTCAAAAAAGCATAAATGCATGTGTAACATTCTCCTCAGTCTTAGGCTGTTCACATTAACCCCTTGACACCACTTACAGGATCATACTGACATTAGTCAGACACACTTGTATTAGAAATATTAAAAGACTAAATTCAAATGATCCTTTTAAAGGTTTCTTACAAAATTCTAGTAGAATAAAGTTTATTCTACAAGAAAACTCAATGTGCACGATGCCTTGGGTTTCTGGAACTTTGTTAAAATCACTCTGGAGTGACCCCTAGATCAAGCCTTTACAAAAGCCTCTTTAGATTTACCTTTAAGACCTTGATTTTTTTTTTTTCTAAATATAAGGTTACTTACGTTCAAAACTTCAGTTCATATACTTTGTTTCTCCAGATGATTTGACTGACTGGAAGTGTGTGTCAGGTTCTTTAAATGAAAGGTTGACTCCTTTACATTGACACCTACTGCACACCTTCTACTTTGCTATTACTTTAAATATAATAGAAAATATAATATGAAATGTAGTTTTGATTACACTCACATTTGGTTCAAGGTACTGTCGATCAAAAAATGGTGCATGTTTTAGACTTTTGTCAGTCCCTTTTTGTTAGTATCTTTCTTGTTGATGTGAATCTTAAGATGGCACATGGTCAGTAAAAACATCACAAACAAGTAGATTCCTTTGATTAAAATGTGCACGTATGAACGAACACCAGGATCGGCCTTGATCGGGGATAAGAAAGAAAATTTTCTTTTGCTTGAATTTCCATTTCATATTAATATTCATGCCAGGAAGCTTCAGATGGTCTTTCTGCCAATAGAGGCCCTGTAAACATGCACTGATTTTGTTGCCTGATTTTGTATGGAAGACTGTGAGTAGCTTTTGAAGCTGCTCGTGATACAGAAAACCTGACAACAAGCTCTACAGACAATTCTGGCAACAACATGCTTCTTTCCATTTCTAAGGTGTTTACTTGGAAAACCTTTCCTCTAAATATATTCCACTTGTGTGGAATATAGTTTGTATGCATATGTGCACATGCATGTATGAAGGATTCCTGGAAGAGGAAGCAGTCTGTTTGTGTGAAAGAAGAAAACGATATTCATTACGTGAAACAACTGTATGAATAAATCCACTGAAATTTTTGCAGAAAACAGCTGCACAGATGCTGAGACAGAATATAACAAGTCACAAGTAATCCATCAGAAATGCTTGTTTCATAAGAAAGGGGATTATATTATATATTATAACATATTATTAAGTTATAATCAATTTTATATAAAAAAAATTGACAAGTTTATGTGAAACTGGTCAAAAATAAGATTATAGTAAAGCAAAAACCTCTATGATGCAACATGTGTTGTGGAAGACTACTGGTCTCTACTTTCACTTTTATTAATAACATCATATTGATTTTATCCATATTACTCAGCTCCACTTATTTCTGTCCTCGCTCTGCTCTCTTAAATCTCTGCCTTGTTCCTCAAAACAGAACTTAAAGGACTCTGACGACCTTAATTGTGTGGAACGCCTCAATCGATTTGCAGGTCAGATGAGTTTGGACGTCATGTGAGATATGAAATGGATCTATGACTTTCCCTCTGTGGACTGTTGGAAATTCTTTTCTGAGCTATAGTTCATCACTAACTTAGAAAGATGCAGCGAGCCAGATTTAAAGAAAAATGGTCCACCAACAGCAGTTTTTATGATCTGGAATGCTTTGAAGATCTCCTTTTTTCTTTTCAGACATTGCATGTAGTTTTGCATGTATTACAGACATAAACATCTTGATGGCCTCTAAATTTTTTGTTCTAAATTTGAACAAAACTGAGGCTATTATAGTCAGCCCTAAAAATGGCATTAGCTTGACCACTAATGATAACACTGTGAAAGATTTTGGTGTCATTTTTGAACAGCATGTGTCCTTCAATGCGCCTCAATGTGACACTTTCGTATTTCTTTATGGCATTTTCTCTTCACTGGTTCCCTGTTAAATCTGAGAGGAAAGATTTTAAATTTCAAACCCTTTCCCTCACATACAAGGTCCTGAATAATCAGGCGCCGTCACCCCAATAGAGAACCTTGCTCTCAGACCACTGGCTTATTATTGGTTCTTAGGGTATTTAAAACTAGGGAGGGGGAGGGGGGGGGTCCTACTCATGTGGAACCAGCGCCTAGTTTTGGTTTTAGGAGATAGACACTTTCTCTGCTTTTAAGATAAGGCTTAAAACTTTACTTTTTATAGTTAGGACCAGATCAGGTAGACCCGAACAATTCCTTATTTTTCCTGCAATAGGCCGAATCTGCTGAGGCAGCGGTCCCCAACTCCCGGGCCATGGTCTGTGAGTTGTTTGGCACCGGGCTGTGAGAGTTGAGGCTCGGGTGTGAAATTGATGGTTTTCAGGGTTTTTATCAGTTTTTATCATCATTTTTTTAAATCGTTTTTATAGTTAACTCGGTTTCCCTGGGTCTTTTCCCGTGTGTTATGAATCTGAAATCTTCTTTTTTTGGTACCGGTACTGGTTTTATTTTGTTGTATTTATCTGCAACACCTAAAAGGCGGGTTCGTGAAAATAACTTGTCGGGCATGAACTGATCCGTGGCGCAAAAAAGGTTGGGGACCGCTATGCTGGGGGACTTTTCATGATGCACTACACACTTCTTTTCCACTCTAGTTTTGTAAGCTGGTATAAGTCATTAAATTGTGTCGTCTGTCTCCCATTGTTTGTTCTTTGTCCTCTGCCCTGTTCTCCTCAGAGGGTTCTTCCTGTTAAAAGGGAGTTTTTCTTTCCCACTTTTGGCAAGTGCTGCTCATAGTCTGATCATTCAATTGTTGGGGTTTTTCCTTCTAATATTGTAGGATCTTTACTTTGCTTTATAAAAGTTTGTAAATCAGTGCTTTATAAATGAAACTGAATGAAATTTGACTGAACTGAAGGGGTACTGTCACGGTTCTGGGTCGGTTCGACCCAGTATTTTGAGTTGTTATGTTTTGGGTTATTTTTGAATGATGGTTTGTTATTTAAATTTCTCTGGTGCTTTGTTGGGTTTTATGATCAATCTGTGTTTCAGTGTTTTCAGTCTGTGTTTGATTGTTTTCTTATTCTTTTGTAGTGCTGCTGCTGCTGCTGCTGATGATGATGAATCTATGTTTTCACTTATTCTGGTTTAGGGAGTAGTTCTTAGGTTTTGTGTTCCCATGTTTATTGCAGGTTCAGTTCAGTGTCCAGTCTGTCTCTGTGTCGTGTCTGCGTCTTTGTTTAGTGGTTCTTGTTTCCTGTTTTATTGTGAAAGTCTGTCTTATGTTAGTGTGTGCATCTTTGCTCCCCTTGTCTCGTTAGCCCTGATCTCTCCCAGCTGTGTCTCCCTCCTGTTGCCCATTCCCTGATTACCACCCTGTGTATTGAAGCCCTGTGTTTTCTCGTGCTCAGTGTCGTGTCGTACCCTCAGATCCTGCCTGTGTGTTCCAGTTAGTGGTTTCATGTTTGGTTTCTGTTTTGTTTGGTGCCAGCAATAAAGCTGAGGTTTTCAGTTACATTTCCGTCTCTGAGTCTTGCACTTGAATCCACAACGCCACCTGCCCGCACACAGAGCCATGACAGGTACTTGAGTAAGAAAGCAATGATGCGTTATTAGAGTTGCAAGGCTTCAAGTTAAAAGACTTGAAGCCTTGCAGCCTTGCACACTCTGTGCCCCGTGAATTCGTCACGAACATTTTCCATCAGTATGCAGATTAAGTGATAATGAAAGTAATTATTTGGTGCAGCACTAATATGATAACATCATCACTAAGATTTGCCTATTAACTGTTCAGGCATCCATGTATTTTATCTGCAGAAAATCTGAAACATTCACTGGTTTCAGCTTTTCCAATGAAATTTGAATCTTTGTTATTTGAAGTGTAGAGACTGAATATGTCAGACTAGGCTCTGGGAACTTGACATTTCACACTTAAAAAAAAACTTGATTGATTAAAATAGTATTAGAATAATGCAAAAAAAAAAGAAAGGAGGAAGTTTCTGTGATGAGCAGTCAAAATGATGACTAACTCCTGCACAGTAGCTCAAACTAATGTCAGGGGATTAGTCACAGAGTACTCAATCACGCAATCTTAATATGCCTCTTAATTGGAAGGAGTGCATTTTTAAATTCGACAAGCTGTCTCCTGTTGAGATGTTCCCGCTGACCGTGCATGCTCTCAATTCTGAATGACACTGTGAATACCTGGTGACGTGTGTTGGTAATAGAAGCTGGCAGCTCATCTGCTGCTTCCCAATCTCTTACTACTGATGTGCAGCTTCTGCACTTCTGTCATAGACTAGATGAAACAGCAGTTACTTAGAAAAGCAGACGAGTTGTTCTTATTAGCAAAAACAGAAGAGTGAACTTCATCAAAAACCACAAGCTGACAGCTGCAAGTGTTGCCAGAGTGTACGATAAAGTCATAGCTGTAATAGAAACAAGGTCTTTATTCATGACTATTTTTATTTGTTGCTTAATCTGTAAGTTATTTGAACGGATGAGCCATTCACTGTTTAAAATATAACATGCATATGATACCTGTAAATTTTAAGAAATGATGACTAAAACCCAGACTTGTGATTGCATCTTTAACAGCGACATTTAAATGCCTCTGCCCTTGCCAGTCACACTAAAATATTAGTTGGTTAAATGTATATTTTTTTTATTTGGGTACTAAAGTGCACAACTTTTGAGACAACACTATTTCAGGAAATTGAGTAATACATGCAAAAATTCCTGGAAATACAGTATATAAGGCAAAAACTGAATTTGCACAATTCTAACAAGTCAATATCTGGTATGATCACCTTTATTTTTCAACACAACCTGAACTGTCCAAGTCAAGTGTTCTTTTAATTTCTTTAAATAGTCTTCAGGGATATTTATCTGGGCTTTTTGAATGACATTCCAATGATTTTATGTGGATGTTGCCTGCTTTTTGTTCTGTTCTCTGTCAAGATAATCTTACACTGCTTCAATAATGCTGAAGTTTGGGCTGTGGGGAGGGCAACCATGACTGATAGTGTTCCACTGTACGTTTTTCTATCTAGGTTTGCTTTTACTGCATTGGCAGTGTCTTTGGCATCAATGTCATGCTGAAAATTGTACCTGTTACCAGTCAGATGCATAGTAGATCAAAATCTGACAGTACTTTTCCAGAAACTTAAACTTGGAGCCAGTTCTTGTGTAATTTGGCATGCCTCAGCCCTGTCTCCCTGTTTCTCTTCTTTAAGAATGCCGTCTTGACAGCCACTCTGCCAATGAGACCATTTCTGATGTTTCAACAAGTAATAGCTGGAACAACTGACGGTCCTGTATCAGGTGTTTGCTGGGTTTTGTTCCTTTTTTGTACGACTTGCCTTTCAGATATTGTTTTTCTACTGTAGACATTGTAGTTTTTGACCTGCCACTTCTTCTTTTATCCTCCACTTGTCCTATGTTCCTCTATATTTTTTTCTTTTTAGGATACACTGCACACCATGCTAAGATATGCCACATTTCCAGCTAATAGCTCTTTGGGAATTACCTTTTTGGTGGAAAAATACAATTTGATACATGTAAAAACTGACACAAAACTTGTTTAGACCTTGAGTTAGGTGTCTTCCTCTGAGAATGGACAGGTACAATGACTGAGCTGAAAATTAGTGAAACAGCAGCCAATATCCAATGAAAAACTATGAAAAGCCTCAAAAAAGCCTGAAGAACTGTCATTCAAGACCACTTAAATTTTTTTAGAAAGCCTGTCTGCATGGGATCAAAATAAAAAATAAATTCAATTCAATTCATTTTGATTTATATAGCATAATCCCTTATATCCCTTTTAACAGGAAGAAACCTCCGGCAGAACCAGACTCAGGGAGGGGTGGCCATCTGCTGCAACCGGTTGGGGTGAGAGAAGGAAGACAGGATAGAAGAAATGCCGTGGAAGAGAGCCAGAGGTTAATAACAAGTACGATTTAATGCAGAGAGGTCTATTAACACATAGTGAGTGAGAAAGGTGACTGAAAAGGAAAAACAATGCATCATGGGAATCCCCCAGCAGCCTACACCTGTTGCAGCATAACTAAAGGAGGATTCAGGGTCACCTGGTCCGGCCCTAACTATATGCCTTGGCAAAAAGGGAAGTTTTAAGCCTAATCTTCAAAGTAGAGATGGTGTCTGTCTCCCCAATCCAAACTGGAAGCTGGTTCCACAGAAGAGGGGCCTGAAAACTGATGGCTCTCCCTCCCATTCTACTTTTAAATACTCTAGGAACAACAAGTAGGCCTGCAGTGCGAGAGCAAAGTGCTCTAATAGGGTGATATGGCACTGCAAGGTCATTAAGATTAGATGGGGCCTGATTATTTAAGACCTTTTATGTGAGGAGCAGGATTTTGAATTCAATTTAACAGGGAGCCAGTGAAGGGAGACTAATCAGTATGTTAGAGTTAGATGTCTCGAGACTGTTCATGGTCTCGAGACCACTTTTACATGGTCTAGGTCTTGTCTTGGTCTCGACAGACTTTGGTCTTGGTCTTGTCTTGGTCTCGCTGTCTCGGTCTTGCTGTCTCAGATCGACATAGTGGTCGGGAGATTTGGAGTCAACAGTATCCATGACACACAACATAACGTGCAATAATGTGTCTTGCGCAAAAGCATCAGCTCTAAGAGCCGTGCTTTGTAGTGAATCACAAGAGTCGACTCCCATTGAGCGAGAGCCGGCTCCTCACTTAATTTCCTTTCGCTGCTCAGCTCTCACACAGTGGCTCAGCTATGCTCCAATCCCTCCATATTGTGGCCAATCACATGCGAGAATATAGGATAATATCATTATGTGAAAAACAGAGGGTGAGAGACGCGACAGCCAAGTGGAGCGTGCGTCTGTTCTCAGTAAGTGAGTGAGACAGTAGACAGCGGTCAGGAGGGCTGTACGAGTGCATCCCAAAAACACATAAATATGCCTGAGACCCGTAAACGAAGCAGCATCTGACTGCAGTTTAAAGACTTTTTTTGTCTCGGTCTCGTCTCGACTTTGTCTTGGTCTTGACTCGGTCTGTCTTGGTCTTGGTCTTGTCTTGGTCTCGATACCCTCTGGTCTTGGTATTGTCTTGGTCTTGGTTTAGGCGGTCTTGATTACAAGTCTACAGTATGTCTGTTAAAGCTGCAACATAACAAAAAATCACTAATCATAATGACTGGTTATTTATTACTGAAGTAACTTATGGCAAAAATGAATTCAAATTCCAGCTTCCATTGTTAGGACCTGTTAGTCTTTTTTTTAATGTCACCTTGGTCTTTAGATAATTGTATTTTATGTGTTTGTTTGTTTTTTAATTTGTTTTGTTTACAAATTATCATCGAATGCTCGACCTTTTTTCTCTTGAAATATGCAGGAGTTTATTCTCTAATATCAATTTACTGTGTCTATCGTTAGTGACATAATGGAGAAAACATGCAAATTAAACAAAAAATCTGCAATATACGTATAAAAAAAGAGAATAATATGAGAGAGATATTGAGACAAACCTAGAAGAAAAAAAGAGACAAAATGAAAGAAAAAAGATGGCGGTTATAATAAAATGGTAACATCCATCTCAGCTTTTGATGGTAATGATTTTGGTGCTGGCAAATTCTTTGCCCTTCTGCTTAATTTGTTCACAGAAGTCACTTGTCCTTTGGAAATGAGGGCTTGATTGCAGATTACTTGTGTATTGCTCAGTGGTTTTGATTTGACTTTTCCAGCATGTACGTCTATGACAAGTCTTTCTGTGACCCAGATATTTACTCTCAAAAATCTCTCTTGATTACAAATTGCTGTCTAGCGCTGTAATTGTGGTATCGACCTTTTGAGTTTGTTTATGCCACAAACAAAGCAATAAATAATGATTTGCCATTTTTTGACAACTTGACAACAGACAAAAAAAAGTCAAACAAGGAGCAGTCAGGAAAATTAAAGCGATCCTAAAAAATAAAAATAAAGGTGGAAATATGGTGCAAACTTTACCCAAATGTTCTGCCTTTCCTTATTTTACATCACAGGAAATTATTGTTTATTATTATTATTATTATTACTATATTTTGGGTTTATTAGAATAGAGGGTAACACCAATTTGAAACTTGAGCAAACGATTACCTAAGAAAATAGTAAGTTTCAGACCCAAGCCAAGTAAATATGTCCACTATCATAAAACATATTTAGATAAAGAAATGCACATGACATACCAGTGTCCTGTTGTCATGACCTATGGGCAATATGTCTGTGCACTTGACATCAGTTTGTCTGTAGATGGCATGAATAGGAAATTATTAAATGAAATAAATTTTTATTTATTGTTTACACTAATGTAGAAAAATGAACAGATTAATTTTGTTGTCAGAATAGTAATACTCCCTGCAGCACCAACTTCAAGCATAATACTCACCACTCCCACCTGGTATCCTTTCTCTCCTGCCCTTCCAAAAAATAGCTAGAAGGTTACGGCAATGGCATTAGTTTATTTTAATAGCATTGTTGAATCATATTTTAGACCTCAAACATGTCTTATGTGTTACTGTAGTTGATTTTTTTTTTCCTTTTGGTTCTGATGTTAGCCTGTTCTGCCTTGCTGTTGGTCCAAAGGTTCAAACCACCCAAGAAAATATTTTTACACCAGAATAAAACTAAACCATGGTTCACTTTATTTTCTGACCCTACACTGCCTCTTTTCATTTGACCAAGGTTTGATGGTTTACTCTGGACCACAATCCCGGCATAATTTGAGAACTGTCATTTCAGATCCAACTCAAAAGTCCTAAAGAACCAAATGAGATACAGTACATGTTCATGGCCTTAAGGAACAGTAGAAGAAATTTAGAAAAATGTGGATTCTGTGAAAAGGGTTGACATGTGCCTGGTGAAAGAGTGAATCACTGGTAAATGAGTGTTAGGATGCCTGGGTCGTTGAACCAGGGTTTTTGAGTTTATTATATTATTTATAATTTCTAGTCTTTGGGTTTTCGTTAGAGTCATGTCTTATGGTTTGTTTCTGTGTAATCCTTGGTTGCTGTCTCCCCTGTCTGCTATATCCCCGTGTCCAGTCTGTGTCTGCCCTGGTCCCACATCTCTGTTCCCTCTGTTGTAGTGCCTACATGTGAGTCTGTGTCTTTTGTTCAGTCTGTGTTATGTGTTTCCTGTTTTACTTTGAAGGTCTCTGTCTTATCTCAGTGTGTTCAGTTTACGCTTCCTTGTCTCGTCAGTTCTGATTTGCCCCAGCTGTGTTTCCCTCCTGTTGTCCATTCCCTGATTGCTCCTTCTATGTATTTAAGCCCTGTGTTTCAGTTTGTCATTGTCGCGATCTACCGTTTATTTAGCTGTGTGTTTTTCCCAGTCCTCCAGTGTAAGTTTATTTTTGATATTTCCAGTTATGTTATATTTGAGTTTAACATTAAAGCGGTTTTGAGTTTAAGTTTTGCCTCCGAGTGTCTGCACCTTGGGTCCTATTCCTGTCTGCACACAGCCGTTCCTTAACAATGAGTTAGTGTCTTTTTGGATTTATCTTTTTTCTCTAAGGCAGTTGACTGTCTGGTATATTAACGACTGCAAAAATTAAAGTCAGAGACAGAACAAAGTCTCCTTAGAAGATTGGCTTTTTTGGCTGCCATCAGCTACTGGCAAAAATCAAAAATATGACTTTTGCTTATGGCAATTGCTACTGTTGTATTACAACAATTTTATACTAGCTCACATTTAATAAAGAATTGAAAGCCTTAAAAGCAATTTTGTTGCCTTTTTGAATGATTATTTCTCTCTTTTTTTTCTTTTTTTTTTTTAAAAGGGGGGAAAACTAACAACAAAAATAAACCGAGAACACATCGGTATCAGAACTTGCTGCTAGTCAACTATTAAACATTGTTGGCGACCTAGAATTTTACAGTCGATGCTTCCTTGCTCTTCAGTACATTGAAATCAAAGTGACAGCAAATGTAAAAAGTGGTGAGAATATTTTTAGCAAGACTATAAAGCAGGCTATGAAATATGCTGTATGTTTATCATAATGTCAGCTTCACCACATATAATTAGGTTATATATGTAATGTATCACTGAGGATTGCCTGTCCTTTCTTTATCACTCACAAAGCAGTTTCAAACTGTTCTGTGGACAGGGAGGAGCAGGAAGCCCAGCCCAGTCTAGCTGCTGTGGATTCTGTAACGTTTTCACATGATACAATGAATCATTCTTTCATCCTTAATAAGACCAGTGGGGATTTAAACATTGAGCTTTGTGGTGAGGGTAAACACACACTGGGATAACTGCAACAAGCCTCAGGCTCAATTTTTCATTGCTCTTAAAAAAATCTCTTTAAGTAAGGTCTCTATCATTATTGTGATAAAGGAGTCTTGTCTTCACCTTACTTTTTCCTTCTCAGGCAATACTTGCCCGGCAATTCCCACAGTATCCTTTGTGACTGATGATATGGCAGGGTTAAATCTGCCATCAATCTGCAACAGCCAAGAAGAAAACACTATCATCAAGAAGATTAACTTTAAACTTGACAAAATACCTTTTTGTCTTTCAGTTGACCGAAGTACTACGCCTCTAGTGGCCATGTCCACACAGGACTGACGGTAAGAATCAGTGGGCACCACTTGTTTGTGTGTCTGCCTGTGTCTGTGGTCATGACGCTCATTTTATTGTTGGTCTTCTTTTGTCGTAAGTATGCGAAGAGCTACAGTAGTTTTACAAAATCGCCATTTTTTGCCACAGTTAAACATGGTTGAAAGTGACACATTTCTGACAGTTATGCACTTCAAGATAATCTAAAAAAAATAAATGGGAATCAAAAACTTTCTTTATCAAGATATAACTAAACATCTCACAGCCGTCTCATCAATAATGAAAACCTCACATCATGTGTCTCACACTCCGTTAGGCAGCTAATAGGGTCTCTTGAGTCTCATGACATGACACTATCAGCAGCAAAAATGTGCACACTCTAATGTTTGCGGTGAGTCACATTTTCACGACTAAAAACCAGATGATGTTACAAAAACCAAGACGGCCCGATTTGGAAAACATATTCATACATTTTAAGTACAGCATTCCATATTGTAAATAATAGAAATGTTTGGTTAAAAAAATCCCTTTGTGCACCTTTTGTATTGCATGTATAAATTTCATAAAAGTTTCCATACCCATCGCCGTAGTGTTATTCTCTGAAGGCATAAATTGTTCAGTTTTGCTACATAACATATGCTTGAATAAATTCAACTTTTACTTATAACAACAACGGATGCTTCAAGGGACTTATCGCCTATTTTGTTAGATACACCTGTTATTGCAGTATGCTAATGATTCAATCACATGGCAGGAACTCAGTGCATTTAGACTAGAGATGGCACGATACCACTTTTTTATGTCCGATACCGATACCGATATCATAAATTTGGATATCTGCCGATACCGATATGAATCCGATATAGTGTGTTTTTTAATCAGTAAAACTGTTTTTTTAATATCTTGCTGCTTTTTGTATAAGTTCATACTCAAGTTAAAAAACAACAACAACACTAAAGCTATTCTGTTATACCTGTATGTAAAAAAAAAAACCAAAAAAAAAAAAACCACTGCACCCAAAATATTTCATAGATTAGCAACACTGATCAATCTAATAAAGTTAAACCTACCCCATCCTCCCTATTCTGGTATTTTAAAGAGTACTTAGCAGAAATATTAAGCAACCTAACTAATAGGGTTGCAAACTCCCAGCAAAAGAAAATAGGGAACCACCCTCTTCCTCATGATGCTTAATCAATGTAATCAACTTTAATTTGATGCAGGGTGAAAAAAATTCACAGAAATAAATTATTTTTCAAGAATAATTAAATAGATTCAACATCTTTCTTCAACAGAATTACAGACTGCACAGATGGTACCTTCCCAAAGGAAAAAGTACTACTACTAAAAAGTACTAGGGTATATTAGACTTAACAGTTACTATATACAGTAATGGACTTCTATACATTTTACATCAGATTAAAACTTTGGGTGTAAGATTCAGATAATTATTAAATAATTAAAAGCTAGATATTTTAAATGAGAATAAGAAAGAAAAGTATGTCTTTGTGCCCCCTTTTGCCTGTTCATGCCCTATCGGCCCCCCTGGCTAAACTTTGCTAGATCCGCCCCTGTACAGTTACCAGCCGTCAGCTGAAAAAGATCCTGGTCTAGAAAGTAATATTAAATAAATTCTAACAACAGCTTATCAAGCTTAATAGTGCTGCTGTTGTTCAGCCGCTGGTTTCCTCTTTCTGGTGAGAAGTGGGCCAAAAACAAAGAAGAGAGACGGACTCAGGACAGAAAAGCCGATCAGCTGATCATTAAGCAGTTTCACGATTGAAGTAGCAGCAGGAGAGAGAGAGAAGAGGCAGTTGCTCTATATATCGGTTGTTAAGCTTAACGCGGGAATGCTTTACAAACATTCAGAGATGAACTTACACACTTGCTTTACTTCTTTCTGAGATAACTTCCTCGGAGATGAAATGTTTGCTAGCAGGCTACAAATACACACAGCCGCTCTATCACGTGACCACACTGCTCCGGCTCGCCATGTCGCCAAGTTTTGTGAGGTGCTTTTTTGATATTTAATGGATCGGATTACATTTTTTATTTCTCTCCGATATCCGATCCAGTAATTTAGGTCAGTATCGGACCGATACCGATACGTAATATCGGATCGGTCCATCTCTAATTTAGACATGTTTAAATAGTCAAGAAAACCTCCTGATGTTCAAACTGAGAATTAGAAAGGGTATTTTATGTGACTCAAAACCAATTTTTTTTTTTATGGTTTACACAGAATGGTCCAAAAAAGAGAAAGTACTCAGTGAGATGGCAGAGCTGAGAGGAGAATGGCCAGAATGTTTTGTGCTGATAGGAAGGCAACAGTAGCTCGAATAGCCTCTTATTTCAATGCAAGTATGCAGAAGAACATCTCTGAATGCAACACATATCAAGGTAGAGTCAAACAGGCTACAGCAGCTGAAGACCACACCGAGTGCCAATCCTGTGAGGAAACTCAGGATCTAGTTTACATGGATTCACCAAAACAGGGCAACAGAACATGGGAAATGTTGTTTGTTCTGATAAGTTTTTATTTCTGCTCCAGTATTTTAGATGGTACAGGTAAATATGGTGCAAACAACCATATTTTTGTGTCAGCATTTCAGAATGATGGTAGTGGTGATGTTGGGAATATTAAGGTTATTAATTTGTGCACCATGTCTGTCCCTTTATGATAACAGTATCCCATCTTCTGATGGTTGCTTCCAGCAGGATAAAGGACCTTGCCACAAAGGTCAAATCATTTCAAACTGGCTTGTTGAACATGATATTGAGATCGCTGTACTCAAATGGCCTCCAGTCACCATATCCAATAAAGAACCTTTGCGATGTAGGGTATGACAAATTTGCAGCATCTGTGGGAGGTCAGTATGGACCAAAATCTCAAAAAAAAAAACCTAAAACTTGTTAAATCTATACCCTTCTGAAAGCAAAAGAAAGACCCAGTAACAGCAAGGTGTAACTCATGAAGTGTTGACTGGATTTGCCAAGCACTTAAGAACATAACTCATATATGTGAGAATCAAATAAATATAATTTATTTAGTCAACACTGTAAAGAAATGCAGCTATTACCAGGCGTAATCAATTGTCAACAAAAATGGTTGTTTACATGCCAAATTTGCACAGTCAGTTATGAGCTAAAAAGTCAAGCTGTTGCTAATGAACCTAATCAGTTGACACCCGTGAGCTCACAAACCACTACACCACTTCAACCTGAATTTACATTTTGCCATCATGTTTTATTCTGTGCTCATTTGAAGGTAAAATCAAAGCCTATTGAAAAAGCAAATTAAAACCTTATCACAGTTTAAGCGTAATCGTGTTGCCAGTGACATTTACGATTTTCTTAATCTTCAGTCAGTTTCACTTGTGTTGTTCAGTCAGAAGTTCTAATAAGTCATTATCTCAGCTTAAAATTTTATAGCTTTCAGGCAGTCGCTTGCCAGTACCCCAATATTAAATCAAACACTCTATGAAGATTAGAGAGACGCAGCGAGTACTGAAGCAGAAAACAGTGGGGGACATTATGGTCAGCAGTCAAATGGAGCATATAATTGCTTAATTGACTCTGCTGAATATAATTTTTGAGACTGTCCAGAACAAGTTATTCTTGACAGAGGATTTGGATTAAGTAGCGGAGATATATGGACATTCTCAACTTCTTAGCAACAGAATTTTTTCCAAAAAGTCGATTTTGTTCATGTGAACATGGCGTTTTCAGTTGGAGAATTGTTTCGTCACTCATCCAGGTGACTACTTCAGTCTCAGCTGACTGCAGGTTTCTCCAACATTATTAAAAGTACATTTGCATAATGACTGAAACAAGCACCACTGATTTACTTTAGGGCTGTGAGATCAGTTTCTTGGTCATTAATCATTAATATGCAACTTGTCATGACCACTGATCAACAACCACTGATCTAACTGCGTTGTGTATATATGGAAAATGTTGCATAACTGCAGTAAAAGTCAAACGTTTGGTCATACTTACCCATTATCCAAACGTTTAACAAGATAAGGAGAAAGGTTTGTTGCAAATAACACAGGAGGAAAATTGAGTAGAATGAATTCTCTGATGATTATAAATATCAAAACTATAATTTATTCAATATTTCAGTGATATCGCTCTGCTTAAAATGCTGCAAAAAATGTCTAAAAATAACACCCTCTGCATTGATGTTTGATATAAGGTCGAGCTGGAGTGAAAACGTTACCCCATTGAGATGATTGGTGTGTAATGAGCTGCCGATTTGAACTTCATTTCCTTTGCGTTGGAGTATTCCAATATAGGCCTGTAAGTGCCATTACTCAAAGTCACTGTGCTCATTTGATTACTCCTGTGTGGCAGATGGGGCCACTGTAATAAACAGGAGCAATTATTTATGGAAATTACTTCATGGGTAATTAGCAAAATGTGAGCGTGGGCTGATATTCACCAAAATAATTGTAATTTCTGATTCAAGCTAAACAATAATGTTTCTGCCTCCCTACGAAAAAACAGATGAACTTGGAGTGTCATTGAAGGCTCTTGGCTGACAATGTGTAATTAGGCTTGTGCAAATGTGTGTTTCAAAATATGATTGATCTGACAAACTTCTCTGTTTTCCATGTCTGATATACAAAGACAAAATATGAATTAATTAATCACCCACCTCTCTCTCAGGAGAGCCAAGTTGTCATTTGTTGCATGCGGCATATAGGAGTAGATAGTCTGTGTGACAGGTTCTCAGTGCTGTAAATAATCCATTGGTTTTAGGTCAGGTTGCTACATGGGGAGACTGTGCAGAAGGCAGGACACATGGCACATGACTCTCACATGGGCACAATGATAAGAGATACAGAGTTTGTACCAGGGAGCTGGCATTAATGCACAGCTCAACTGTGATGCACCTTGGCTGGTTCACATCTAAAAAGTTTCGAGCTGCAGTCTATGTGTGTTAATAGCTTATTTGGGGAGTATGAGATCATAATTTGGCATTGTTTGCTTAGATCCCTGCTTATGTCTTCCCTGGATATCCAGTCAATAAGATGCTATTGATAAAAGGAGCTTCAGGGAAAACACTGTTCAGTCTGTGCACCCACATGAAAACCTTTATTTAGATGTAGGGCACATATAAAAGCATTTGTGTATTTGGGATAAAAAGCAATGGTTTGTCTGCGGTGAAATTGCATCTTTGAATCCAGCACGATTGACGTCATTGTTCTTGTAATAAGACACAAAACACAGCAAACTTCAAAGAAATAACATTAAACAGCAACATCATCCTTTACGGCAAAGTAATGAAATAGACTTGTGATGGGTCAACACAAGTTTATGAAGTAGCGGTAGATATCTCCTCTGCCTGTGCTTTATAGTCACAAATACTTGTTTTGGTTTGGATCAATAATTAAATATCTTTAGAAAATGTATCAATTTTAAAACCTCGTTTGTGACTTGAACATTTGTTCTGAGAGAGGCAGCCAGCTGGTTACCTGTCTGTCTAAATGAGACACGTGGTTTAAATATACTTTGGCTGCATTTAGAGTGGACACTAACAGTGCAAACCTGTCAGCGATGGCACTCGAGGTCTGAGAATTACCATCTGCTTGAACAAAATGACTTTTTCGGTTAAATCCACAAGCAGCTTGTTAGAACCCTTGTATTTCATATATTTAATTGTGACAGCACACTGTTGTGACCATGGCGGATATCACAATGGTAAAAACGCCTAAAAAAAGTCTGTAATAAAGAAGTTGGAGTAAATGGACGGGATCCAACTGCATGTAAACAAATAAGCTGTGCTACTTCCTAATCAATGTAAGGTTTCTGCTTTAGTACAGGTTGTGTCAATATAAGTATATTTTCCAGACATCCAAGTGACTTCTTCAGTCTGAATTTTTGGAGACTGAAGAAGTCATGAACTGATGTTAAGTCAACTTTTGGGGATTTACTTACCTCGATTTCTGAGCATGCATCAAGACACAATGGCTTATATCCTTTGTCTCTCCTGCCCTGATTTGTCTTTTATAGTCGTGCTATCATCTCTCTTTTTCTGCTCTGTGTTGCTGTGTGAAAAGAAATGTGCAGAAGACGACAACCTCAGTCTAGCTGACAAAAATTTGTTGTGATAGCGTGTAGTTAAAGCTTCACAGCAAGTGTTAAATCTAATATTCAGAGAGAGACATAGAAAGAGAGAGCTTTTCATTTGCCTTAAATCAGAGATAAGACACCACGTACAGCAAGCAAACAATAAAACTTGTCAGCATGAATTGTGAAGTACCTACACATCTTTGAAGCTTTGCTGTTAGTTTCCTCTGTGCTATGGGAATATTAAGGTTCTTCATTCAGTATCTGTCTGATATGCAAGGCAAATATTGGACTGGTGCATTTCTAGTGATTGGATGGGCTTAAAAAACAGCAAATTTTATTCTTGATTAAACAAAATAAAGCAAAAAATGTATGAAATGTCAGTAAATATTATTCCCTTGGGTGGCTGGTTTTGTCCAACAGATATTTAGTTTTTCGTTAAATAATTTCAAACAGTGAAGAGCAGCTTTCATCTTGACTGCAGCCAGTTAAGTAACATTTAATGAATTCCACCAGTTTTACTGTAAGAAAAATAACAGAAGTCTGTCTGCAGCACTGTTTTCAATATTGATTTGTCTACTGAAGGATTTGTTGATGTTGGCACTGGTGAAGAGCAGCGAGCAGTATTTGCATGTATATACACGTTACTAAACAGGTCAGCCTCAATGAAAATAACATAATAAACCTGCTTTTAAAAAATGGATGACTTTAAATCTCGAACTATAAGAATTACAATTGATTTTTACCAGCATTTGCTACCTATGTTTGTTTGACGGATGCATAACAAGGTCATTATGCCGTTGGAATTTACAAAGCTGATGGTCCCTTTGTGAATCTTGCCATCTCTCAGGGAAATGTAAGCACACCCAAGTCATTTGTTAGCTGTAAATTAATAAATGATGTTTAATTGCAAAAGCTTCAAAGCAGACAAGCAATCAATTCAAGCTGAATGTATTGCTCTTCTGATAATTCAGACGTCTCCAATCAAACATACTGCTATGTCTGCAGTGTGAGGAGGAAAGAAAAACAAAATGCTATTTAATATAGCCAATCAATGTTAATATTTAAGTTATTTATTTAATCCCTTAGTATCAGTAAACTGAAAGTTTTAGTAGGGATATTTCTGAATATTTAAAGATTTCTTTCTTGCACAATGCTTAAGAAAAAAACACAAATTAATCAAGTTAAGAAGCATAAATCCTTTTCACCTGTTCTGGTGCAAATGAAAGCAACAACACTGGAGAGGCAACAACAAGACAACCCAAGAAGAGAGTCATCTTTCAGGTGGTGACCACATACAACCATACATATATACTGTCATAAGGAGGTTTGCTGTGTCTCCCAGCACACAGACTCAGACAGGAGGCCCTATCAACAACAAAACTGCGCACACTGTAATGTTTGTGGTCAGTCATGGGACTACAAACCAAATAATACTACAAAAACCAAGACAGCCGGATTGAGAAAACGCATGTTTTTGTGTAGAGGAGATACCAGGAGATGCACTATTACACAAGGAGAATTTATGTAGAAGGGCATTCAACAGCAGCAGGACTAGGATTTGCTCCTTTGTGATCAAGCTGTTGCCAAAAACAGTGCAAAGATGAATAAAGATAAATAACTTGATGAAGACGGCGCCCCCTGGGGGAAACAGACCAAGAAGACTTTGCAAAAGACATGGTTTCAAGATGAGGTGAATACAAACTTTAAGATGAGAGAGATGAAGGTTTTATATAGTAATTTAGTAGCTATTGCACATACATCTACAACTAAGCAATGTTTCTGAGTAACAGGGACAGAGACTGTCCAGGGAGCGAGGACAAAGCGAGGACAAACCTCTTTCCTTCTGCATTTATGTGGTAGGAGCGTAGGTACCGTGTCATGCTGCCAGCAGTGAGAAGGACATTAGCAAAGAGTGAAACTAGTGAAAAATCAGTCAGGAAGGGTCATGACAGAGCAATGGTCTGAGGCCACCACCTCCAAAACTATTCTGTTCTGGAGTGTAATCTTGTTGGAGCATTTCTTGTGCATCCGTTTTCCCGTTCATTTGCACCAAAGCAGGTGACAACAGTTTATGCATTGTTACTAATTGGTAACCAACCCTGAAGTTTAGAGTGTTTTAGAGTGTTTTTTTTTTATAGCAGCATAAATGAAAAAAGTAATTTCCACATTTTTAACAGTTCTAGTTTTTCACAACATCTGATCTTTGCGCAGCATACAGCAGCACCTTCACACTACTGTACCATTAAAGCTGCGCTGACATAACTAGTTCTCTTTGTCCTCATGTAACTACAATTAAATTTGCAGTTGTTGTTTTCCTGAGGAGAGCAGCCTATTATCAGGTTTACTTTAAATGTTTCTTGTTGAATTTGTTCAGTAGTTTAAAAAAAAAGCCTTCCTAATTAGCATTGCATTGGGCACTATTTCAGAGTGAACAAAGCAACACAGTCCTTGGAGACACATGGCAACATAGTTGATGTAAATTTCTTTCTTTCATCAGTGCAGACAGCTTGGAGCCTCAGTCTGTGGCTTGGCTTCATGCCCGTTGCCCATGCCCCTCAATGGGCACACCGAATATGGACCTGTCAACCAGGTCTCACACTTCTTGCAGGAATCTGGCCTTCCTGTAGTGCTAAAGATGCTCTGGGGAGCAGGGACAGGCATGATAATACTGTTTGTGTCCACAAAATATGTCTTGGAAAAACTGTGTGGTTCTTGTCAGAACCAAGGTCAGGAATGAAATTGTTCCAGACACGGAGTGTCAATTTGTGTACGAAGTATTCTAAAGGGAATACACAGGGACACCATTTGCAGGTAGCTGTGATCAGCTGTATTATCTTTGCGACAGGCTGGCGACCTATCCAGGGTTTTCCCCACCTTTCGCTCTATGGCAGTTAGTATAGGCCAATGACACTGAACTGGATAAGCAGAAGAATAGGGATGGATCTGAGTTTGAACATGACTAAATGATAAAAAAAACAAAAAAAAAAACAGTTCATTTGTATTGTAAGGGAAGTCAAGAAAATGACTTTCAAACTAAAAATAATGTTTTTAAAAAGACAACACTGCAAGGTAGACTTTTAAATCTTAATTGGCTTAAATGAAATATCCTGTAAACATATAAAATCCTGGAGATCTCAGTCTTTCTTGTGAATAAAAGCACATAATTGAGATGTAGTCAAAATAACAAATGCAGGTTTCTGAACAACAGACTGGACTGGCTTCAGCAAACATCCCTTCACCTTTGGAACATAATGATTAAAGCAGAAACAATAGCAGCACACCTGCTGCAGTACAAGCCAGATTTTTTCCCATATGTGCTATAAATATAGACTCTATCAAACTTCCCCACTTCAAACTTCGTTTTTTGTTTTTCCAGCAGAAACCTTTTTTTTTTTTTATAGCAACAGTGCTACCTCAAACCCAGCTAAAGGTTCCATTTAAACCTCACGCGATTAACACTTTGGCTACACACCTTGAAAGCCCATGAAAATACCAGAGTTGATCAAAATTCATGCTGCCACGTGCAAAGTCTAAGCAACGGAAGGATAAAAGATCAGCTTACTGAAATTTCACCAAATAGATTTTCTAACTTACCCCCTAGTGGTATCAAGAAGTGCACGTAGTTTTATTTTTTATTGAAGTTTTTAAAATTTCTGCTACTGAGACTTCTGCTGCCAACCCAGTGAAATTGAGAAGAATGGCATTTCATTCACGCGGCTCAAAGGATCAGAAAAAATGAAATTGCAAAACCCAATAGTGCCTTTGTTACCAGTACAAAGAGTCTTTCCAGAAACAATGTCTCAGACGCTCTGTGAACGCCATCAATTATTTTAACCTTCAAAGCAATATTGAGAAGTATGTACATAAAGTTAATGTGTAAAAGCAGCAGGGATCCATGGTAGGTATGACTATGAACTGATGTTAAAGCGCAAACTTGGAGGAAATAAGAGACTTTATTTTTTTAATAAAAGAAGATGGAAGTATACTGTGCTTTTCAATATTTCATGTACTGCTAAAATAGAGCTCCTAACAAATCCTAGCATCTTCAAAGCTGCAAATCTCCAGAGAGCACTGAGTGGTGTGTCACTGTGTTGACAAATGAATATTTATGATGGCAAGAACCATAACAATTAGCATTAGCTTTCATCGGGATTCTGGGTTAAATTACTCCACTCGTGAGGCTCCTCAAAGCCTTTGAACAGTAAAACATGTAATTGACGAGGAGGATGGCCTGCTACAAAGCAATCACTCTTGAGAGACAGCAAAATCTGCATGGGTGTTTAAAACAGAGTAATACATCTTTAAGTGTCAACTATTAAACATAAACACACAATATCCATTAAAAATCATACATTTTTGAAGGCTGTTTGCATTCTTATCTTTAAAATACCCAGCAAGCTTACACTATAGATACTTACTGCAAATACAAAACCAACCATCCAGGTTTTATACTATTTCTGGAAATGGTTGCAAGTTTACAGAAAGTCTGATTTACAACTTTGGAAAGATGATGCAAATATGAAATGTGACATAAAAATGTGACAAAATACCTTTTTCAAAGAACTTGTCTCAGCAACATCTGCTATTTTTTTTACCTTTACCATCTGTAAGGTGATCCAGGCTCCTTTTTCTGCATTTTTCACAGCGTGTTTGGAAGTCAGGTCGCTTAAATCTGAGTGCATACACTCACCAGTCCCTATTAGACAGAAAAGGGTAAAGGCCAGCAAGAAGTGGATTTGACCCCCATTTGCCTCCAGAAATGCTTTAATTCATTGTGGCATAAGTTCAGCAGGGTGCTGCAAAGACTCCTCAGAGATTTCGGTCCATATTGACATGATAGCATCACAAACTGTAGCTGCTGCAGATTTGTCGGCACATCCATGATGTCAGTCTCCAGTTTCACCACATCCCAAAGGTGCTGTGTTGAATTGAGATCTAGTGATCGTGGAGGCCGTTTGAGTGCAGTGAACCAACTGATATGTTCAAGAAACCAGTATGAGATGATTTGAGCTTTGTGACATGGCGTGTTATCCTGCTGTCCATCATGATGCCCAGAGGATGAATCTTATATAGCTATGACTCACCCCGTAGTGCCACTACGAGACAGATTCATGATTTTCAGTGAAAAGTCTTTAACCTTTGGATGATACTGCTAAATATATCTTTGGTGAGTCTTAAACATTTCCTGTAATTTCACTGTCCAAAATACCTGCATCAGCTCTAATTTGTGTTTTGTAATAACTGGGAAGCAATAATACTCTCTATCAAAATGATGAACATTAGCATGTCAGCAGCGGGATCAATTGTCAGTTAAAACCATGTGAGCATGCTGATGTTAGCATTTATTGCAAACTACTGCAGATAACTACAGCTATATGCTGCTTTTAAGATAGCTATACATGAAAATCCCTAGACTATAATATGGTTCTAAAATGATTAGTTGAAAAAGAAATTGTTATAAAATATCACGTTGAACTCTGTAGACCTTCAGTGGAATCCCTTTTTCAACATTTTCATATGCTATAAGAAATATAAATAATTCGAGGCCCACAGTAATGCAGCCTTTTTAAAAACCTCATATGTGACCTTCATGAAAAAAGCCCCAAGCATGAAGTTCCCACACACCAACTCTAGAGTGTGTCTTTATAGATTATGCATGCTGTCTACCTGTCAATTCTTAGCCCTCCTACTTCTGACCCTGGAGCTTAATGTGTTATTTTTAGAAATATTAGCAGCTGATTATGCAGCTGCGCTTCCTTCTGGGCTCTAACAAGGTGTAGGGGCAGCAGATGAGGCCGGCCTGGCAGACCTTCAAGTGCTGGCAGTGCAGAGTAGCACAGGGTGTTCTGACAAGCCCAGACTGGAGCTACATAGTACTCTGTCTGAGGACTGGGGCATCTGTTCTGTGCACACATTGGTGAATATACAGAAAAACCATTCACACTCAGTTTCACGCAGCCGGCTGTGCCAAAACCATACTGCATAGATTCACAGCTATTCAGTTGCTCATTTACTTGAAGGATTGTTTTAAAAAAAATCACCACCAGAATAAATGATCTGAAAGAACAGCTTCTAACATTACTTTTAGTAATCTAATTAGAATCTATAATTGAATATGAATATTAAATGACAACAGGGTCGGACTAAGAGTTATCATTTCCATAAATCAGTATAGTTAATGATCACACATGGTTTAATAATTATGAAATTAGATAATGACAGGGGACAAACCAGCATGGATTCCTGTATTGCCAGAATTATCCAATCATCCGTCTTTATGCTAATCACATATACTAATGACAACTTTCTCATAAAAAAAAAAAAAAAAAAAAAATCTTTAGAAGAAATATGAGTATAATACAGCAGAATTCCCTCTGCAGTGTATGAACTTTTCAAAGTCAAGGATGAAACCAGACAGCAAACCTCCCCTAACAAATGCATCATCTGTGCTACTTTCCCCCCACGAACAATTTGTCTGCATCTAGGAAAGCTACTTTTGTTTCCTGTAAAGAATCTCTGTGTCTGTCATTTTCCTGAAATAAAATATAGATCGCAGATCATTACATGAAGGAACCTTTTAAAAACAGGCGCGTTCATGCTCACAGGTGTACACACGGGTGCTCACACACACAAACTACACCCTTTTTGGCTCCTACCTCAAAGCACACTGTGCGCTGTCGATCTTACGTGCTGCACAATAATGTTTAATATTTAGTATTTACAGTTATATTCCCACATATCATGATGATGTTGTTTATTCTATTGCTCTCGTTTTCTTCTGCTTGTTTTCTTTTTTCATTCTCAACAGGTGAAATTAAAAAAGTATCTACTGTTATCTATTGTTAGCTAGTTTATTGTGATGGTGTTTTTTTATTATATTGCTCTTTGTTTTTGTTTTCTCTTCTGTTTTTTTTTATTTTTTTATTTTTTTATTTATTTTTTATCTCCATACAGGTGATCCAGGTGTTTTGTTTTTGTTTGGGGGTTTTTTTTTTGGTTTTTTTTCTTCCCCCCTTTCTCATCATCTCTTCTCCCCTCTATTTTTCTTTTTCTCCCTGTCTTTCTTTCATTCTTTCTCCCTGTCCTATCCCCCAGTCATGTCTGTCCCGTCTTTAAAAATTGAAAAGAAAATAAATACATAATTATAATAAAGGTCAATCAAATGGACCAATATGGCAAGGCCATGATGATCCACTTGGTAAAGTAAATCCACTTGGCATCTTTCTTGGCCTTCAGACAACAATTCTGATGGCTAAAGATCCAAATGGGACAGGCAAAAAAAACCCCCAGAATTTATGAATGAGCCCCTGAAAGCAAATTAGTTTAAAGAAAAGTTCATTGTGCAGAAAGAAAGCCATTCATATTTCCCTGCCCTGGGCCCACAGTAGACACCAAATTCAGTGTAAAGCTGAAGTGTGTTGACAGGAAATAACAGTAGGTGGGGGGAGACGTATTGTTCCAGCGGAGCCACCTTGTTGTGATTCCTTCAGCATCTTTGTCCAGTGTCAATTACGTCCAAACATAAAACTTCTAGCACAAAATGTTTGGAGATTGATGTATCTGAGTAGCATTATTGAGCTTATCTGTAGTCATGGTTGATTCTAAAAGTGTGAAATCCCTTTGTCATCAAATTTATGACAGGCAGGAATCGAACTTGCGACTCCCGCTCCAGAGGCATGTAGTCTTACTACTACACTATCCATACACAGATTTCATTAATTTTCTCTTTGTGACTTCACATCAGTCAAAAGGATTAACTCAGTAAGCAGGCATTAAACTATTTTACAAATCCTTTTGTATGGTCTTCTTTTTCTTACCTTTTATCAGCAACTAAAAATTTTGTGTAACCATAAAAGTGTGGAAACAGGAACTGAAAGGAAGGGGAAAAGGAGGCGGAGGGAGCATTTAAAACGTAAACTTTCAGTACCTGTAAAGATAAAACAAAACAGTTACTGGGACAGAAGATGTCCAACTCCCTAAATTATTTGTGAAGTACTTTTCTAACTTAAAACTTCTGTATCAGATAGACATGATTCAGGCGAGATGTGTTTGTTGAGAAAACTGCCTAAGATAACATTGTTGTCCCAGAATACATCTAAGGGATTTTGATGGAAGTTGTTTGATTGCAACAAAAGGTGGAAGGAGGTGGGTGTAGGATAGGGGATATAGAGACTGAACCTGTCACTCTATTGTTGTTGTTAGTGGAGAAGAAAACGCAGCGCTGCTTTTTATTTTTATTTATCTGATATTTCTTTTATTTCTGATGTCAGCTTCTACATTTTCAAGGAACCGTTAAGTATCTCGTGTTTTAACTGTACTATATTTGCCTTATCTGCAAAATACATCAACTGTACCCTGTAATTAATTAAACCAGACATTATTTTTCACTTTTTTAGAAATTGTTATTTCTCTATTAATAGATTAAAGGAGTTTTGCTTGTGGACCAACCTGTCGCTGAGGTTTCTTACATTTTTGAGTAGTAAGATTGTTGTGTTATAGGTCTTAGTCCAAGCCCTGAAAGGAGCTTAAATAGGACAAAATCACAGAAAACAGCTGAACTCTGACATAAAAGCAGATGAACCACATGTGGAGAACTAGTGCAGCGTATAAAGTGTATACCTCTGATCTTAGAATTGTTATTTTGAGTTCAGAAATGTTTTCACACTGACAAATGTGCCAATATGAAGTGCTTGGATGGTATACTCACAGCTTTGAAACAGCTAATTGTGGATGGTGATCCTTCACAGTGAACGTTTTATTATGCTTGTCTAATACAAGTAATGCCAGTGTTTGGAGACTGCAGCACGACCAAAATAATGCCGACATTTGTGCAATCCAGGCAGAAGAATTCAACCAGAACTTTATAGATTTGGAACAAATAGCGACAGAGTTGTTGCAGGGCGGCAATTTACTTGCAAAATGGCATAGGCACTCAGCAACCCCACTTTTGTATAGGAATATAACGACAATACGTCCAATTGAGTCACGTCCCCTCTATCAAAGAGATGCATTGCAGACAATTGCGTTCATCGGTGCAGACTCATTCAGATCAGTTGTAACTTGTTTGTAGTCAGCGGACAGCAATGGTTTCGATGTTGTGCCCAACACCAGGCAACTTGTGCAACTGGCTTGTGAATCAAAATGTTTTCTGCAGCTACTTGTAATTGTTTACCAAATACCAATAATCTTTATTTTTCTGCCTGTCACAAAGAAATTGCTATTCTACTTTTACTCTAGTGTGACCGAGCCATAAGGGAAGGACCCACCCTCTACCATTCAGTCACTAGCAGGAATAGCTGTTGTTGGTGCAGGATAGAAAGCTAGCTAAAAGAAATTTTAACCAGATATTGACACTGCATGTGTCAGCCAGTGTTTTCTTAATGTTAATTTGTTAATTTTTTGTTAATTAATGTGTGCTTTCTATGCAACAGTAGATGCCAGGATCATGAAATGCTGTCATAATTTTGGTTGACATGACACTACCTTATCATAATTCACACACTACGCCGGTGAGTGCATAAAAATGTACATAATGCACTACATGAATGTTTAGTAATAGATGAAAGCAGTTGGAATCATAATAGTAATAGCTGAACACTTGAAGGTTTTGAAATTTCAGTTGAAGTACAAAACTGTGAAAGCATTTGAAATGTCAGGTGGAAATTAAATGCTGAAAGCAGATCGACTGTAAGTAATGAGTGCAGTTAAAAAATCAGTTTATGTGGAAGTGGTGGGAATAGTCAGGATTTCAGTTAAGTGGGAGATTTTAAGTAGTTGCCATGGCAGTTTTTTCTCAAATCATGCCCACTGAGTATTAGGACATTTTTGCTTCTGGTCACAATCAAAACCGATCTGATAATTACAATCAAACAGTGACTGGAAAAAGTCCAACTACATATTGAACTGGATTTTTCAGGTCAAACCTGGTGCCGTTTTCCTCTCAGTATTCAAGCGGGAGAGAAATGTTGATGTAAAAGAAGGATGCCGTCATTAGGTAGAAAAGAACAAAAGGGACCAATCAGAGAGAAATGTCAGGAGCGGCCAAATCAACAGTTTAGTACATTCCTAAAACAAGGATGCAGTGATGATGCTCAGCAACAGCTCTGGAATTCTTTTCTCGGTGAAGAAAAACATCCTCACAACATCTAGCAAAGTACAAAGCACTACTGTTTCACTGTAAGGGCCTATCAACAGGAAACACCTTTATGAATGTAAACAGAGGGTTTACACGAAGATCCAAACCAGTGTTCACACTGAAGCATGGTTACACTAAAGAAGTTTCCTGCTTCTAACCAGATGAGATGAGATTAACTGACAGTGAGTCCTCATGATCCAAAGCAAATTACATCACCTATAAAAATAATAATACTAATACCAAAATTATTGTTGATCATGTTAAAACATAGGGCTACCATTAGAAAACTATACAGTGTATAGTATAGGCTCTGCTCTCACACACAGACAAATGCTGCTAAAGTGATAGGACAATATAGATGGAGAAAAACCCAAAACACAGATTTGTAAGCCAAAGAAAAAATGAGAAAACAGTCACCAGCAAGTGAAGGCAGATGAATAAAAGGGGCAAATATTTAGTGATGGCTTCAATAATGCAGACTCTGAAAAATAAAATGGCTGTACTTTAACAGTTTGACATTTTCCTTAGACATCTTCAATTAAAAACTGAAAATCTGCTCTTCAGCTGCATTTTAGCTGCTGTCACTTACGGCAATAAAAATGTTCCCAGTAGTGACAGATAAACCATATTCATCTGGTAATACACTCTGGCATGTTTCTTTCATGATGTCAAATATGATGCAAATAACAGAAAATGCATTTTTTTTTATTAAATAAACATTAAAGCATGCTTTTTCGCCCTTGTGGAATGGCATGGCAAACTAAAATCAATGTTTTCTTGATTTTAGTGCAAGATTGCACACTTGCTCTAACTGAAGGTCAAGTGAGTGACCTGAGAGTAAACCTGTGATAATACTTTGCTGCTTTGCTTTCTTTGACTGTCTTGAGAACCTGACATTGTGTTTTTTCCCTCGTAGCCTGAATTTATTCACTTGATTGCCGAAATGTGAGAAGGTAGAGTGCAAGAAGAGTTATGTCAAAGTGCTGAATAATACTTGGACCCAGATATCAGTTACTTGCCAGTTATTCCCTATAAAATTATTGTGCCGGTTGAGACAGCTGGAGGACGACTGTGACAGCGAGATAGCAATGGCTCTTTCTCCTTCATTGCACATCAACTGGAGGTTTTGCCAAGAAGGACAGCAGCCCTTACACTTCTGTCTCAGCTGCCCTGGTTGGCTTGCTGGGGACTTTGGGACCAGCAAAGAGGAAAGAAAAAGAGGGGAGGGGATTATGTGCAGTGTTTGTCCTTTGCCATCAGTCTCAGGTGCATTCAAATGGACAGTGATCCCCCCCTCTATTTAAGTCCCTGGGAGAGATTAGTACATGTTCACACGTACACATTGTGCCCTTCACTTTTTGCCCCCTACTTTTTTGGCATTACTACAGGAAGAGGGTCCTGCACTGTAGCTGCAGGCTGCAACAAAGATTACATTTGCATGCTACACTGTTTAAACCTTTGCATTGGTTCTTATTTAAGGTGTCAGTAAGATTAATGTGACTGGATCTGTGACATTTAAAGCACCATTTTTAAAATACCATTGAATGTCAATCATGTCAATAACTCATGCGTGTTCTATTTAAAGGGAAAGTGAAATCACTTCAAGCCATCATGCCGAAATTAGGATTCAGTTGACAGCAGGTAGAGTTAAATCATTTGGGGAGGATGATATTAAATCTTGCTTTGTTGGCCTGACACGCTGAAAAAGGTGTAATGGCCAAAGCCCATTAGTCATTTTCTGGTTGTGATTGCTGGAACGTTCCATAACCCTGAGACGTCCCCCTTTAATTAAATCTGTAATGAACTTCCTGCAAGAAAATCCTGAAAGAAATCTAAGCAGCAGATGACTCCAATCTTTTATCTTGTTGTTGCTATCTGCTGTCGAAAATGAGCAAAAACAAAACGACTCAGTAAAGCAATAACGACAAGGCAACTGCGGTCGTTTTAAATGTACAAAGTTGCACAGTTTTTAATCAGTATTTGAAAATATTTAACAATGAAAGTTAAAATCAAACAGTAAGAATAAGTAATAACAATAATTAATATCAGCAATAACTAGACTTAAAATCAGAAATTTTTAGTTTTTTTCCCTTTTTTTTTTACTGAAACACCTGAGGGAAGCAAATAAAAAGAGAACCCAGAAAAAAAAAAATCACTGAAGTTTAAAAAAGAAAAAGACACAAAATAGTTGAAAGAAAAACGTCAAGACAAGCTCATATGGGGTCACTCAAATCATCCGTTATATACAGCACATTCGCTCCACAACTGTGCGGAACAGCAGTGATGAAAAATGACGTCTCTGCAGCCTAACTGCCTTTAACATCGGTATTGGCAGCCATTTGGATTCACATGTAAAGGCAGAGTGAAGCAGAAGAAACTACAACAGAAACAGGAAAACCCATTTGGAGCTGGAGAGCAAATGTACTCGTTTCCTTTATGGTTCTTTTACAGTCACAGAACTGACATTACTGTGTTTGTCACTTTGATCAGAAAGGACAGAGAAAGCCCTGTCCTGATGGGAAAAACTGAATAAAATAACAGCACACTGTGGAAACACAACCCAACATCATTCTTTAAAAAAATGGTCCCTGGATGCATAAGACACGACCACTTTCCTGATCACCTCTGAACTTTAGAAAATTCATTCGAACTTGTTTCCGTAAGAAACGTGACATCAACATCAGTTTAGAGGTGGACTTCAGAGTCAGATATCATGTTTGTACATTAGTCAATATTCAAACCTCACTGTAAATGTTTAACTTTCCACTAAATCTCACCAAAAACACATTAAAAGAGGGGAAAAAAGCAATGTAAAGAAACCTTTGGTCAAAGAGTGTGTACTCACAAAGGAAAACGAAACAAAAAGCACTGAGAGGATCTCAGGAAATCATTGATTACTGAAGATTAACGGAACAGCAAAACTAAGGAGCAAAACTTAAGTGGTTTTCTGTGTGTTTCTTTCTTTCCGACAATATGGCCCACGCTTCATCCCCCCTCTCTCCCAGACATTTGGGTCTGCAAGTTAAACCGGTTTCCTCATAGAGGAAAGAAGGAAAGAAAAAAAGGTGCTCTTTTCATGAAAGTCATGTTTGTCTTGATTGTCCACAAAATAGAAGTGCCAGCAGGAAGTAACTCCGGCAAAAGGATTTACAATCACAGCGTAAAACGACAACATCCTTTACTGGAAAGGAATCGGGAGTCCGTAACACGCTCCTGAAAAGACTCGGAACCTGCACTGAATTGGGGTTTGCGATATTTATGTTTGTGTGTGTGCAGATGTCTTTAACTGTCCGTCGGTGTTCAGTCTTATTCGGAGACCGTCTTTTCCTGTGTTGCATCATCCTGCAGGCAGCTATTGCGGATGATAGGCAGCGGGTGGGCTTCTGTGTTAAAGACCCAGTCCTCCAAGGAGAGAAGGTCATCGTCAGAGAAGAGAAGGTACAGATACCTGAACACACAGGAAGAATGCCCATTTAATTCAGTCAATACTGAATAAACAGATGTCTGTTTTCCAAGAAACAGCAGCTTGTTGGCAATAACTTATTTTTAAAAAACAAAAATTATATTTTTTATTTATCAGGCAAATAAAATGAATTCACATTTGTATACCTGCATTTGAGTCGGTGCACTGCACTTCCCTGAGAAATTAAAAATTAATCATTGATAACGTTCCAACTCTAAAACTTATTTTTTGTTCAGGAAGACAAAGTAAATGTCATCTTAACAAAATATAATGATATACTTTACTATTTTTTCTACTGCTTTGTAAAACAGTAACTGTTGCAGAAGCCTTACATTGGGTGGTGATCTAATAGATCAGTAAAGCACTGCACTGATAATCTCAGAGTTGATAGCAGATTTTGTTAAATTTGAGCAAAGCCAGCCCTTCTGTTTGTCTCTCCGAGTTAGCGTCACATTCCCTTCATGGACATTAGAGTGGAATCAGTCTTCTCATGTTATTCTTTGTAGTTTCCAAAATGATTAACCTGTTTTTATGTGATCCTTTGTTACCCTTATTGCAAGTACAAGAAAGTCAACAGTGCAGTACAAAGTGCAGTTAAAAATCTTCCAGTGCTAAATTATTACACCATTACCCTGGTTTGAATTGAAACTGTCAGAGGGCCTTTAAGTTTGCAATATAACCGTTTCTAACATTAAGATTTGAGCTGAAAAAAAGAAGAAAACAATCATGCTCATTGTTAAATAACCCACATTAATTGGTGTCGATGAGAATCTTGATGAGCTACTGCAGGCACTGTAAACATACTAACTGCACCGGTATATTGCCATTATTATGTTAAAACAGTTTTTGACAATGCACTTTGTCCGACAGAACCTTAATGATTCCTTACGCACCCGAGGAAAACGGGTCTTTATCATCTGCTAGCTGCAGTACAACTTTGGATCCCGAATGGTTTACTTTGCTTAATGACCCAGGAATGAGGGGAGGTAAAATTTATTCATCCTACCGCACACCACCTATTTATCATCCTTTCTTATTCCTGCAAAAAAAATAGTGTGTCTCATTCACAGCATTCATGTGCTTCATGGACGGAACAGGTAATGGGTTATGATGAATTCCCAACATCCTCTATTACTTTTAAACTGACAATAATTTATGCAAGTAGATTGTAAAATGCCGGTTCTTTCACCAGTGGGGATATAGAGAGGAAAAGGGGCTTACTTAAGTGTCTCTGAGAGGAAGAAGCTCTGCTGCATGTTATCATGGCTGACACTCGTGGTGTAAACATCGCGGATCCCAGAGAAGCCAGACTCCACTCTGCAGTGCTGCTCCAGGGCCTGGCAGGAGGCGGAGAGGAACATGGCATGTTTATTGTGGAAAAAAGGAAGGCCATCTCCAGTTTATCTCACAATGTGGCATTTCACAAAATCTACTTCAAACAAATCAGAGCTTAGAAGTAAAACAATCAGTTGTTCTTCTCAAATGTTGGAACAGGAGTAGAAAATCCTTTACTCAACAACACTGTGTCCATGTGCACCTACAGACAGGCTAAGATTGAGCATGCCACGGTCTTCAGCCAGCTGCACAATTGAAGCTTAAGCAATGCTAAATCTGACAAGGGCTAATGGAGAGTGGCTGAGCTAGCCAAGCAGATTAGCTCATTATTACCCCTGCTACAAAGGGCTGCCTTATACGTGCTAATTAACAAAGACCCTGACGTGTTAATGCTTGATGTTCATGAAAAGAAGCGTCGTGCGCCGCTTTCAACCTTTGTGCCCAATAATTAAAGGCCCGTCAAACTCGTCAGCCTGATCTCTCCACTTCTGTGCGCACTACATTAATGCTAAATATTTCATGGCAGCCCTCTACAGTTTACTACAGTTAATGTCCTGTCTATTGCCACATTAATAATAGTGATCCCTGCACAACCTTCACCTCCTGCTAGTGGGATTGCTTGATCTACAAGGTAATGTATAGTGCCACACAATATCAAGGAAGGCAGTTCGGGGTAATTGAGGGTGTTAAAGGGGCTTGACATAATAGGCGAGTGCAATTTATAAAATGAAAATTCAAGCCAGTAATAAGACAGGATATAGGGGACAAAATTACACTGTGCAGTTTCTGACGCTTAAATAAACCATTAAATTATTTTTGTAGTGCACTGGCCTCATGTGTGATTTGTAGTTCAGTTGTTTAGAACCAAAGAATAAATATGTCTTCATATCGACTTTTAAAGCCTAAAGACTCTCTTGGACTTGCATTTCCCCAGCTTTGAAAAGCTTCAAACATTAATGATGACTAACTAACAGCGCTGCGGATCACAAAAGTCATCAACAAACACCCATTTTCATTTTTTTACCCTCTCCTCAGCACTGGAACCACATCTTTTTATCAGCAGTCCTATAATATTGCTCAATATTAGCTATTTGCCAATTTGTCCTTTTTGGAATTTATAATGGCTGATAAAGAAAAGAAGCACCCTTCAACATTCTGAGTTTCAATGTTGCATAATTTATCCACTAGAGGGCACTCTGCATGCGGCACATTTTTGGAATTTTTACTTTGTTTCCTAAGATTCCACCGACAAAATGCAGATCTAATTTATCCATCATTGTTTATTTTCTATCAGTTTTTAACTTGAAGATGGAAAACTGTCTCAGTTCTTTGAATTATTATTATGATTAAACTCCCTCTAATGACACAATTAGGTTTCGAGAAAATGATTGCTCACAATCCACATAACATTATAGCTACAGGCTAAAGGCAGATAAGTCCCATCCATCACTGTAGGGCAGATTTCACTGACTGACTGGCCATGTTGGACCCACGAGTGTCCGAGCGGGGTTTCCCCTCCTCACAACTGTTCACGTGATGAGGTCCCAGGGCAAAACAGTGTGCTGTTTATTTGCAGTTTATGCATCGAAAAATGTTCAATAGACACATTTTTTTGGACATATTGTAATTTTGAGAAATATTACAGAAAATGAAATTAATATAAACAAAAACTGGAAATACTGATAGTTTGGTTGTTGCTGATTGCTTTCTCTTTCATGTTTGGGGTCTCAAGAAGCTTTCCAAGGGGAATTTTTTGTAACTGCAACTTTACAGAAGGCATTTGAGTGCTACAATGGGAAGAACGGTATCAGGAAAGGTTTCTGATGTAAAACTCTGCCAAATCAAATATGATGAGCTACCTGCTGTGGTGAGCCCTTTGTGACTAAGGGAGCAGCTGAAAGCATTTGTTTTTTGTGTGTTAACAGCTCACTTAGGTGTTTTTGTAACGGCGTTGATACATTTGCCTCACTTGTAATGAGGGAACTGCACAGATTTAAACAATGAGACACAAACCCACCTACACATCTGTTTCATTCCCTACATTAGACTTTCTGATTGATTAGGCACATGTGTGTTACCATGGTTGCAAAATTATGCTATATAAATTCATGATTTTTATTGTTGCCTGGCAACTTCTCAAAGACAATAAATAGTCTGGCACATAGCCAGCTTCAATATGGAAAACCATCGCTTTTACAGTGTGATCTCGTATTCATACAGATAAGGCAATTATTAACGCTGAATTGATGATCCCACCTCAACAGCCTCCCAGCCCCACTCTCTGTACTTGGGGTCGTGGGTTAGCCTCCACATGTACATGTAGCTCTCAATTACTTCTGGTCGTAAGATGTAGTATCTGTCGCTCAGTCTGGTTGCCGTCGCCTCGGCTCCGCTGTCGAATCTGAACGCTTCAGGTCCCAGTTTAGTAGCTGATGAGACAAATACAAAGACAAGACGTGGGATGATTTTCCGCCAGTACAAATGAAAAGTTTTTCAACAGATCTGTGCTTGGTTTAATAGTCTAAAATTGTTCAGAAAAGACGATGGAGTTCTTTCTTTGCTGTATATCACCTTCATACAGAATTCAGTCCTTATTCTCAGTTTAAAAAAGGCTTGAGGTTAAATTAAATGAGATCCTCACAGCTGGTCAGATGGTTCTGTAGGCTTTTCTTTATCTTCACTTTCATTATATCTCAACCACAATTCAAGACTACATAGCAAAGAAATTCTATTTAAGAAACAGCACAAAGGAATCTGTTCTTTCTCAGGTCAGGACAGGAGCATTGGCATAGCAACATCTTAAATTTAGAAACATTGCCTAACGTGCTTACTTTGCTCTATTTTTTTTTCTGTAGGCCGTGTTGCCCTTTAGAAAACATGAATATGGTTGGAGAAAACAGGTTCTTTGACGTGTTGGAAGTGGCAGCATTCAATTGAGCAGAGCATTTGGGCCATTATGGCTCATTAAAGTGTGCAACACATAAAAACATCAAAGTAATAAATGGTTTAATGTTCCACACAAACTTCACTAAAGGTCTGTCACTGTATAAAGAAAGAAGAAGACAACTTCAAACAAGAAATTCTTCAGTGTGTTATGACACCACCTGCTTGGGAAAAGGGAAGCAGAAGAATTAATAACTACATGGATGCTGCTGAATCACTATTTTCATTGGTAAAGCTTTCAAAGTCAACAGTGTGAGGAGAACTCCAGTGGATGCTACTCAATTAAAAAATAAAGCAAACTGAAAGACAGACTCGCTACTTCTCTAACCTATACTAAGCATAAAGGAGCAAAATCAAGTCTGAAGTGCAGGGCTCGCAAAATCGCTAGCCCGACGTCCCGGGGCTAGCGATTTTTCCAGTCGGGCTACCAAAATCTAACTCAGCCCTGCCCGTCGGGCTATCATAGGAAAATATATGTCAGTGCTTTTGCATTCTTTCGCCAATGTAGCTGAGTAATTATGTCATTGGCATCGATGAGCCACTGTCAATATGTGACATATTGAAATCGCGTTTGAATTTGCGCTTGCTTTTTGCTTTCATTTTCATTTTGCGATCGCGCGAACGGTGTATAGAGAGCGGCAGCACTGATTGGTGAGTGACGATTAATTGCGCACCAATTCCTCTGACATCGTCTTATCACTCATTAGCTTACTATTCAAACGCGACAAGTGAAATCTCTCGCAGCAAGCTTAAACATGTGAGAGGTTGAGTGCGCAAAGAATCGCTGATCATTATGTAAGTACGTGTGTAAAAGCACCAGGATTTACGCTGGTATTTTAGTTCTGCAGAGCCAAATAAGACAGGTCAGGGTGAAGAAGGGGCAGCCAAAGAAAAGCCGATCACAAAACGGAAAAGATATGACAAATCGAGCCTGTTCTCACTCCCGAGGCGTAACATGGCGACATTTTGTCACGTCCCGCGGCGTTCCTGAGGAACGCGAAAGGAGACTTTCGGCGTTCTTATGGTATGCGGCGGGTTATGGCTGAAATCCAGTGCAATGACGCTCCCGTGGTAACCAACGTTCCAGCCCTGTATTCCAGCCCTAAACCTAACCTTATCCCTAGCCCTAACCATAACCTTTTTCCTCACCTTAAACAGGACTTAAATGATGTTAAATAGCGTGTTTCTAAGCTATTTGAAGGAAAAGAGCGAACATGTGTAGATTGAGTCCATACGGTTCTCATATTTCCTCATTTTTCCGAGGTCGTCATTTAGGAATGTGGTGGGTAGCCGAAAACGTAATATGTTGACGATTTGTCACTTACCCTAAAGACTATGAGGCAAAAAGAAAGCGCAGCTTTTTTGGTTTCATGGACAAAAGAATTTCTGTGGCTGGAATATGACGAGCTAAATATCATGATGTTCTGCCAGGTGTGTTGTGAGTTTCATTTGATTTCTGAGTCGACAAGCGCCTTTGTTACTGGGACCAGTCATTTTAAGAAAGACCCCATCAGAACCCATGAGAAATGCAAGAAATGCATTATTGCCCAGTCTGCAGTATCTTTCCCAGAACAAACACCAATTGCAAAAAAACATACTACAAATAAACCAAGCACAACAAGAACTCCTGAAAAAGCTGTTTAGAACAGCGTGCTATATTGCAAAGAGTGAACTACCATTGGCAGAATTTAGCAGTCTTTGCAAACTTCAAAAAGCAAATGGCCTAGATCTTGGTTCCACTTACTTCTTACCCGTGACTTCAGTGAAAATTTCAGATTCAGGATCTGACACAGACTGATTCAATTTCTACACAGTTCTTACAAGTTCATAGAAATTTCTGTTCAATTTGAACCAAGTATTTGAGTTGATGATTGTAATTTTTATACAGTTGTTGTGATTTGTATTTTAACAATTTTTTTTGATTAATTTTTGTTTCCGTTACAATATTATACTTTAATGTATAATATTGTAAAGGAAACAATATTCGGGCTACTTAAATTTATTTTGGGCTACCAAAAACTGAAGAATGCCTGCCCGAAGGGCTACCAGAGATTTTGAAATTTTGTGAGCCTTGAAGTGATTTGAGTTGCAGTGTAGCAGCAAAATAAAACCCCAAAAACCCTTAAATGTAGAAATGTATAAATGATGATTGTCACCTCCCTAAAGTCTATATGAGGTTAAGCAGATGTGTGAATAGTGCAGGTAGAAGTACAACACATTAAATCAATAAAAGAAACCTCTGATGCAAAACTAAACCAGAAGTAACATGAAGTCAAGATGCTCACACTAAATCACAGCTGCACTGAGTGACAATCTTACTACACTTTCGAAGCATAAAGGTGATTATGACTGCACTTGTGGTACACACACACACACACACACACACACACACACACACACACACACACACAATAACCTCTTCACCTCCTACTACTTCCTTTGAGGTCCTCATTTCCCAGCACCAGCTCGATGCTGTGAAGATGGCAGAGATCCAGAAGTAGGAGCAGGAGGAGTCTTTATGGTATTGGTATTTAAGACACAGCTTAATGGCAGCCACTTTATGTGCATGCAAGAGCAAATCTCACTTCTCTCTCTTTCCTGTAGACAGCTAATCCGAAAGCTTCTAAGCACCATTCAGTTCCTGTAATGAGTGAAGAAAAACCTGGTGGCTGACTATAGAAGAGAAAGCCAGAGAAGCCTTGCGGGCCTGCAGATCAAAATGCGTTCAAAGCGTATCGAGGTACCTGTTATGTGATGAGTCACATTAGCTTACTGGCGAACGAGCACTTGAAGATGAATCCTTACAGCCCACCCAACAGTGGAAGGATAAAAAAAAAAGCTTGAAATTAGGAGAGGAGATTATTGTCAGGACCGAGACGTATACCGAGGCATAAATCAAACAAGGGTCTTCCCAATGCAGGCTTGCTTATATGATTTTTTTTTTTTATTGCATTTCCCCCCTGGGTGCATCTTTAAAGTGCAGCCATATACATTCTCATTCATAGGCTGGAGCCAAAGAAAATTTGCCGTTGGAGGTTTTATCACAGTGTTTACTCTTCTAAACTTGATCCCTATTGCCTTTCTTATTCTCTCCATTTTTCTTTGTTCCAAATACATTTCAACATGCTGTTATTATCAGTATCAAACAAACTCCGAGGCTCCCTGGCTGCTGCCCTACAGCTGTGAGACATTACAGAAAAACTGAGAAGTTTAATTCTTTGCTGCTCCTTATTAGACCTGTCGTCGCTCCGCTGAGGTGAAGCCACCAAGAATGCTTCCCCTTTTGTCTCAGGTTAAACGCCCAAGGCTCTTTTAATTTACAATATTTCTCCCCTAGACTCAGTTTCGTTACTCTGAATGCTACCATAAACTCTCCTAACAAGACAGATATAGTGCGCTACAACAGTGAATTCCTCTGGCTTGGCTGTAAGGAGAATGAACACCAAATTGAGAAAAAGATTTGGGATAAAACAGTCATTCACCTCGGAAGCAGATTCTCTTCGGCAACCTGACAGGTCAAGACGGGCGGGAGGGCTACAGGGTCTGCTCAACTATTTTTCCTTTTTGCATAAGTGTTAGGATTTAGGTTCATTGTTTCATTTAATTTAATAGGAAAATTCTCTGTATCCCTCTTTGACAGCCAATCAGTGGCCTCACTAGGAAATGGTCACTAACAGAATTATTAAAGAAGAAAGCTCTAGAAGCTAAGTTCTCACTGAGATTTAAAACCTATATGATTTTACCTGACTGTGACTTGGTCACTGCTGCTAAGTTTGCAATTTTCCATTTGTGCAAAAGCATCTCCAAAGCAAGCAGACTACTTTGCCTTTGTGGAAATTATAAAAGTATACCCTCTGTCTTTAGATATGTTCAAGATCTGCATAGGCCTAAAGTAAGTCCAGACCACAGTTGTGCCTTTCAAACCCAACATAAACCATACATAAACATACATAAAACATAAGTGCTACCGTATTTGACACTATTCCAAAAAACCCCAGCTCTACAGCAGCCCTGACATTTACCTGAGTGAGTGTAGCTCTCATGGCATGTATGTGTGATCTCTGCGGCAAGGTCCAGGTAGTGCTGCCTCTTCTCCGGTGCGCCATCATCTGCCCCAATTCCGATCATGCCCCCGGAGAAGCATGCCAGGTGACCCATCTTGTGGTCCAGGATTCCTCCTCTCCACTCAGCCATGTAGGTGAGACCACCAGGCGACTTCTGTACCAGGTTGGCTTCGATTGCCTGCAATGACATACGCAGTCGGGAATCTTTAAACCTGATGTGCCCGCTGCCATCATTCACATACTGTTTGTATAAAGCAGTTACCCCTTTTCAAATATGATTCATGCATAGCTGTGATCAACATCGGGAAATGGGTTTCTTTCACCAGAGATTTTACTTCTTTGTATAAGAGTTCACAATTAATAGTGATACGATATGGACAAAAGTACCGGGCTACATACATATTACACACACAGGTGCTGCTCAGCTTTACAAACATATGCCGTAAAGCTTCCTGCACACAGTTTTTGTGCTGAGTCAACAGAGCATTGGCGACATTTAAGCACTTGTGCTCCTCTCTCTGCACCAAGGCTTAAAATTGATTGAATTCAAGCATTGGTGCTATGATAGGAAGACACCTCTGCAACAAGTGAGCTCTTTAGAACGACTCATTCTTTTACAAGTGTTGTAAAGGCAAGCTGCATGGCCAAGTGCTTGATTTTATACACCTCTGGCAAAAGATTAAAAGGTGTGACCCAATACTTTGTCCATATAGTGTACTTAAAAACCCAATTACTTTTAGTCTGATTTAAACTGTACAAGCAGACCGCTCACAGTTCCAGAGAGTTATTGAGGAGAAAGGTCTTCTCTCACATCTCTAGTTTTATTTCTCCATGACCCAGAAATATTCTTTGCTTTTTTTGAGGATTTTCATAAATGAATCTCTAGGAGAGACAAGCCTTACTGGAGGAGCTCTGGACATAAAGACACTTCAATTCCTTTACCGCACTTAAACTTTACTTGGGTAAGTATATTTGGTGACTATTTTAACCGTTTATTTTAGTTTTCTATGATTGATACAGCAGCAGCGTTTCTCTCAAAATCGAAATTTTTGTGACACAAGTTTGACAGACACAGACAGGAATACAGAAATCAAGTTGAAGCAGGACAAATGATAAGTGTTCATTTGTATTCATGAGTTGTATTAGATATTTAAATGATGGTCAGCTGTGCAACCAACTTTTCTACCCCTAACTGTTTGTGTGCGTTAAATAAATAAAAGCTGCTGACATACCTTCCTTCTTGTCACTGTGTGTGTCACATTATGAATTCGACTGAGAGTAAATGCCTAATTTTTCATAAACTTTATGCTCCTCTGACAGAGGTCATAAAAAGCAGCAGTAGGCAGCTGTGCCACCTGTCATCTTTAATAGACATCGTTTTAAAATTACTGCTCCGAAGCAAGGGCATCTCTTTTTGACTCCTATCTCCTTGTGTCTTCTCCTTGCCGCCTCTGCTCAGGCCTTAGGTCGGAAGGACTGAGACATGAAGAGACAAAGAACAGCATAGGGGACTTACAGACATCTTAGAAGAGGAGGCTGAAAAGTCTTAAAGGTCTGAGGAAGACATTTTTTATCGTCCAATATTGGCTACGAAGACAGTACAGAGACTGCTGTGCAAGAATGCAGGTGGGGACTTTCATACTACAGATGACTAGCTCAGATAATTAGATGTTTATGTAGCAATGTCTATAGTGATGCTTCAGCAGTATTTAGAAATTAGAGCAATCAGACAGACTTGTGTGTTTATGTTGACTTATTATGTTATTATCACAGAGGATTGAGATCTACAAAAATGCATGCAAAGAGATTCTCTGCAAACTCTATGCACTCAGTATTATTTGAGGCATAACATTTGTTATTCACCAGTTTCTCACCGTTTGTCTCTGCGTTTGTTCCAACAAACCTAGAACTGGATGCTACGATAAAACCTGACAGATGAAACCGCACAAAGTACTATTAAAAGATTATATCTTTTACTTTGACATTAAATATGCAGCAGCAGAAAGTCCAAAGTCATGTTTACTTATCTGTAGATGATTTAATGCAGCCAAAGTTATAGGAGAAGAGAGTGCAAAAGGATTGATAGCTAGCAAATACATTCAAATATGATGCTTTGCACTCCATGCATGCATATCATTCATCTGGCTGTTCACTGAAACCTGAAAAGTGTTATACAGTGGTATACATAACACCTGGTAAGATAGCTGCTTGGTTCCCTAAAAGAGCTCTTCATGACTGTTTAAAGTAGAATTGCTCAAGATGTGGTGTGATACATGCAGTTTAGATTAAAGTGATTATTATTCACCAGTGCTGCGGTATGTAGGTGGTACTGGAATGTGGACTAAATATGCATACTTTTAATTTGGCACGACAAACGTAGTTGGTGTCCACCAGAAGTAATAACATAGCAGTGCTAACAAGACAGGAGCCACGGCCGACCATGCAAAGGCTGTGACCTGCAAAGACCCACTCTGCTGCCGTCTCGTTAACACGGTCCACGGTAAGAGATAAAACAACTGATTATTTTTTATCAGACACTGATAATTCAAGATAATTGTGTTACAATAGAATATATAGACAATCTTTCCTCCTATAAGGGATTAGTCCAGTGTGGCTACTGCAGTGCTGCACAGTAAATGTATTGCTTTTGTTGCAAATTAAATAACTGAAGGAATCAAGAATCTTTTTTGTACATTTCTGCTTCTTTGCAGGTGTTTCTTGTCAGTATTTTGTTTCATAAAACAGCTGTTTCCACTTGCAATTCTTGTTTACAGCAAGGGAATCACTTCATGCTAAATAGGGGATGTTATAAATAGTTTATAAATACCATGTTCTCTGAAAAAAAACCCATTTTTCTTGAGGGTTGCGGCTGATGATTTTCCTACTAATTAGCTGTTGTTAGCAGTAATCATGGCATAGCATAATTAGAAAATGTTCTCTCATTCAGCACCGTTTTAATTAGAACTCTACTTTTATTTGGATGCCAAAGATAATGAGTTGTGCCATGCCTTCACCTCAGATCTCTGTATAAACATGTAGCATATAACTTAATCTAAAAGCGCGGGGGTCCTTTGCCATTTAAATACCAAGTCACAGGGGAGAAAGAAAGTCTGTAATTAGTAATTCTGCCTCTGGCTTGACCCTCTGATGAAAACTGAGGAATTCTCAGTGGCATCTTAAAATTATTTTTCTATGATATTGTAATTGTAGCCACAGGCAGTGTGGTTTACTCTGACATTATCTCCATTAAAGAAGAAATAATAGTGATTTTATACATGATCATAGCATGCACATTCAAGTATACGGATATTTTTCTGCTGATAGTGGAAGAGCAGCTTTTACTATTGCACCACATGAAAACATGCTCCATTTGGCTGATTACAGCTGAGTCCATTCTGTGTCAGATAAAGATAATTTACAGTGTTGTATCTTTTGCTCAGCCTTCAACCAGTCCGTAAAAACAACATACTTGCTTGTCCTGCTGTTGATTGTTACGGGTGTAAAGCAGTTTGTGGGCTTTGTTTTATTAAAAGTGTATGCTAATTACTGTAATTATCATTTAATCTAACTGAGCTATGCTTCAGCAAGTTGATTCCTTTGTTTACACCGAAAAATAAAGATTTCCATACCTCCAGTGCAGTGTAATACATCTTCTTCGCATCGTCGTCCGTCTTGTCTGACATCAGATATGATTTGATCAGATACTCATAAAAGCTATCCCCAAGGCCACCAATGGAAACATGATCTACCGGAGAAAATAACAGGTATATTGAGTTATTCAGCAAAGTCTCTCACACGCACAAACACATATGCATGGATACAGATTTTTTTATTCTCGATTTTCTGCAGGTGCTGGAAAATTTTTAAACAAATTCAGAATTTCTTGAAAAGATGGCAAAAGTATTTTATATGTTTCAGGAGAACAGTCCAATCCGCAGCGAGTGCTGTCACAACCACACTTTAAACAGGAGACAGACGCAGCCAATGTGATATCACCAAGTGGTCAATAATTTCTAATCTTTAAGCTTTTACACCATAGTTTACAAAGTAGACACCTTATTGTTTGAGATAAGTTGTTAAATTAGTGATTGAGATCAAAAAATCACCAAAAACCTTTGATCATAGATCAAGTGAGCATTAGGTCTGTTTGCACTAGAATCAATCAGCACAACTGCCCCCTAAATGAATGCAGTCACTTCTGCATTGGCTTCTATGTTCATTTTAGATATAAACACTTTGCTGCTAATCACAATAAGTACAAAGCTCATAGCGATTCCAGTACAACTAAAATGATTTGATTATGTAACCATGAAAAGTTATTCAAATGTATTTCTGCTATAAGTTTTGATGAAGACTTTACAATTACCGTGAACTAAAACGTGATAGTTGCAGTTGAGAAATCATTTGTACTCTTGTGTTTTCTGGTTATGTAATACACTTCAAGCTTGTCAGTGGAAACTGAAACAAACGCCTGTTGATTTTCCACTTGTCTGCTATAATTTCACATTTGAATTCAAAAGATGAATATGATCTCACATAAAAGGCAACTCTTTATTAATCCACTCATACTCATTGCATGCACATACACCTTTGCTAACTCCTCTGCAAGGTTATCACAGTGCTGCTGTGTTTGTCCTTGACACTGACAAATGAGAGAAAGCTATGAAGCCAAATGCACCCCCCCCCTTTTCTGTTGATATTCATACACAGTTTTCCTCAGCTCGTTTACATCCTGGCCCACAACAGTTTGCTTCTGTAATGATTCAGATTGCCACCTTTTCAATTCAGGCACTGTTTGATCACCTGATTTCCCCCAAGCTTCTTTCAGGTAAATCGGAAAGATCCAATTTCCTTAAGTAATTGAATTCATTCTCATTTTAATAACCCAGAGCAAATGGAGTCATATAGCCCTCGCTACTGTAGGAGCCCGGTTTTACAAATGAAAGGAAGAGGGTGGATAGGTGGAGGACACAGGCGAGCGGCTGAAAGAGCTTTGACATGTGAGGTGATTCAAGGTCTGTCGGTAATGTGAAAGCTAAAGAAAAGAAAGAAATGTGAAACCACATTCAGTGACCTCACACTCCTGTAGTCCTGACCCACATAAGTCCTGACCCACACATACACATAATTACTGTAATACAGTGAATATCAGCCAACAAAAATCACCTTCCCAAGTGGACCTGTGACCCCAATTTCAATTAAAACGTTTTTTTCTGACTTTACCCTTCATCACAAAACTTGTATGTATCCTAAAATATCTGCGCTGATATTTAAGTATTATGCACAATACAGTACTTACGCTGGACCCAGTTGCCACTGACTGGACTGAGAAAGTTTGGGTACAAGCCATGAGGTTTCTCAATCTTGTTCAGAAGTTTCCGGATGTTCATCACCTGCAAATCGCATGTCATTAGGCAAGGGGAATTTGTATTATGCCATCACCTCAAGGCTGAAAGGCATTTTGCACAAAAATTGTGGTAATAGGAAATCAGAACATTCTGTTCAGCGCTGTAAATTGCAAAGGAAGGGTTATTCATATACTGAACCTTCTCCGTGTATACTGGATTGCTGGACAGCTCAGTCAGATGCACAAATTCGAGGTGAAGAGTCCCAAACTCAGCCAGGATACTGCTCCCGGCTGAGGCCCAACCCCAGCTCCAACTGGTGCCACTACAACAGGGATAACATTCAAACACATCCACTAAGTATCGTGAAATAGACAGTTCAGCAAGACAGAGATTCATAGTAACTATCACTTATTTTTGCATGTAAATTATAATAAAACATAACAAAATTTGGTTTATCTGTCTGTGCCCATGTTTGTGAGTGGTTAGATATGCAATGCCCATTGGGAAGTGGTAAGGAAGACGAGAAGAAGCCGGTTCAGTTACACCGTCTGATGTTTGTCACCTGTCAGTTTTACTGTTTTTGATTCAGTTGATACTTAGCTGATCCTGACTTTTTTTTTTTTTTTTTAATTCTGAGAGGCTTACCTGCTGCTATTGCGCTAGAGTTTGAATATTTTATGTAAAGCTGTGGCTAAGTCATTATGCTAATTTGACACTGCACACATAGCCTGTGTTTCTCTTTAGTTATATATAGTATGTGCTTGTTTTTAAATTAGTAAAGCCTTATTAATTTAAGGCACATCGCCTTATCTTTTTGTAGCATCAGGCATATGTAGTTGAGCCTGTAAAACATAAATATTGACCATGCTCAGATCTTTGTTTTAGGATCGGGTCTTTGTGTCAAATTGACACTGCTAACTGCAAATGCAGATTAATTACATTCACTGGTGGCATGCTGTGAAGGTAATGGGTTTAATCGCTGTCCTAATCTTTTTGGTTTTATTCATACAGTCTAAAACATGCTCAACAGATAAGCATATTAATTTGGATGTAAGAGGAGCTAATAAAGCTTTTAACTTTCTATATGCTCGCTCTTTACAGGATTGCTCTGGTTTTCAAGTGAAAGCATAACATTATTTTGTTTGTGAGTGCTTACCAGGACAACCTTCTGATACCCATTAATCTCCTCTCAGTGAAACAAAGTCTGATATAGTTGTCATTTTTCCAACTGCAACTCCGTATTTGAAGCTAACAATCTACTCATTGTGCTGCCTTTGTGTACAACCTTTTTGCATGACATCAATTTCCTTGTTTTGTTTCCACAAAATTAAAGCACGAGAACTACTTTGGGACAACAATGTATAGTTTAAAAGGCATTTTTAGCTTTCTTTTCTGGTATACTGCCACTGCAGCAGCATTAAACCAAACTCCAGGGAAGAGCCTCAACACATGCAAATCTCATTTTTTCCAAGGCCACTTGCATACGAGATTCTTCAGATGTTATAGGGTATGTCATATTCTCATCACAGTGCAGCTAAACGGAGCTGAACAAAGTACTCTGAGTGCTGGTCAGACCTCTCTGTAGTCAGTCTCTGCTTAATGCACGAGGCTTTGCCTTTTATTTCAGATAGAAATCAGTAACCATCTCCTGCAATCTCTACAATGCATTCCATCCAAAGTGCACTGATCTAATTGATTTTGATATGTGGTTATTAAACGACTAATATCATAATGACAACATTGAAATTATAAATTCAGATTTTTCTTCATTTTTATGCATAAATGCCAAATGTTTACCAGTTCCTGTGATGTAAAGATGTTACGTCTTTGTCTGTTTATGTGAATACAAACAGCCTGTATCACATAGTGCTGCACATAACCGTGACAGGCATTTTTCTGTGTATTTTGACATTTTGTCGACCAGTCAATAAATTAACAAACAATACAAATGTTAATTTCACTGACAATAAAAATCGGCTTATGTAATTCCAATTTAGTCAAATGAGTTTAAGAAACTCTCTCTTTGCCCATTAAATCTTGTATTATTAACCTAAGGTCATCACATTTCTGTGCTTTTTGTAAACGGCTTATGACACTGACCTAAGAAATAAAAACTGCAGCACATAACGTTCAGACGTTTAGAGAACTATTCCCAGTAGTTACACACTCTAAGTGAGTGCATTTTAAAAAATCTTTTTCCGATAGTAGTTTTAAAATACATAAAATTAACTTGGCAACTGGCCCAGCAAATTGGATCTCTGTCTGGTAAAAGTAAACTAATCAAAGGTCTATAAAAAATAGCCCTCTCCATCATCTAACATTAATTTATGTTTGACTGCTGTGATTGATGTTTGTTTAAAGTTTCATTATACTCAATGTCAAACTTTACTCAAGTTCTATGCCTTAATATAAACCTGGAAAAGTGTTTTAGAAACTGCACACGAAGGTCAGCAGTGCTGGCCCATTAGTTAGTGCGGGTAAGATCACTCAACAAATCAAAGCTTAGTGTGGTGAACTGATGCTTGCCAATGATTAGTTAGGCCATAATACATTAAAAGAATGACTTTACATATCCTCTAAGAGTTGCTGGAAGATATGCGATATCGGATAATGAATTGAGTTGAAATGTTGAGAAGGTGAGAAGAAAGGGGAGAGAAATGGTGGGAAGTGGCTGGCGAGTGAGAGCAGAGGGGAATCAAAGAGTCTGGCACTCTGATAAATGCACCTATTAAAGGTTTAGGGGCTGCATCGTTAATACTTCTGGCTTGAGTCATATCTGATTCACGCTTCAAGTGGAATCAATTGAAACTCAGTACAGGGCAGCAGGTGTTGCATTCGTCTTTAGAGGGAGGAGTCTCTGGTAAGCAACATCACTGGCACGCATCCGTTAACCCTTTCACCTTCTTTAACAAACACAATCTATTCCATATCAGTCAGAAATATAATTGAGTGTAAAAGAAAAAAAAAAACAGATTAAAAAATGGAAATCAATACCACGTGTTAGGAATAATGTGCTTGGGAAAAGTAGGATCTTTTACCTTTTAACTGCAATCATTTTAGCATTGTTTACGCTGTCATTTTAACAGGAACCATGAATTAAACACTACATCTAATGTTGTTAAGGGTTTTAAGTGCCATTAAGAACATCTTTAGCACGTTGAAGGAGTTTTGGGCTACAGAACAGGAAATGTGACATTGTTAATTTGTAAAAGGGGAATCTGTGAGTTATTGCATAATCTAAATTATAAGGTTGAGATTAAAAAAAACCCCAAACACAAAATCAAGAATTTTATTAGCTAATAGGTTATTTTCTCACGTATTTTCTTCCTCTAAATATTCGACAAAGCTGAAAAAAGGCTCCCTGGAGCGTATTACTTTAATGATAGTGATCATGACCACGTTCAAACTTTCTGTCAAACCAAATTTAGAATATTTAGTTTCTGTCACAATAAACTGAAATAATCTGAACGATTAAGAGTAAAAACTTAAAAGTGGTGTTTTTTTGTAGAAAGTCTACATATGCACTTCCTGTCAATCAGTTTTACCATACTGTTTTATATAATGTACACACACTAACACAGTAGTACACACACTATATTACCATTAAACATAAGAAGAATCTATCACAAGGAAAAAATCAATTAATGGAAACTCCCCTGAACTGACTTCCCCAGGGTGCAGACGTTCTCTCACACGCTGCATATGTTTACTTCCAAAGTGACGTGGGTTTGTTTTTGTGTGATACACTATGGGCAGTATGGTTCCTCCTGCCCATCTGTAGGATTGGCACTGTTTGTAATGTAGAAGGAATTAACTGTAGACTGAGGTAATTAAATCTTCCAGCAGCTGTCCAGCCTGGCTGGTGGGTTAATTGGTAGCAGGTGGAAGACAGGGGTGCCAGGAAGTATCTTATAAGAAAATACAATTAGTTAATGAGAAGAAGAGTCTGAAAGTTAAAACTTGGTCACGTAATTTTGATCCATATTCACATCATGATGTACCCTTTACACTTTGTTGTTCATACATCATACGAGTGATGACAAGACAATAGTCACGTTGCATGAATGTAGGCCAGCAATGATAATTTGCCTGTCACAGCCGGCCGACACAGTGCTGTTATCATTCATCAGTTTGTCAGATTTCTTTATTGTAAGCTTTTCAGTTCCGATTTCCGTCTCACTATAAAACTGCAAGCCATTTTTTCCCCTCTTTATTTCCACTCCCGCCTAAAAAGGGTCAAACCCACATCCAAACAAGCGGAGAAGCAAAACTCCACGCTGGAAATTGCTCTGAAAATGAAAATAGCTCAAAGTTGTGCTGCATGACTGTGGCATTAAGAAGATCATGTCAACACAGATTCTAGATTAGAAAAGCAATAGTTTAGAACAGATTGAAAAATTAACACTGTTCATTTAAAAACATGCAAATATTATTCAGACGATGTTCTGAAGTGGTTATGAACACAGATTAATTCTTATCTAAATGTCATCTGCATTATGAAGCTTAGCCTGCAGCTGATCCACTGTCAATAAACAGAGCCTGTGTGACTGAGATTTTTTTTTTTTTAAATACAATTTTGCTTTCCTTAATTGATGTTATCGCCACATTCAAACAACATTTATCTTACTTAATGACAACTTTTGTCATTTGTCGTTTTGCTCACTCTCGAATGTCAGAAAAATGTGATAGCTTTCAATCGTCTTTTATCAGAGAAGAAGGACAGCTGGACGCGATGACTTGTGCTGAAACTCACCTCCCGAGATTGATGACTCCTCGGGGTATTCCTGTTGGTGTGTTGAAGGCAGGCAGTAGCTTCTCTCCCAGCTCCACTGCTTTATTTTTGAACAACTGAAGAGAAAACACAAAATACAACTTGGTGAATATTAACTGACAAAAATACAGTATGCATACAGTCATGCAAGTACATCTATGCACATCCTTACTGCTTCCACAGGAATTAAAATGGTAAGTAGCAGTCAGGCGCTGCTAATCAAATGCACTTGATCATCAGCAAGTGTGAACACCTCTATAAAAGCAGAGGCTTTGACTGAGCATGTATGTGTGTGTGTTATGATGACACCAATATCTTCCCAAGAGTGATCAAACTGTGCAATACTAAGAGAAACTACCCATCCCCCATCAGAGAACAACATCTCAGACTCGAACATTTAACATGCTGACTGAGCTCTGTAAAGTTCATGACATAGCAGCACAGCTTAGGTTTGCAAAGTTGCATCTAAACAACCCATAAAACTTGTGGAACACTGTTTACAGGTTTGGACAGCGCCATGTTTTGCAAAAACCAAACAGCCTACCAATGCAAACACCTCATGCTGTCAAGCACGGTGACTTGGGTTTGTTTCACAGCCACAGTGGCCTTGTTTCTTGGAGTCAGCCATGATCAAGTTGACCATCAACACCTCTGTATACCAAAGAATTAAATATGACACCATCTGTCTGACCATTAAAGCTTGGATGAAACTGGGCTATGCAGCAACACAGCGATCCCAAGCACTGAAATGGGTGAAAAGAAAAGAATCAATGTGCTGCATTGGCCCAAAGTTTAGACCTCAGCTAGCTATTCATAAATGAATCCCACAAACCTCAAAAACCTTTATCATGAAACAACACTGTAAAGAAGAGTGGGTCAAATTTTCCCCAATAAATGTGACAGACTGATAAAGTAATAGATGAAATTACTACTTCAGGTTATTTCTGCTAAAGGTAACTCTATAATCTCAGACTGGATGTACTTTCACAAGAGTTATTTTTTAGACGACTGTAAAACATCCAGTGTGTGAAATAGTTTCTTCTGTTTACTCATAAATAGTTAAACACTTTGCCTCTGACCACCCTCCCCCCTCAAAAGACAAACAAATAAAACAAAACGAATAATGTAAAAGCATTAACACAACTATTGTAATATTAAAATAACTCTTAGTTATGTGCTCTACGAAAGTCTATTTAAAACCGCACCACCTTCACATCTGCACTAGCAACAGTCTCAAGTGGAGGCAGTATCATCTTATGAGCTGGACTATCTTTCATCAAATCTCCATTCATTCTCCACCATTAACCAGAGGGAATAGTGTTTTGGGGGGGGGGGGGGGGGGGGGGAGGAAAGGAAGATAAAAGAGTAAGACATTGAAATCTCGACAAAGAGAGAGATGTCTCAGAAGACAAAAAGGTAGCTGAGCAGAGGTGAGATTCATAAAAGAGTGAAAACCTCAGAGACTGGAGACAAGAGAAAGTGACTGAGGAGACACTGACGTGTTATATGGAGAGAAAACGGTGTAGCTGAGGACAAAGCGCAGTCAGAAAGAGCTTGTGCAGGAGAGCAGTGACTCAGCAGAAAAATCGAAGATGAGAAGAGAAATTGCAGCCAGATAGCTACAGCCCACTTGTCTTTAGCATGATTATTATTGTAGAAGAGAACTTTGCAGAGTCTAGTTTGAAGTGTGCAGTTGTTTTGAAGAGAATTTCAGAGTTACATTAAATATTTACAACTGGCCCGTTGTAGCATCAGTAAGAAAAGAAAAGTGCCATATAAAACCATAATTATATCTATACCTTAAATGTAAATGGTAAATGGCCTGTATTTTGTATAGCACTTTTACTAGTCCCCCCTAGGGACCCCAAAGCGCTTTACACACCCAGTCATCCACATACTGGTGGAGGCAAGCTACAGTTGTAGCCACAGCTGCCCTGGGGCAGACTAACAGAAGCGAGGCTGCCATATCGTGCCATTGGCCCTTCTGGCCAACACCAGTAGGTCGAACTGGGCTCGGGGCTCGAACCGGCAACCTTCCGATTACAAGGCGAACTCCCAACTCTTGAGCCACGATTGCCCCTCGTGGCTCAAGAGTTGGGAGTTGCACAGTGGGTTATACGGGTATGTACGCATTTGAACTACACTGTACATATCCTAGTAGTATGTACATCACAAGAATAGCCAAAAACACAAGAAACTGCATCACAGAATATGAATCGTATTATTTTTTACACCCTTAAATACAAGGACTAACACAAAAACAACTTCACTTATGATGTCAGAAATTTTATACTGATAAGAACAGCAGTAAGAACAGGAATACATCCTACATACATGTAAAAAGAAAGTTTAAGATTAGCAATACTCATCAATAGAACCTGAACGATAAGCTGGTTGATATAACCTGTTTGCCAATATCTCCACATCAGCATTTATAATGTCTGATAAGTGGAAATAAAAGTAAAGAAGGCACGCAAGAAACACCCTTCAACCATATTCTGAGTGTTGATGTTGCATAGTTTGTCCACTAGAGGGTACTTTGCAACAACATGTATTTTGGACGCCACAAACAGCTACAAGCCTAACTGAGGACAGTCGGCCAGGGAATAACTGAGTAAATAAATAACTACACATTACAGACATTAGGGAAATCTGTTTATTTCTTATGTAAGTGAAATGGAAAAAAATATCAGACTTTAATCAGACTTAGATCAGACACCGAATATGAGTCATAAAATTCCTATATCAGTAAGGCTGATATTTATTAATTATTATTGGTTTCAGACACTGTATTAGTTTAAGAATGTGTGTCTATTAAAAGATTTTATGGGACCGTGGTGGCATTACACAGTCACTTGTTAATTCTAGCTAGAACAGCCTCCCCCTTGACGTGTGTCAGTGCACATCTGTGTGTGCCACTCTCCCTCGAGTCCCCTGGTTCTCCATTTTATCAAAGAGCGCGGTAATGACCCTCCGCCTGGTCTCATCTCTCTTCATCGCCCCGTTCTACCGCCAGTGCTGCGCGAGCAAACTAGAAGCCCAAAGGCACAAACACACACACACACCCAAAACCAACACAAATGCAACTGTCCTCGTTTACGTTCTGCATTTGTGTCTATTAAAGCTTCACAACAGAAAGATACTTTAGATCATGAAATCAATCACATTTAAATGAACTCCCTTTACTACATTAAGTAACAGACAAACATGAAACAGAAGCTGTTGATTATATTGCATTCATTTATTATTGTTTGCTTGTTTATAAATTACATGATTAATTATAGTAAAACCCCTTTGGCAGGCATCGTCTCAGTGCACAGCACACAATCTAAATGAAAGGCTGTGTTCGTAAATCTATCTTTGCCGACATGCCGCTGCTCTCTTGTGCCACACTCAGAGCCTCCTCCAGCACACGAGCTTCCATCCTGAAGTACTACTGTAATTGCACTTGGTGTGTTTGCACTTGCATCTTGTCCAATGTGAAGCTATGAGTAAAGTCCATGATTGGCTGGATTTACATCTCTTTCTGTGCTTTTTTTATTTTTTATTTTATTTTAAATATTTAAGACTCCCTGCAGGGATGAAAAGGATGGACGGATGGTGGAGCAAGGCAAAGAGCAACGCTGATAGAATGTGACAGCCGACAGGTCACTTTCTTCACTCTCAGTTGAAATTTTCTGTCAGTTGGCAGATAGGAGGCTGGACACAAATGGCTTTTCTATCAGCTCTTAACTGCTGAAGACACACATCAAGCATGGAGTCATCTCTCCCAAAACAAACATCATCAGAGCCCAGTGGAGAGAAACTTTTCGTGGTCTGCCACTTCTGTTTACCACTAAAAACTCTTGAGTCCTCACCCCAGGGAACATGGCACATGGAAAAAAGAGGTCTATGCACTCTTCCACATGCCTAGATTTCAGTGTTAGTAATTTTGAACCTCTGTTTCCTGCCAGTCTCTGCCTCAAAACCCTTTGTTCTTGTAGTTGTGTAACATATTTTTCTGTTACAGTTATTGTGGCACAGTAGATGCTACAGTGACCACAGTAATAGAGCTAATATACAAACTTAACTGAAACCAAACAAATATTTCAATTCTGTTGGATACTAGAAAATATATTAAAAACACAATCAGGACCATTATAGTCCAGCAATTTTTTCCCATCTTCAGTAATTTATATGGGTTTGATGGCTCTATGTGGAAAGCTGGATGTAATAAGAACAGCACTAACATCCTATACAGAACAGAGCAGGCACTGTGACCGGCATAACAATGACTGCGTCAGATACAGCGAGGAGAAGCTAGGGTGTAAGTGGGTTGCAAAGCTGCTTGCAAATGCAACCGCGAGCAGGCTAATGCAGTTTAAATATTGCACGCAAAGCCATCAGCTGATGAGGGGGATGATTATTGAGCTTGGTTGATTCAGCAGGGTTTTAAGACAAGCTTAACATAGCCTCTCTGAACTTATGCTAAGCTTAGTCCACTCTACTTTTCATAATGCTAAGAGTTGCAGCATGTTTGATCACAGAATATATATAAACTGATCACACCTTCATTAACAAATCGAACATGGACAGCAAACATTTGAACTCTGTCGCATTAAAGAATAAGACATATTTTTCCTGTGTTGCAAAAGTTTGATAACTGCTTTCATCCCATTTATCTGAGAAGGGAGAAAAATAGAATTTTACCTCATTCTTCAATTGTAAGCTAAGTCCCTTATTCATACATTTTTTGACTCTTCTTAATATTTCTTGGCAACTTTCCCTTTTCTTCTTGTCGTTTAGGACACATTATCATGCGCGATTAGACAGGTGACGCACATGTTGAAAATATAATGTGGCAATAAATGACTAGGACGGCGTTTTAGCAGCCAGCAAAGAGCATCATCAGCTGCTTGAATCCCTCCTCTCTGTGTCACTGGTGCTGAAGTGAAAATGGGAGTCTTTTGATGTGAAAACAAAGCCTTGTCTCTTTTACACCTGCCATCATTTCCTCTTTACTCATACTACAGAGATGTAGGAGACAAAGCTAACTGAAAACCTGACCTGCGTAGGATGACACAGGGGTGGCATGCAGCAGGGTCATCATCTGCAATTTGAAGGCAAATTTCATCCAGGGGGCTGGTTTGTGGCTCCTTGGATTCTATCCTCTATTTCTGAGAGCAAAGTGTATGCAGAGTACATGCACAATCATATGTTGATTGAAGTTCAGCACGGATATTTTCATGCAACTAGTTACCTATTTAAGAAGAGTTAATTTGAAATCACTTCAGGTTTTCTTTGATCGACAAGTAACAATAAAATCTAAGAAACTCAGTGGGTGAGTATTGGTGTTTTGAGAAACTTGGTGCCTAGCTGAGAAAAAAAAAGGCATTTTCCTTTAGACCAGAGATCTATAATTCATATTCTGGCAGCTTATGAGTACAGATCTTCAGACTAATCTCCTCCGCATCCCTCACAGCTCAGCATTGTGTGAGTCTGCAGTAGTTTTCTCACAGATTTTTCCCTTTGTTCTGACTTTCAGAGGAGAGCAGCTGGTCAAATATACATGTATAAAGCAATTTGCAGGCAGCAGGGAGCAGTTTTGATTACTTCTGTATCAAAAAAATTGTTATTTGGATGGGTTTTTTGTGACGCAGGCACTTCTCATGTGGAAATATAAACCATCCCTCTCACTAACAGCAGTGATCATTATCCTCAAGTTAACCTAATGGTTGGGACTTTGTTGCAAGATTCAGCAACTTTTCAAAGAAACTTTTTACACTTTTTTATACAAATTACAGGTGAGGCACATATCTCTCTCTCCTTCTCTATGGTTTAGCGAGCTGTAGCAGCCAAGGAGAGTCTGTGCACTATGCAAGACAAGCTTTTAACTTTCTTTTTTTAGTCATTATTTCACTTCTAAATATAGCTAAAATCTCAACACAGCCACTCGCAACTTATGTGTATGGTTAGATCTTAGATCTTGTTAGATGACATTCCAGTTGTAAGAAAATCTTTGAATACCGTTTGCTAATTAGAACAGAATTTTTAGTTCTGGCAACACAACAAAGGATGCTTAAAACTGAACCGTCTCTAACGGCTTGCAATTAACAAGAAATGAAAACCTTGTAATGACGTCAGCCACATGATGATGAGCCAGGGACAAAACAGAAAATCGTGTTTGTAAAATCACTTTGTAGGCAACACATCACTGTACAGCAAAACGTGTTTATTTTCCAATTCTAATTCATCTGCTAACTATATATTACATAACAACAAAATTGTCATAACATAAAATGAGCAACGTCAATGGCGATTTTCTAAACTAAGGTGACATCTTCAGCATTGCAGAATGATTTCATGTATTCACATTAGTAATATATCTAAAACAAAGTGCTCTTTGTTTGAACTAATGCTCATGTTCTGCTTACCTGTAGTAAATGTATCTGTTAATCTGTTGTTATCTGTTGTATCTAGTTAATAAATATTCTGATACATTTCCATAACCTATAGAGATCAAACCAAAAACAGCTTTTGTTTTGTAAATTTGAAAAGAGATCAGTGTTAATAGAAAAAAAAGGGACACTTTTGGCTGCTGTTTTATTCACAAGGGATCGCCAAAGCAGGTAGCTTTGCATATTTGATTTGGCACAATTTTACACCGGATGCCTTTCCTGGTCTAACCCCCAGTGGGATTTGTCTCTTCTTCGGGGATCCAAACAGATCTTTCACTTTTACTAATCTTTCACTTGTTAGTCTTAGTATAAATATACCATAATTTTCTTTCTTTTCCCATTTCTCCTAAAACAACTTGTCAATCTCCAAATCCTACAATGAATACCCCTATAATCTGTTTTTATATGCACAGGTTAATTAGGCTGAACATACAGTTTACAGAGTCAAAGCTGGGAAAAGCTTCAAATAACAAAATCAGGACTTTTTGAGCCTAACGTCAGCTAAAGTTGAGCTCCATCATTTACTGATCATTTAGTCAGTAAATGATGGTGCTGCTTTTGCTGTAGAAACAGAATCCACTTTCACCACAGACTTAGTAAATCACAGATGTAATACACAAACACATGCAAAAAGACATCTGCAAACGAGCAAATTGAGCAAATGGTTGTAAAACATATTTACATGTTTCATCATAACTTGAACTCTGCACCCGTGGGGGTGTTTTTAGCTGTGTTAGATGGAGTAATTATTTTGTTTTGGAAAATGGTCGTCATACAGTTGAGAGTTGAAAAAAAACCCAAGAACACATTAAAACAAGGTTCAGGTTTGCTGCAGGCTGAAAGATAGCTGTGGTTTAATTCTACTGAGGCTCCAACAGAACACTCAGCGCGAGGCGAATGGAACGCATTCTTTACAATTCTATACAAGTAGCGGGTGCACCTTGTTTAATTTCTCTCCCAGCGGCATTGGTCATCAGTAGGATCCTTTTCTGTCTTCTTTATCTTAATCAGCCTGATAGGGGAACATAGAAATATTCCAAATAAAACAGACACCGTGCAGGTATCTCAGTGACTAGTTGCAGATATCACTGATTGAAAGGAATATTACAAGTCTCAGCTTCAATAGTCTTCCCCGGTACATCTACCCTTTCAACTGGATCTGACAAGACTGACAGGAGGAGACCCTTTGATGCACATTGATTTCGTTCTTCATTTCACAAGCTGCTGGTGCGAGCTGACTGAGAAGCAGACAAGTCCACAGCTCACAGCACCATCATTTTACTATGCTTCAACAAGTCCAAATCTCACTACATCAACATTGTTGCCTTTGACCAAGCTTTACCTCTGCTTTGAATACTGAGCTACAGATGGTAAGCTATATTTAGCCACAGTGGTGTGTAACATTCTCAATGAATATTCAAGGTTAATTTGGGCAAGATAGTAGAAAGACTGCAAAGTGTTCTTTTGCTTCTCTGTAAATCTCTACTATTGCCAATGAGGGAATCGTTTTAAAAGTCTAAACGCTATCCGAGCCAGTGGTTTCACTGCAAATTCCTATTCCATTGTTGTACCCCACTCACGTTTCAACATCTCAATCTGAAAAGCTGGCACAGTGACATAGCAGGCTGTTTTCAAGACGCACTAACTCGCAGCACGCAGTCTCACATCAGCCGTTTTGCCCCTGATGTCATAAATCAAAAGTACTCTGCATAATTTATGCAGCATACCATCGCCTGAGAGCGAGTAGGCGAACATGCTAAAACAGATCCAATAAATTAGACATGAGGTCTTCGCCGAAAACAAACGCAGTGGTAAAATGGAAGTACCCACCAAAGCCCAAATTGGAAAACAAACAAGTGGCGGCTGCTCAATCAAGCCCCCACTGGAAAGAAGCAGCTCTAAATGAGTCCACATTACAGCTATACTGTTAAGCAATGTTCATCAGCTTAAACGTTCTTCTCTCAAGTGCACGAGCCGCCCACAGACTTTCTGCCCCTCCTTTTGACCCACTAAACTGGGCTTATACAAATCATTCCAGTGTGCCGGCTACTGCCTCTGTATTATGTAGCAAACACAATAGCTGTTATTTCTGCCAGCTTAGTGACGCAATTATTGAAGAAGATGTGGGTGCTGGTTGTAAAAACAGAAGAGGTCATTATCCAGTTGTTTCAACTTTAACATGATCTTTCCATATTACAGGGTAACCACCAAGTGGCAGTGTATGCTTCAGTTTTGATTTGGGAACCAAAACGCTACGTTTTATCATCCAAAGCTGCTTATTTTGTGTTATTGCAACACAGTGTCTGCATGAAATGAGAAAAAAAAAATAAAAAGAACAGCCAGAGGGAAGACTTAATCCTACTCATGTTTTACTGTGTTTTTTAAAAATAAATACACACAGACTCCACATGTTCGATTTGTGGAGCCATCTCCAAGCTAGCCGACGGCAAATCACTTTGAATCATTGTCTTAGCACCTTGAGAGATAATAATATTGGCACACTCCCCACCTGTGGCATACAGGACAAATAAAACAAGCTTGTCCGTCACATAGCAACGCTGTTATACCCGTTTACGTATTGACAGATGTCATAGATGATCAGTCCTCGCTGTACCAAAGCACCAGACATCAATAATTCAACCTGCAATTTGCAGGGTGCCACAACCTTTCCATCATTATTACTATGGAAGAGGAACAGGAAGAAGATGGGGCTGATGGTGTCAGATCCAATTCTCATAAGGGCCTTAACAGTCTCACAGGCCTGGTGTAGGAGGACAACAGGCACCTACTGGCCCACTCAGCTAGACACAAGAGCTAACAGGTACCTTCCTGTGTGGGCATCGACAGACAACGCTCCCAGAGAAACTGTAGGAAGTCTAAGAGATCTTGTTTAAAGTGTAAGAGAGAAAAACTGTCTGGGACTGCCTGTGAGCTACATGCAAATGGTGGAGACATCACAACTCTGTGTAGGAGATGGATTAAAGTTTTCACACATACTTTGTTATATCCTGTGAGAAACTTGCAGGCTGCAACAGAATGTAAAACATTTGAGACCCAACAGAATAATGCAGAGGCCGTAATGTTCATTATACTCCCTCAGTGCGAAAGTGCTGTACTAGTACTGCATTAAAAATAAGTTTCAGGGAGGTGCTGGAGGGCAACCCAGACTGCCATGAAAAGCAGTTTACCTCACTGAGAACATGAAGGTTCTGTGGCACAAGAGGAAAGCTCTCAGAATGGTCACAATTAGGATAGTTTAAGGTAAATCTGCCTACCGGATTTAAAATCCCCCTGGTGAAGTCTTTGATGTTTTGGAATAAATGGAGTAAATTTTGTTGAAAAATTAAGATGCATGTTAGGTTAGGTCACATTTTACTACACCAAGCAAAGACAATGTGAAAACAAAATGTCAGGTGCACTTTATTCTCACATTTCATTAACTTGCAACATACAATTTGTTTACATGTCAAATTCATGCAAATGAAATATGTGTTTGAAGTGACACTACAGCAGTCTTCCTGAAGCATGAAGTCTCTGGTATTTGGCAATTTGTTGTTCAGACAGCCTGTCGTCATCGGAATAATAAGAGAGAAAAATGTCCTGCTGGTGCCGCAAGAGAAAAAAAATTCAGTCACCAGTTTCATTAGGAATAATTGTCTGGACACCATGAATGTTTCTACAAACATTCATAGCAAGAGAATTGTTGGAGTATTCCTAAAGTATTTCCTAATATTCATGACATTCATGACTCTTTTGTTTTGCATACAAACAGGATGTACTTGCCTTTATATAGGTCTTTTCTAACTGACCACTCTAAGCGCTGAGACAAAACCCTACAGAGTAGCACTGCCATTAAATCCATCTCTTGTTTTAAAGAGTTAACACTTCTTAATCTAAGATATTTCTGAACACTGAACAATAATACCGTATATACCTGTTGCTGGTTCTTCAAAAGAGATGAAACGATCTGAGAGAAAAAAGATGCAATTTCACGAGTGGTAATGAGATCTGGGGAATATAGCTCGATGAGGGGTTGAGGATAAAGTGCCTCAGTTGAAAAGAGAGAGAGAGAGAGAGAGAGATGTGGGTTTGTGGTAGGACTGGGATGAGAGAAGGCAAGATGAAATGAGGAAGATCACTCTGGCCTAGTGCGGATCAGTGGTTCAGTTGGCAATATGTGCTAGTTGTTTGTGGAGTGTAAGAGAAAGATGCAAAGAGAGAGGCCGGGCTTCTTTAAAAGCCCCTGATGGCAGCGCCGGGCTTCAAAGCATCGGCTGCCTCATCAAAGACTCGACTCAGTGAAGGATATGGCCACTGTGATGCCTCGTATGCGGGGGAGCGACTGTGTGTGAGTGTGTGTGTGTGTAAGCTGGAGTGACAGATGCTTGCCTGAGAATGTGTTTCTCTCAATTAAGAAAGCACATATCATACTTTTAATGATTAATGAGTCCAACGTGAATCTTCTGTTGGAGCTTCAAACAGTGGTTGCCAAGAAGGAAGGGATATCAGTCCAAGTAGCACACATGTTATTGTGTAGCTTAGCAGTTACCTGCTAAAACCACTAAACCCATTGGGGTATAGATCCCTGTGGGTGTCATGTGGTGTGTAGCAGCTCGATGGTGGCAGTAAATCCGCTGGGGTCTTGTGGATTGCGGGGTTGGGTCTGTGTGGATCAGAACTGTTTTAGCACATTCCCACAGATGATTAGAATCTGGGCAGTGGTTCGTCTCCATGGTTGAGAATTTAAACCGGTGTGAGAAAAGACGCGCGCACACACAAACACACACACACACAAATCACGTCTTCCTAGTTAAGGCTGGCTTTCCCTCTTATGTTACAATATCCAACTTCACAGATTTTGAAATGTTTACATCCTGGGTATGAAAATGATTTAGTCTGTTGTTAACGCCTCCCTTAGTTAAGACATCATTTTAAATTGAAGTCATGCATTCCTGAGAGTGTGACCACTCCTTCCAACTGTCACCTCTGCCAGTCTGAGTCACTGAATTGGATGTCTTGATGGTGTTGATGGATTTTTTAGACCACTAATAATATGGAACGCCTTTTAGTTACTAGTACTGTACCTTTAACAAGTTTGTGCTCCATGGTATTGCTACAATAAAAGATGATGACGATGTCACTGTAACCATGTCCATCTTTTATGTACAGTCAAAATAACTCTAACCACACAAATGCAAGGATCTATTGTTTTCTATATTGTAATGTAACGATTAATTTTACCTTTCATTTGTTTTAATGTTGTAGCTGTTTGGCGTTTGTCTTTGGAGAGAAGTTCCTGTTCTGAATGACGGAAACTCTCTGTAATATATCCTTGTTGAAATAAACAAATAAACAGAGCCTACATAATCACCGAGCCTCCGTGGAGTCTGGAAAGAAAAGGCAATTCAGTTTAACACAGTGCACAGGCTGCTTAGGGTAGATAACTGCCATTCAGGCCCTCAAAATTTAACTGCTTTTCCTCGGAAATCGAAACAAGTAACACACTTCAGAAACTCAATTTCACAAGTTCTTCAAAAGGGGTAAGTGCACAGGCAGCAAGTCACTTCTTATAATGGTAGACATTTTATCAGCTAGCTGTAACACCGTATATTTGTTTTAAAGCAAGAAAGAAGTTGATACAGGCTCGCAAAGTCAAACTGGATTCTCTAAGATTAGAAATGGCGAAAAGTGGTGTAAAAAGCTAAAGACTTCATGACAGTGAAAAGTACTGCAGATGAGAAAATGTGCAATTATACTGTATCTTTGTCAGTGCTCGTTTTATCTGTGCCACACCCTGATAAAGCAAAGTGGTTTTAACAAAGGTGATTTATTGCTGTTGAGCTTATCTGGAAATGCAGAGATGACTTTTTATTTTTTGGGCATATGTAAATGGAGCACAGGCTGCACAGAGTCGGAGAGAATCGAAGAATAGGGTCACGCAGGGGTCGCGCACAGCTTCAGTATCAGGCAAGCAGACCTTGAATCTAATAGAAAAACTGATGCTTTTTTCATTTAACATGAATTCAATAATAAAGAGATTTGGACCTGAGTTTAAACATTCTCTCTAGTAAACATGCTTCACTTTTTTTAATGCAACAAGAGTAGTTTAGTGATATTTCACTTAGCCTCCTAAAATATAACATGTAATGATTTTTTCCCCATTGCAGCAGAGAAAATACAAGAGTACAAGAATGCATATTCTCTACAGTGTGGTAGGCCAGTCTCCTTAGAGTTCAAATCTTGTTGCAATTTAAAATAAATCCCTCGCTGTAAATTCACCTTTCAAAACAGTCAAACACAAAAATGCACTGTTTCATTAAGAATGTAGCGCTGTACTTTCGTTCACCTACAGAGCCTGAGCTCGAGCGTGCTCCTTGTGTGTCGTGTGTCCTTGAGCGAGACGTTCAGTTTCCATCAGCGGCAAGGCAGCCATTCAGGTGATCCTCTGCTCTGAAGAGCAAAGTCAAATGACAAATTCCCTGTGGGCAGCAGCAGTACAGAAATGATCTAACAGAAGGGTAAACGAGTTGAATTCAGACTGAATGAGTTGAATTCAGACATCAACCCACTGTGTAAACTCTCAAAAAACATTAACCATGTTTTTAGACGTGCCTTCGGGCTTCAGTCAGCTTCTGTTCTATAACACTACGGAGGCTTCGCTGATGACATGTCATTTGTCTGTGATCTAACTCGCTCGTTTCTGCCGATATAAAAATCAACCCCCTAGGATAAAAAGAATAATGTGAATTCCACCCAATCTTCCCTGTTATGATGGATCCCCCCCGATTCTTTTAACACCAACCTCACATCCATTAGGCAATCATCATCTCTGACTCTACCTCGGGGACCTGCTTCTACAGCACTGCATTCCTCTCTGCGATTGGCCTGGCAGGCTTTCTGTTGCCTCGCTGTTGCCATGGTTTCGACTGGAGCTGCGCTGCAGTGTTTGCTAGCTCCATCTGTCTTGGGTGTCAGCTGGGTGGAAAATGCTGTGATTCCACTCATTTTCTCAGTAGGGGGTGGCATCCATCCTGCTGCCACTCCTCTGTGTCTGTGCTAGCACAGATCAACACGGTGCCTGACTCAAGTTCACGCGCAGCTCGACAGCAAAGAGGATTTTTGTTTGGTGTCGGACATGCTTCGTCAATTTGAAGGCAAAATAATGTTAGGGAAGCTGAACAGATACGCTTAACTCCTGCCAAAATACCCAGGCACATGTTTCAACCACTGGGAGTGAGGAATACAAAGATGTAAAGTAAAGCTATTCAAATTCCAAAGAGAAACAAGGTCATTCATATCAGAAAAATGTTAAACCAGATCAAATTCCATAATCAAAAACTCTAAACTGCAGCTTATTTCACATTTCAGTCTCACTTTAAATCAGCAGAGTGGTTTCCAGCATTTTCCATCACTGAACACTACATTTCTACTCACTGGAAAATTAGCTGGTCTAAGTCTGAAAATAATTGACACAATATGAGAAAATACCACCAGCAGTATAGCCAGTTTTGCTAAAGGTGAAATAGCTTGTGTGCTCAATGAGCTAATGCCAGAGTACAGGCATGCTTGAGGGCATGATGCTTGCCTCTTTTCCACCTGTGTTTATCATCACTAACTGTGCTTGCTGGCTCTTAGCCATTTATACCAGAGCACACCAGTATGGGCCCAGTTTCTCCTCAGGGTGGTGGTATTTTTTGTTGAAACAGCTTTGTCACATTAAAAATAACATCCAAGAAAAATTAAGTGGTAGTCAGATCACTAACTCAAAAAAAAAAAGAAAAAAGAAAAAGAAATTGCACTGCACTACTAAAAGATAACTACAGGCAGTAGTGACTACATAAATAACAACGAATCACTCTGACACTTCTCATTGTAAGAAGAGCACATGGATTTTTGACCTCTCGCAAGAACTGGAACATCTTCAGGCAGAAGATTTTAGGCTGAATATTCTTACAAGATGGTGAGTTATAGTGTCTGATATTCCCCAAGACCCTTTGATGTGTCAAGGCCTGAGGTCATCTGAAGGGTCCCATCTTGCCATAAATGTCACAGCTCATAGACATTGCTTAGGCCTTGGTTCTTTGATCCTAATTAAATGTTACTGCTCGCCAACTGCCAAGACAAAGAGGAAGTGCAAGAGAAGAAAAAAGGACTTTAAGGAAAACAGGGGAGGGAAGGTCCGTGTAACCATGTGTGACACGCTGTTTGATTTGCAGTATCAGAGTAAATTAAATACCTTTACAAATACATAACTGTCTCTAAATTTGTTTGTCAAATCTTCACATGTAAAATTATTGTAATGTTCAATTTCAGTGACTTACGCTTGTTGATAATAAGATCCAAGAATACCAGGGCAGCCACAGACCCAGTTACACTAACACATTTATTTGCATATCTGAACATGCAATAATTTCTTTTCATTTTGCTTCCAAGGAGCCAGACTTTTGTAATTTTCTTTAATGTGGTCAATGACCAATAGTGTCAAAGGCATAAAAATACTTTTCTTGCACTAACAAGGTGGCACCCAAAGAGATATTAGCTTAAAACTGAACAGAAAGGTGTGAAATGTGTCCTTGAAAATTTTGAGAAAACTGGACAAGTGGGCGACAATAGAAGAAGTGGCACATCTAAAAATCTACAGCAGGTGAACAGCATAAACAAAACAAAACAAAATCAGGTGTTATGATCCTGTCAATTATAAAAAAATAAATAAATAAATTTAAAAAAAAAGACCTGAGGCCGGACCTAAGACATGCATCTGGGTTTTCAGTTGGTCCATCTACTCCTTGACAAAAACTCATGGTCTCAGTGGAAAAATGTCTGTCAGAGAGTCATTCTAAGGGAAGGGAAACAAGGAGAAAAGACAGAGGTATGCCAAATAATGAAGAACTAGACAGAAAATCATTGGCTACAATTCTTACGGAGTGATGACTTCCTATTTGAAATTTTTGGTTCAAATTGTTGTTGTCAATATAGGTCAGGAGAGAGGTACAGAGAGTGTCTAGAGCCATCAGTAAAGTACTGTCAGATTTTGATGCAGTACCATCTGGAAAGCATCTGACTGGCAGCAGCTTCATATTTCAGCTCGACAGTGATCCCAAACCCACTGCCAATGCAGAAAAGGGATACCTGGATGTAAAAGCACTCATTGGAACATTATCATGGTCTGGTATTGGCCTCCCAGAACTTAAAGATTATTGAAGCAGTGAGTGATTATGCTGACAGAGAACAGAACAAAAGGCAGCCAAAATCAAAATGGTAAATGGTCTGTATTTGTATAGTGCTTTACTAGCCCCTAAGGACCCCAAAGCACTTTACACATCCAGTCATCCACTCATTCACACATACATTCACACACTGGTGAGGGCAAGCTACATTGTAGCCACAGCTGCCCTGGGGCGCACTGACAGAGGCAAGGCTGCCGGACACTGGCGACACTGGGCCCTCTGACCACCACCAGTAGGCAACGGGTGAAGTGTCTTGCCCAAGGACACAACAACCGAGACTGTCCAAGCCGGGGCTCGAACTGGCAACCTTCCGATTACAAGGCGAACTCTTGAGCCACGATCGCCCCATTCTTCAACCAGAAGAAACTTTGAATGTCCTTCAAGAAGCCTGAAGACTACTTAAAGATGATGCTTTGTTCAGTGAAAAGACTGACTTGGGAATCCATTTGAATTATACACACTTTGCCTTGTATATTGTATGTATGTTTTAATAAATCTCTGCACCCATTTCCCATTTTCCTACCAAAATATAAAGAAATGAGGGGTGGCTTGAGACTTTTGCACTTTTACTGTATCTAGCTGTTCATTTTATTTATTAATTTAATATGTTAATTTGAATAATTTATATACATATACACCCTGCAACTCACATAGATGATTTATATCTGGGGAGCGATGTATATGTGGCCATATTTGAAGGCTGCTACTACTTATTTATTCTGAACAACAACAATTACAATAGACTGGAGCCATAGGCCAATTTATATGCACTGTTCACATATGTCTCCAAACCCTCCCAAAATAGGTCACCACAGCCTAAAAGACAAGCGTAAAACATTTGTACTCAACTACAGGCTGACAGCACCAGACCAAAGGCTAAACTGCAGCAGATAAACGCTGTCCATCATGTCTGGAAGAATGAGTGCAATGCATTTGTCTTCCGTAAAACTTGAGCTTCACTCGAGACTAGCAGAGGCAAGGTCTGTTCAATAAGGACTACAATACAATACAACTTTATTTGTATAGCACGTTTAAAAAAACCAGCGGTACACCAAAGTGCTTTACAATAAAATACAATAATTAAATAAAAGACTATTAACAAAGTACCACATATGTCATCAGGTTGAGGGCACTAATTATACAGCAATAAAAGGGAATATAAGAACAAAGTTACTAAGAACAGATATAGCTAAAATATAAAGTACAGGCAAAAGCACGGTCACCCCTAGATTTAAGTCTAGATCTAGGCTGAGCCAAGAGTAATTGGGCTGAAGACCTGAGGGCTTCCCAGGGACATATAGACTAAGAAGATTGACAAGATAACGAGGGGCGAAATTATTTATAATTTTAAAGGTGAGCAACAATATTTGAAATTCAATGCGATATTTTATGGGTAACCAATGCAAATCAATAAGAACAGGGGTGATAGAGGCATGCTTTCTAGTGCCAGTCAGGAGGCAAGCCGCAGCATTTTGGATGAGCTGGAGTCTATGAAGGAGAGCGGAGTGAAGACCAAAGTAGAGAGAATTACAGTAATCCAATCTACAGGGTGGGCCATTTATATGGATACACCGTAATAACATGGGAATGGTTGGTGATATTAAAGTCCTGTTTGTGGCACATTAGTATATGTGAGGGGGCAAACTCCTCGAGATCGGTGGTGACCATGGTGGCCATTTAGAAGTCGGACATCTTGGATACAACTTTTGTTTTTTCAATAGGAAGAGGGCCATGTGACACATCAAACTTATTGGTAATGTCACAAGAAAAACAATGGTGTGCTTGGTTTCAATGTAACTTTATTCTTTCATGAGTTATTTACAAGTTTCTCTTTGTTCACAGCCCTTGACATGTCGAAGAGGTTAACACGTGAGGAGCAGATCGAAACTGTGTTGATATCTGGTGAACACAGTAACCGGGTCATTGCAGCAGATTTCAATGCAAGACACCCTACGAGACCACCCATCTCCCATGCTACAGTTAGCAAACTGCTTGCTAAGTTTCGTGAAACTGGTTCAGTGTTGGATTTGCCAAAATGTGGACGCAAGAAAACTGTCACTAATGAAGAAACATCAGTGGCTGTCCTAGCTTCATTCAGCAAGAGCCCACACTCGCCGCATGTCACTGGAGAGTGGCATTAGTCGAACATCCCTTCGGCGGATATTAGCTACTCACAAATGGCACCCCTACAAACTCCAGCTACTGCAGCATCTCAATGAGAATGACCCAGATCGGCGTACAGAATTTGCAGAATGGGCAAAACAAACCCTCAGTTCATGCAGAAGATTTTGTTCAGTGATGAGGCAAACTTTTATGTGATGGTGAAGTTAAAAAACAAAACCACCGCTATTGGTCTGACACTAACCCACATTGGATGGATCCCTCCAAGACTGTTGGAACAACAAAAGTGATGGTTTGGTATATGGGGTACAACGATAGTGGGTCCATTCTTCATCAAACACCACAATTTCAGTTTTCTTTTCATTCAGGATAAGGGAATTGCCTGAAAGCCATTCTCTGACTTCTCTCATGCACTCAAGGAAGCAGTGCAACGAAGGAGCAATGTCGTCATCATCTAATTGAAAACATATTTGTATATCATCGGCATAGAGGTGATAAGAAATGTTATATTTTTCAAAGATTAAGCCTAGGGGGAGATAGGAATGGTAAACAGCGTATAGGAAAGAGGAAACACTGCAAGGCTCTGACGGTGAATTTAACAGGTGTACTCCAAGGGGGTCAGGTGTGTATGTGGTGTGAGTATAACTGCTGGGAAAATCCGAGGCCTTTTGTCTTCAAGTGATTTTTTTTTTCAATAGTTTTCTTCATATTGGCAAAAAAAACCCAAAGTAAAACATAGAACATGTCAAAAAAAAAAAAAAAAAGAGTAAAAAAGTGAAATTACTATGAATGTCTATCCATATAAAAATGTCAACTTTATAAAGAAATAAACATTTGACTCATGGAGGAACAACAATAACAAATGGACATTTTGCTGTCAGCAAAAGATTATGTCTGATATTCAAGAATGAGGATTGATGTATTACAATGTTGTTTTCCAGCTACTTCTAGTCAATTAATGACTCAGCCACTTGTCATTAATTGCAACATCGGTGCGGCGGTGTCATTACAGCCGCACCGATGTTGCTGGAGGACTTCGATAGCGTGCCGCGATCAGTAAAAATGCAGTTCATTTTTTTTTTAAGTGACAGGGCTAATGAGTGGTGTAGCAGGCAGAAGCACTGATATGGAAACAGCTCATTAAAGGTGTGTCTACAGCCACAAGTGGAAATGAGGCCAGTAAATGTGCGATGATTGATGCATGAAAAAGAAGCATTTGTTTGCCTACCCCTGATGTTCTGTTAAAAAGTAAGCAAAAGCAAATTTCCATCTTGAGTAAAACAGAATTATAAAACTCTGAAAGCTTTAGGGAAGGAGGAGAGAGTCAAAGCACACAGAGAGAAATAGTTAGGCCTCAATCAGTAGAGACCATATCTGTCTGCAAGGCCAGAGAAACTTTATGTCCGTTGAGCCGGGAAGGGATTGAACCACCAGCTCTGCTTTACCATGTGATTCCCAGCAACCAACAATCTTGCTACTATTCAGCAAAGCAGCCCTGCTGTCTGAGAGGACCATTACTGTAATTCAGCCCAGTGTAGAAATGTGCACACACACACACACACACACAAAAAAAGACAGACAGTGATGGGAGATGTGACCTTGACAGGGCAACGCTGAGGCAGAACAACACCGGGCGGCCACTCAGCTGAGGGACAGCTGTTGATCGCATCAGGAGGTCCTCAATCGATAAGCCGGCATAACAACACTGAACTCCAAAAGGGGTCTTGTGTGCTTGAGTACTTGTGCGTGCATTGGCAGAATTTGTCACATCTGAGTGTCAGTGCTGCTGCGTATCAGTGGTTGGCCCCGCGTCGAAGCTCAGATGTTTAAATGCTATTTATCGGTGCATGGAAAACAATCAGTTTAACTCGGCGCTACATTACAAACTATTTGCCTTTTTTGTAGCAATTCCTGAAGGACGATCTGATGTGTGTCGGTGAGGGTAAGCTATGTTTTACCCTACTGGGGTAACAAACCTAAACGACGGATATGCTTATTTACACAGCGGCCAAGTCTGTGCATTGTGAAAGTCAACCTGGCATGGTGATTTCATTTTCCCAAGCCAAGGTCAGCTGTAATCAAGGGAGAGCTTTGTGCAGAGTGGCATTCGTTAATGGCCCAGCCCAGTCGGGACATCCAGGCTATGTTGGGACAAGTCACAGGTTCTGTCACCCTGAATGAGCCAGTTGTCCACATTGAGGCGGAGAGAGCAGGCTGCTGGTCAGCTTGTATTAATTTCAGAGGGAAGCAGGAACTTGCTGTGTCCACAGTGGTGACAATAACAGAGCCAAGGTGTCTCTTGCGAAGGCATGCTGTCACTCCCGCCACAGTAATGTCCACACAGGAGCCTTAACATTTCTTTCTTCCCTTTTCCTTTCTTTCTCTTCAGCAGCACCTGGCACTAGTACAGCTCATTTCAGAGAGTAACAGCATGTGAGAAGAGCTTGCCTGTCTTTGTAGGAGTATGACTGAAAGAGCACGAGAGAGAAAAAGCAGGATCGTTGGTGGTTGGCAGCTCCTCTGTGCTCCCATTTTGAGGTGGCAAACGTGTCACATTGTGAGGGCCGCTACCTGCTTGGCAGCTGTGAACCCTCTCCCAGCAGCTCTGTTTGTCACTTGCCTTCTCTTTCCCTCTTTGTCTTTGCCTCTCAGTAGGACTCCTTAGACCACTGATCTACCAATTTGCCATTGCCTCAAACATCCCAATTAGCAGACACACACAGAAGCAACTTAACTGCTCACTCCAACTTAAAAAGTCAAAATATAAAACATTGGAGAGGCCATTAGATGTCTGAATTCAGTCAAGTGTGCAGAGGAGAGAAGCTGTTTTTACCTGTGGATGGCAATTAAAGCGGCTTGAGTGTCTGGCAATGACTGTACCTGAGTGCTCTGCTTTGCAATCCAAGCTTAATTATATAAAAAGAAACACATTCTCGTGTTCTTGATTGGCATTTTTCCCCCTCACATCTCAGTCTTTGTCCTCTTAGTACATACGCAAGTGTGTATGTTTAGAACAGCTTAGTACAGATCGGGTATTTCCTTTTGTTCTATTCATTCCCCCAAATCCACACCGCCACCATTTATTAGCAATATTAGATTACATTTACTAATTCCCTGAGACATTTGAGTAGAGGGTTGATGGACTTTTAGATTCATTTAGATTCTATTTCAGAATCAAATATATTGCACCACATTTATAATAAATCTAGACACTAGGTTGCAGATTATACCAGGGACACTCTATCCAACAATTTTTAAAGCGGCAGATCACTATTTTCCTTTTCAGTCACTTAATGTTCAACCCGAATCTTTATCTTTCTTGATGAGAGAGAACACAGCCGCTGTCATTTTGAATATTAAACCTTTCAAAATCTCATTTCATGCTCTTTAAGCATTTCAGGTGTGTTCATAATATTTTGTCCCAGTTGTAAACACTTTTTTTTTTCAAATTACCAACAGCATCCGATAAACAAGGGTCAGCAGTTCAACTCCTGATTGTGACATATCTAGACTGTCACTGTGTTTTTGGTTTTCTCCTTTTTTTTTGCCTGTCCCAATTACTAAATTAGTCCGATGCCCTTATATTACACCCGACAAGCTGACGAGTAGTTTTTTATGTTTATTTTTGAAACTTAGAAGCCATAAAACATGACAAAAACATTACAACAAAGTCAACTTTTAAGAATTAAATGTTTTTCTGCAGTCTGCCTTATGCTGCAATCACACCAGAGAAAACAGTGGTTGAAGACTCTGGCACAACCAAAATTATTGTGACAATGTGCGATGAACTTACAATCTTGTTGCTTTTGAAAATGGTTCCTTTGAAGATGGGAATGAGGCCTGCAATCACTCACAGTCAGCTGCTGTTTTCAAAGCGACTTTGGTCCATCAGGAAGGCAAAAAAACAGCAGTGATACAGAGTCAGGCTCTATCAGTTTGCAATTAAATAAGGTTAACTTGGCAATCTGTTTGTGATATTATGGCAATTAATAGTTTTCCATATGAATCATTTTATGTACGTCGTGCATTAAAAATAATCATTGATGTATTCATTATATTAGTTTATGTTAGCTCATTATTGATCTTTGAGGCTGAAGTTTGACCAACAAGTTTCAGTCCATGCAATATTCCTTTTTGAGAATACTTGTTAGGACAAAGAGTCGCAGTAGAGTAAAAATTGGTGGTTGCCGTGTGATGCAGGATGGAGACCAGTTGCAAGTAGTTGTAGTGAACAACTAGTCACTGCAGAGCTGTTGCTGTCTTCAAACACAGAAATCCAAATTATCTTCTTAGAATAGAAATCCAGCCAGAACCTTACAGATCTGAAATAGACAAAAAAAAATCCTCCACAAATGGCAATGTAGCTGCTGCAGGCTGGCAATTTAGCTAAAAAAAAAAAAGGGCACAGGGATTTGGTAACCTTGCTTTAAGAGTCTAACCAGGATACAACCAAGATGGCAACCAGATGATGCAATGCAGATGAGTTGTAGTCATCAGCACAGATAGACTCAGATCGAGTGCAAAATGTTAACAATTAGTCTGTGTTTTTAAATTATTACCTTTGTTAATCTGAGTGAGTCAGGCTGTGATTGTTTGGAGACCGGTTGCCACCCGCAGCTGGACCTGTGCAGTCGCCTTGCAACTGAAAGTGGCAGGTCAGCTTGCTTTGCAAGAAGTCACTGCAGCTATTTGCAACTTGTCTCCAACAGCAAAAGAAAAAAACAAAAAAAAAACAAACACTCAATGCAATCACTGGACAACCACCGATTTTTCTTACTCACAGAAAGGTTTTTTTTTGACTCTGTGACTCAGCCACTATTCTATGTTTTAACATATATGCTTCACCACTGTTTTCAAGAGTGGGCATTGCATGAATTCACTGAGACTAACTGCTACTATTGCAACTTCAACAGTAAAAAGTAAACGAACATAAACATATATAACAATACAACTTTTTTTTCCCTTTTTTAACGCAGGATTCTTTCAAAAAATAATTAATATGTAAAAGAATTCTGTGGCACTGGCAGATTATCTGACTACATGTTGTTGCCAACTCACCACATGGCGTGTCACACCTGAAAAGCCACAGTAGTGAGAGGTAGGGTCAAAAGTTTAGGAACTAGAGAAACATGGGAGCCCCTCCCCCTCCCTTAGCGTAATACCGTGAGCCAATGCCAAACTCCATGTCCGTGCTCCGTGGGTTGAATGTGAGGATATAGATGGTGCCAAAACACTGTTTGGCAGAAAAAGAAAGCAGTTGCCAGCCCCACTATACTGGCACTAAGCCTAGTCACTGCAAGCTTTTGCCAGTTTCAGACAGATTCTCTGCTTTGAAGCTGTGAGGACATTTTCTCCCCATGAACGTCTGACAGGCAAATCAAGCATGTTCCCCCCACTGAGTTACAGTGCAGGTTAACTTGATCAATGCAATCACAGAGCTGGCGACAAAGCATACTCAGATGAGGTTCATTAAGGCCCAAATTAGTATGCAATTTCAATGGGGAGCACCGTGATTGGGTCTGATTGATATGATTATGAGCAGAGTGTTTGTGCAGCCACAGCTTTTAGAGAGTTGGTTGTTAAAAAAAAACCCACATTTTTTGATGAAGAGAAAAGAAAAGAGGAAGTCTTGACCTGATGTGGGAGTGAAGAGCTGAGCAAAGGTCACCATGTGTTCAATTTTTGGCTGTAATGAAATGTCGTGCTAGCTACAATTGGCTCAATCTCATCCACCAAAAACTGTTTGGACGATGGAAGAGGAATTGGCGGCAAATGAGCTCAAGGGGAGCAGAAACAGTGTGGAGGAATTGGCCGCAGAGAATTGACACGTTCTGGATTCACTTGAGGCAATGATGTGGAAGAAGCAGATGGAGTCGGGCAGAACAGCAGTGACGTTCCCTGTTGTCTCTGGGACGTAATTACAGGTTAATGAAATGATCATGTCTGAAATTGGCGTTTTACACATTTAACTTTTTAATCTGAGCGTAACGGTACAATCTTTTACCACAGAGAGTTGGATAATGATTCAAATGGACATGAAAGATGCTTTTTATCTTTTTATCAGCTCAGTTTTCTTATGCTTCTCTTACAGATTCCCTTTAAGTTTCCCATTTCATCAATCAGTTAATCAACCCTTCACAATAATCTTATGCTGAACGGAAAAAGTAAGTGCAGACACATTTAATGCCTGCCACATTCTTTCATACGCTGTGAAGACATCACAACAAATATGACCCGTCTCTCCGCCTCTAGTTCCCTTAATTTGGTATAATTGTCTGTCTTCAGGGTTGCCATGGATACAGGTGGACCAGGGGTTACAGTGGAAAAAGAAAAGAAAAAAAAAAGAGGACAAGGCGGGACCCGAACTCATTTTCACTCTACTTTTCACATTTTGATAATTAGATCATGCAAATTTCAAGCATAAGCACATTTGGGAATAACAATGACTGTTATTCTTTGCTACAGTAATTACAATAAAAAAAAGAAGTCAATTTTAAATTAGATGTGCAAGCAATCATACAATTATGGCTTCAAAGCAGACAGACTACAGAAAGTGTATTGGCTTTACTGAAGAGTTTTAGGATAAAATATTTTTTTCCAACATATTAAAAATGTCAGGATTTGATTCAATTTAGCAGCTGACCCAGCTAATACGCTGCCAAACACTTCTTCCTGCTCGGTGAATTCATTATTTTCGTCTCAATGGGAACATCAGACTGACACCTGCCATCTTAAGCTGCAGGCGCATCACATCAGGTGCAACGTTATTCACTGCAAGAGCGGATCTATACTGTATTTCTGCAGCTCTTTAAGAGGCAGTAAAAGTTAGAAAATGAGGAGAAAGTCAAACTTTGTTTCGGGATAATCAACCATGTATGAAAATCCTTTTATCTGTCACTTAATACCATCTTCTGATAGGTCCCGAAATTATGTGCAGCACAAAAACGACCTCGAACGTACAGCCAGAGTCAGAGAGCTGTTTTCAGCAAAAAAGAACAAGGAGTCCTGCAACAGCTGGTACGGCACCCATCGAGTCTCAACATCACAGAGTCAGTCTAGGAATGCATGAAGAACTAGAGGTAGTTCAGACAGCCCAAAGCCACAGAAGAATTATGGAAAGTTTTCCAAGATGTTTGGAAAAACCTGTCAGTGTGAAACTTGGAAAAACTTGAAACAGAATTGGTGCCGTTTAAAAAGGCAAAGAAAGCCTTCATCTTCTCCGCTAAAGCCATTTATAATATCTCAACAATAATTTGAATCACTGAATCAGACATTTGTGAAAAAGAACCTCAAGAATCTAAGTTTTATCGGGCTATTTGTCTTTGTGCTTAGCTTACTTCAAAACGTCTTCAAACTTGAAAGCCTTCAAGCTTTGATGCTGCTGCCTTGATCACATTTGTTTTACCGAAACAGGGTTCCAACCTTTAATATTAGCATTTTCCAGCTTTGTTGGTGTAATTTTCCAAAGAGTTTCGCTATTCTGTAACATCACATGGGTAAATTATTCATTACAATGTGAGTGACCCCTCTGCCTATGCATAATCTACTGACCCATCAGCTGACATGAGGTAGAAAACATATACTTCCTCTTTCCTCACTTTTGCTGCGGTGATTATTGTTCAGATATCTTGTTTCAGATTATTTTCTTTTTTAACTGGATAAAAAAAAAACCCTAATTAACAGGTTTGTTAATTAGGTTTAACAAACGTGATGATTAAGAATATTTGATTTTATAGTGCTTCACCTTGAACATTTTAGTATGATCACATAATTGGGCAAAATAAATATATATATTAGTGCTGTCAAAATTATCGTGTTAATTGTCAAGATCAACGCGAAATGTTTAACGCGTTAAAAAAATTTAACGGTGATTTTTTTTTTTATTAATTTCCTGTAATCCAAGACCTTTAAACTCATGAGCACCTGACAGAAATTATTAGAAGAAGAAGTGACACCATGCTACTATCTAGCTAACACTAGCTAACACACGCAATCATGGACGAGGGCAGACTTTTGGGTGGAAAGTTTCTCTTTAAGAAGTTGCCTGATGGCTTGTTGGACAAAACTAGAGTTAAATGCACAATTTGCAAAGCTGAATTCAAGTACCACAGAAGCAGTTCATCACTGGCGTATCACCTGAGAGCAAAACACCCAACTGAATCCACCTCTACGGGACCTCGCCAGTCTACGCTTCAGGAGTATGGTGCTCGTGGACGAATAACAAAAAATGTGAGAGAAAAATTAACCAATTCCTTGGTTGTTTGGATAGCTAAAAACTGCAGACCAGTTAGCATAGTAGAAGATGATGGACTGAGAGAAGTCATTCGCGCTGCATCAGGAGATGAGTGTTACAATCTGCCCTCGGGAGGAACCATTGTGTCGAGACTGCACACTTTGTATGGGGACCAGAGGGCTCAGCAGTGCAGCAAGCTTGTGCAAGTAAGGAACGTCGCTCTCACCGGAGACCACTGGACTTCGGTGAACAACGATAATTACTTGGGGGTCATGGCGCATTTTATTGATAACGACTGGACTATGCAATCGTTTGCACTAACAGTGAGTAAAACTGAAGAGAGACACTATGCTGAGGCGTGTGCTGACCATTTTCTGAATGTTGCAAACGAATGGAAAATCAAGGACAAGGTAACCACGCTTGGCACCCACAGTGCTCGTAACATGGTTGCAGCCGCCAGACTCTCTTAATGACAGCGCATTTGAAAGGGCTCTGGCCAAATGTCGCAAGATTGTTGGACATTTTAAGCATAGTCCAGCAAACGCTCAGGAATTAAAGGCACAGCAAGCTGCACATGGACATCAAACAGAACCGCTTGTTCAGGACGTTCCAACAAGATGGAACTCCACCCTAGAGATGATCAAGCGGATCCAGAGAAACAAATCTGGGCTGACCACCATCCTGACTCAACAAAAC